>NW_028261387.1:60697492-61029992 GCF_051295495.1 Thamnophis sirtalis
TTTCTTACCTTGATCCAATGCCTGGTGCTTCTCTCTACCTTTTGCTCACCCATTTCTTTCCTCTTGATCACTCAGTCATACAGGATAATTTCTTCCTACTCATATTTGACATGTTGCTTTAAGAACAGCAATTTGACCAACCTGTTCAGTAATACTCATATAGTTTGTGTATTGGTCATGATAATTTAGGTCTTTAGAGTTTTTTAGAGTTTTATTAGTATTTGTAGGCCGCCCTTTTCCCTGAGGGGACTCAGGGCGGCTCACATAAAACCGGGAAGGGGAAATACAGACATTAAGATAGAAACATATAATAAAATAGTGGGCAACATACATTCATCATTCGGGAGGGGTAACTATCATTGTCCCCAGGCCTGACGGGCAAGCCAGTTCTTCAAGGCTATGCGGAAGGCTTGGACGGTGGAGAGGGTACGAATCTCCACGGGGAGCTCGTTCCAAAGGGTCGGGGCTACTGCTGAGAAGGCCCTCCTCCTTGTAGTTGCCAGCCGACACTGGCTGGCCGATGGGATGCGGAGGAGGCCTAATCTATGGGATCTTATTGGTCGCAGGGAGGTAATTGGCAGAAGGCGGTCTCTCAAGTATCCAGATCCACTGCCATGTAGGGCTTTATGGGTGACTAATAGCACCTTGAAGCGCATCCGGAGATCGACAGGTAGCCAGCGCAGCTTGCGGAGGATAGGTGTTATGCGGGTAAATCGAGGTGTACCCGCAATCACTCGCGCGGCTGCGTTCTGCACTAGCTGAAGTCGCCGGATGCTCTTCAAGGGCAGCCCCATGTAGAGCACATTGCAGTATTCCAGCCTAGAGGTCACAAGGGCCCGAGTGACTGTTGTGAGAGCCTCCCGATTCAGGTAGGGTCGCAACTGGCGCACCAGGCGAACCTGGGCGAATGCCCCCCTGGTCACAGCCGTTAAGTGGTGGTCAAATGACAGCTGTGGATCCAGGAGGACTCCCAAGTTGCGAACCCTCTCTGAGGGGTATAAAATTTGACCCCAACTAAACATTAAAAGATATAATAATCAAGAACATAAGTGAAGCAAATTTCATACTGTATCACGAAAAGCTGGGAATGTGTAATATTTTTTTAGAAGAAACAAAAATTTTAAAATGGACACATATATAATTAATGTTGTATTAATTAAATCCTTGCCAGCAGCTCAGTTTCTTAGGAAAATGAAATTGGGGAATGGCTATTTGATTAACATGTGTTGAATTACTTTTCCTTTCCTTTCATTTGTAATCACCTGGAGCAATGTGCCTCATCTAGAATTATAAGGATAAAACTTAATCTGTTACTGATTTAACTCTTATACTTTTGGGTCTTCCGTTAATCCAGTAGTTATTTGCTTGTGGGCTTGAAGCCCTGATGAAAATCTCACATGACCACACAATGTTCTTGCTTTTGTTCTTTATACTTTCTATTTGAACCAGAGATTGAACACTTCTAATAAATACTTTTCTAATATAGTATACATATATCTGGAAAAAAGCTATGTTTTTTCCAAAGATTTTTTTTATTTTTAGACAAACAAACACAAACAAAACATAAAACAATCTTCCAGTTTCATACAGTGTGTTGATTGGTTACAAAGTTTTTGTGCATCCTCTCCATAATCCTCACTTACAATTTATATAAAATCTCATATTATCAATGTATATGAGCGTGGTATCTGATGACATTTCCAACATATTTCTGATTTACTCTCAAACATTCTTGCTATTCTCATCAGGGGTAAGTGCCACCTGTAAAACATCTTATACAAATTTCCTTTATATGCTGTTGACATTGTCATTTTATAATTTTGAGACCACAATTTTTGCCATTTCTATAAATCAATCCCATGTCCAAAAATTTTCCCCCAAGCAATCATTGTTTCTTTAACTTGTTCTTCTTCTAGCTTATCCTCTAGTAAGTATCCATATAGTTTTTTAAAAATCACCTTTTCATCAGTACCTGTCAGGATTTTATCTAAATCAGTCAATTTGTCATAAAAGCCTTCTATTTTAAAATCTTTATCATACCTAGAATGTATTTGCACATATGAAAACCAATTCATCCTTATACCTTGTTCTTCCAGTTCTTGCTTAGATTTAAGTTCATCCTTTACATTCAATATTTCACCATATCTAACTGTTTGTCCCTTTTTATATGTTATTGGATATGAAAAAGCTTCAATAGTTGATAACCAGACTGGGATTTTTAAATAATGATGCCTTTTAACCTTCTCCCAGTTTAATAACAAAGTCTCATGTATATAATGTCTTCTGAAGTACCCCCATGTTTTAGTTCCCTTGTACCACAATAAAGAATGCCATCCCAACAACAAATCATGCCCTTCTAGTGTCAATAATCAAGAATTTCTTAGTGTTATCCATTTCTTAATCCACATCAAGCTTGCTGCCTGATAATATAACTCCCAATTAGGCAGGCCAAATCCTCCTCTTGTTCTAGCATTTTGCAACAGTTTTAATTTTATTCTTGCTTTCTTTCCCTGCCAAATATACTTCAATACTATTTTGTTTAGATTTTCAAGGTAATCTTTCCCTAATCTAATTGGAATTGTCTGGAACAAGAATAAAATCCTGGGTAATATATTCATCTTGATTGTTGATATTCTCCCTATTAGTGATGACTGTAAATTTTCCCATTTTCCCAAGTCCATCACAATCTGTTATTTAAGTTTATGATAATTATTCTCTTTAAGTGTACTGCATTTTGCTGTAAAATATATCCAAATACTTAACCTTATTTGTGACCTGTATGTTCAAAGGTTCCACCAATTTTTCCTTTTGTCTTACTAACATATTCCTTGTCGAAATCTTCATTTTATCTTTATTTATTTTTCCATTCTTCCATATTCCTCTATCTTTTCTACCAATTTAAGTGCTATTTAAGGTCTTCTAAAATGAAAATCAGGTCATCTGTGAATGTTTGCAGTTTGTATTCTTCCTTTTTAATTTTCATTCCTTTTATATCTTTTTCTTCTCTAATATTTCTACTTAAGACTTCTAATGTTAACACAAACAACAGAAGTGACAGTGGGCAGCCTTGTTTTGTCCCTTTCCTTATATCAATTAAATCTGTCAGTTCACCATTTACCATTATCTTTGCTGTTTCTTTATGATATATAGCTTCTATGGCTTGCCAAAGCCCATCTGCTCCAACTGTAATAACATAAATCACCAATTCACATTGTCAAAGGCTTTCTGTGCATCTAAAAATATCAAGGCCATTTGTTTTTCAGGATGAGCCTCATAATATTCCAAAGTGTCCAGAATTATTCTCATATTGTTCTTAAATTGTCCCTTTGGCAGAAACCCATTTTGATCAGGATGAATAAAGTTATTTAAATATCTTTTAAGTCTTTCTGCCAATATTGAAGCAAAGATTTTATAATCTGAATTTAGCAGGGAAATAGGTTTATAGTTCATAATTTGTTGTGGGTCGGCTTCCTTTTTGGCACAAGTGTAATGTGTGTTTCTGACCATTATTTGGGTGACCTCATCTTTAACATGACTTCATTCATAACTTCTAGCAATGGAAGACTCAACAATTCCTGTAGTGTTTTATAAAATTCCGCTGGCAATCCATCCGGCCCTGTAGCCTTTCCATTATTTTATTTTTTAAGTGCTTCAGTTAACTCCATCATTGTTATATTCCCGGGATGGCATATCTATGGCATGCGTGCCACAGGTGGCATGTGGAGCCATTTGTCAGGGCATGTGCGCACTGGCCAGCTGAGTTTACCCTTTTTTAAAGCCATTTTTTGCCCTCCCCAGGCTCCAGAGGCTTTATAGGAGCCTGGAGAGGATGAAAAGAGCTCCCCACCCCCCTGGAGGCCCTCCGAAGGCTTCATGAGCTTCCCTGAAGCCTCCAGAGGGCAAATATCAGCTCTATGGGCAAACCGAAAGTTCAGGAATGGACTTCCGGTTTGCTTGGAGGGCCGTTTTGAGCACTCCAGAGGCTTCAGGGACTTTCAGGAGGCTTCCCTGAAGCCTCCGGAGCAGTAAAAATGATCGTCCGAGCAAACCGGGACTTCTGGTTTGCTCAGAGGTCATTTTGAGCGCTCCAAAGGCTTCAGGGAAGCCTCCTGAAAGCCCCTGAAGGCTTCTGAGCACTCAAAACGACCCTCTGAGCAAACTGGAAGTGACTTCTGGTTTGCTCAGAGGGTCGTTTGATTGCTCCGGGGGCTTCAGGGAAGCCTCCCGAAGGTCTCTGAAGCCTCCGGAGGGCCTCGGGGAGGGAGGCTGTTTCTGCCCTCCCCAGGCTCCTATAAAGCCTCTAGAGCCTGGGGAGGGTAAAAAAAGCATGCAAAAAATGGGGGGGGGGGGTCACGCCTGTAGTGTGTGCATGCACACTAGGGGAGGTTGCACATTGCATTATGGGTGTGGCACGCCTGCACAGGACCCCCCCCTTGCGCTCCCCCCACTTATGGCATGCAAGCCAAAAAAGGTTCACCATCGCTGTTATATTCCCTTCTAGCATCACTTCAATTTCTTTAGATATCTGGGGTAGATTCGTTTTCTGCAAGTATTGTTTAATTCTTCCCTCATCTATATTCTCTTGTTCATACAGCTTTCCATAGTAATCTTGTATAATCTTTTTCTTTTTTCTATTTCCATGGTAAACCATAGTTCTTGTTGCATCCTCAAAAATATCTAATCATCTAATAATCATAATTAAATCTATTGAGATCAATTACCCAGGAGACATATTTGCAAGGGAAAATTAATGGCTATGGAAGGATTGATTCTGCTTACCTGGTTAATCATTGATTATGTTCCATCAAGTCAGTGCAGACTCCTTTACATGGCTAAGGCATGATTAGAATTCATGGTCTCCCAGTTTCTATCCTGATGCCTTAACCACTACACCAGTCTGTCTCTCCTTAGTGCCCTTATAGATTTTCTCCATGAAATTTTGTCCCTAACCTGCACTAACAAATTCCAATAAATTCCATCTTCAGATTCTTGAAATTTGGCAAATATTGGCCTGGAAATACATTTATCAAGACAGCAGCTGATTCTGCATTTAAATAGTGACCATTTTATTTTAAATTTGGAACAACAGAATATTTGAGATGCAAATGTAAGATATAGCTAAAGTATTTGTTCTATGTACACATAGCTGAATATAGTGATACCATAAGCCAAACTGTTGAATCTAGACCAATCTTTGTATCTTCCAACTAATGCTATTTATTTCCCATTCTGGATTGTAGATGCCCAGTTTTCAGATGTATCATGCAAATATTCAGCTAGAGAAAGAATAATTTTGCATATGCCATACTTGCTAGAGTGTTCTCCTGTGTATGATATATCTAGTGTTTGCTAATACCTACTTTCGTTTAAACCCCTATTGTTTAGCCATCACTTTTTCTCCTGCCAAAACTTGCCCACCCCTTTAATGAAAAGTTGTCATGTTTAATTAAGATTACAAAATATAATCTAGGCAACAGTCAATAAGCAGGTCCGCTAAAAAGGATTTATGCATCTAATTGTCCTAGATAAGGACAATTAGATACCAGCTTTTTCTAGCCCAGTCCTAGCTGAACGTTTTAAAAAACATTTTCAAATGCCTTCTGCAAGGATTAACGTGATTTTAGGTGCATGAAATTAAAGTGGACAGAATGGATGTCTGCTTGCAATGGGAAAATGAAAGATTGTAGCTGTGGTCTTTAACCTAAGTTTTTTCCCCCTCAGTTATTGTTGATAACAGACCACATGATCTGACCTGAGGATTTTGTTCAGAGAAACACTAAGAAAAACAGAGTCCACAACAATATAAAATCACTCTTTCAAATCCAGTAGCTATTTGGTGCTGTGGAAAATGGAGCTCAGGAACCCAGGTTGAGGGACAAAAACCAGGAAGAAGGATTTTTCCTGGGACAGTTCAGGCTGCAGTTTTGTCAAAGGCTGTCTGAATCTGGGAATTATATTAGCCATATTAGTTTAAAAACTCACCATATCCTCTGTATTGCTTTAATGGATGTGGAGCCACAATTGTGTGATACTGTGTTAGACTGGATGTAAGAGGTTTATAGGCAGCCTTGAAAAAGTGTACATCATCAGCCAGCAATATTTGACTGAAACTCTGATGCACTGAAGGTAATGAATGCCATTTAATAGATATTTCTGAGGATGCAACAAGAACTATGGTTTTTCTTATTCGATTTTCTTAAGCCAGCCAAGGATAAACACTTGATTTGGTGCTTAACTTCAGAAAAAGAGAAAATATTTACTATAAATTGCCCCTGTGCTAAACCCCCCCCCCCCCAAAATCAGGAGACCAATGGCATCTATTGCTGCCGTTCCCCAGCAACCAGTGCTCAAAGAACTTTACTCTGAACTTATATGGAGCCACCAGGATAAGTAGACATATCCAAGCAATTTGTCTAATATGGCTTTTATCAGCTTCCTCTATCTGAATTAGAAATGCATCCAGATTTGCTTAAGAATTCTGAGATCTGCATTCCTAATAGATTGGCCAGGAGCCATCTCAAGAAAAGCTTGTGTAATATTTTTAGGTATAAGATGGTAACTGTTGTGGCCCAGCAGGAGCTGCAAACAGACTCCGATAATGAGGGGCCCTATGAATCAGCTCTGGAAGATGTGGAGGACCCTGGACAGGGTTCCGATTCCGAGCAGGGACCAGAGAGGAGGGTTGGCCACCAGGAGGCACCTGACGCATGGAGCAGTGGTGAAAGCCAAAGGGAGTTGGTCCTGGACGACAGGCAAAGGCGGGCAGATAAACACCGAGAGCAACTACACAGATACAGAAGATAATTGGACCCAGGCGGTTGTAATTAGGCTTCTCCCAAGGGAGTATATAAGGAGAGACTTTGGAAGGAGGCTATTTGCAGGATTCAACTAATATACCAATGCTGGAGAAGCTCTCGGGTGTATTTCTTACCTTGGAAGTCTGGATTGCTACCCAGGTCTTGTCAGTGTGTTAATTTACTGTGAACAAATTGTCTAGTAGTAATCTTGTCTTGGAGAGCTTCGGTGTACGGAAAGGCGGGGTCAGAACAGGTAACTATTAGCACTATTTATGGCAGTACATTTTGTTAATTATTTTGATTTTTAATCAATTTCTTGATTTTTATCTATCAATAAATATCAATAAATTTCTCAGCCACTGTTTAAACAGTAAGGAAACCAGTACAGGTGTGGCTCTTCTTACTGAACTATGTGAATCAGGTTTATTTCATTCTCAAACAGTATTCCTAGTTATACCAGTTGTACCCTTAATTGTAGTAGTAACAGAATTTCACTACATTTTGTATTGATTGATACACCAGCTCTAATCTGAGAATGCCTGGGGCAAACATTGAACTTTTGCACTGCAATATTCCAATTGGTGCAAGCAAGCTAAAGCATGTAAAGCATGCATTTAGGTAAAGCATATTAATTTCAAATAAAGAACATGGGTTTGTTTGTACAAGGCATTTGGAGATTTATTTGAAATTATATAACCACTCACATTTTACCTTTAGCAAACATCTATGATTCCAGAATGTATTGGGAAAGCTTAAAATATGTGGCTCCAATGGAATATGCCACAACTTTTAAAAAAATGTTAATATTGGGTTGAATGTAAATCTTGCATTTGAAACTTATGGACTTACACCAAATGCTGTGCTAAACCATAATGTAGTTTCATTTTTAACCATGTGACACTATCCAGTATAAACCCATCTTATGATTTATGACAGTATTCTTTGCAAAGCAAACCAATTGTTGTTTATCTATTGATGTACCACAGATTAATATTATGTATGAATTTACTTTTATGCTTGTCTGTAACCATCCATTGTACTTATTATGGTAAATAACTGAATCTTAGCCAAATACTACATCATCTACCTGATTATTAGAAATCTTATTTACAAATCATGGTTCGCTTCAATGGAGCATTTTCTGCATATTAAAAGTTTTTAACGTGTAAAATATTTGGCACAATATTTATTTTTGTTCTGTCTCTATTTTATCATTTGGAAAGCGATATGACAATGAAGTTCATAACAAAACAACATGTTAAATTTGGGATTTTGAATTCAGTTGCTGAATCCCAGGATACCCAGAATATGCAACTGTTTTATATTTTCATTTTCCTCTGAACTTTATGATTTAAAGTAGATGTAGAGGAGAGCCTATTTTTTTTATCTCATTGCCATAAGTGGCATGGATGCAAAATACAAATATTTGTTTTTTTTAAACCAACTTGAAAATAATTTGAATTCAATGGGACAAATAAAGGGTAGTTGGTCATTTTAAGAACCTGTGTATCTTCTGCAAATGAACTTGAGTGGCAGCTGTCGCTGTCTTCCCTGGCAACACTCTGAAGTGGAGGTATAACTGGAAGAACCCTATGCTGGTTGCAAGTATGCCATCTGCCAGTCCTTCAACTTATTCCAGCAATTTGGAGACTGAATCTATATCAGAGTTCTCAAGCTTTTTAAAGAGGTGCCAGGTCTAACACATGTTTCTGATTAAATCATTACAAAGACAGCAGTGGAGCAGCAGTTTTGTGATGTTGGTGGCAATCTCTTAGCTGAAGTTTGATAAAACCTCACAAGCTTTTACCATGCCAGAGCACCATATCGTTCTCCCAGTTTAGAAGACTGGTTCACATAGCACTTCTCATCTTAGAACAGGGGTGTCAAACTCACATTGTCATGGCAACATCATGTGATGTATCAGGACTTCCTTTGTTAAATCGGGCATGGGAGTGGCCAGCATGTGACACATCCAGTCTGCAGGCTGGGAGTTTGACAGCCCTGCCTTAGAACATTTGCTTGATGTTCCTGAATTCTTCTTAATCCATTTCTGGGAAGTGTTTTAACTACATCTGCAAACTTAGTTTCCTTTACTTTTCTCCAAATAAACCTATACATTCCTTCCATGGTTATGACCCATTCCCAGTGTAGGTCTCCTAGAATCCTCTTCTAAAGTGACACTTTAACTGACACTTCATGTGAATTTTTCCCTCCACTGAAAAATGTGGCCTCAGAAAATTAAAGAGCTACCAATCTTTCCATAATATAAAATGCCGTGCATGTATTTTATTTATTTTGTGGTTGAGAGTTATCATTTCAACCTTCTCCTATCTGGTATCATCTGCCATAAGAAAGAGATGGAAAATAATTGCTTTGAGTCAACTTCCCAGTTTTCAAGTAAAAAGCCTAATCCAACCCAACCCAAACACAGAAACAAGAGTTGAAAAGATTGAATTCAGTTACAATTTCACCAGAGAAGCTGCTTAAAAAAAGCTTCTTTAAGATTGCACTCCATATGTCAAACATATATTTGAAAAAATGTTGCAATAGGAATCAGCCTAGACTTAATGTCAACACTACATACTACATAGATATGCTCTGATTGATCTTTTAAGCCATTTTATCACATCTAAAGCATAGCCTGGATTAGCATAAAGTTTCAAGCATTTGTGACAAAAACACAGTATTCTCAGCAGTACAGAATTATTGAATTGGTAGGGGCTACTTAAGCTACCATACCTTACCATAGCTTCTCCCACCATAAAACCTATTAAATCATAGGAATGGAAAAGAAAGGGAGCCTCCCTCAGTAAATCTTTCCTATCGGTTCTTGTCCTACCCTTAGGTGCTACGGAGAATAAGCAAATACTATATAATAAATCAACATCTGACATATTTTCAAATATTGGAGGATTGCTATCATATCTCCCTTTAGGCGTTTTTTCTTTATATGGAACATTTCCTTTCCCTTTAACTGTTCTTCATTGGATTTAACCTTTGAGCACCTCACTTTTCTCTGAATTATTTTAGGTTATTCATTATCTATCCTTCTTATTTTATATTGACCATAACGTGATACAGAATACCAAGTGTGGTATCAAGCTTAGCATAGAGTGGAACTATTATTTCCCATGATCTTTACCTCTGTTAATGCAGCACAAGATTCCTTTGGCTCCTTTGGCAAATGCAGTTTACTGCTGGTCCATGCTTAATTTATGGTGTACCTGGCTACCCAAAAACCTCCTAGTAAGTACTATTGCTGAGTACATCTATGTTGTAAAATTGATTTTTCCTGCCAAAGTTCAGAGTCTTATATATCTCACCATTTAATATATAGTGTGGATAGGACCAGTGATGGGATTCAAATAATTTAACAACTGGTTCTCTGCCCTAATGTTTTCTTAAAACAACCAGTTCACTAAACTGCCCAGAAAGTTAACAACCAGTTCAGTTTGAACCAGTGGTGCAAACTGGCTGAATCCCACCACTGGATAGGACCCAATATTCAAATCTATCAAGATTCACCTATCTTCTGAGGTGTCAGCTATTCTCCCACCTTTATATTATTTGAAATTCAATAAGCATCCCTTCTATCTCCTCATCTAAGTCTGTTAAATTTAGTTTCTCAGATCCCATCTTCCCCCTTTTAACAAGATTAGCCAATCTTACTGGAAGTTCCCTTATATTTCAGGGGTTCAAAGATTGTAGCCAGTGGTTCTGAGACAAGATCTGCTTGTTCAGCACCAATGTTGTTCCAGAGACTTGAATTCACCCAAAATAACTAGATATTCTTTCCTTACATATTTTGATTTGCATTTCTCTTCTGTGGTTTTTGACCAATTGATCCTTTTTTCTTTTGCGAAGACAGTTTCAAACTAGGAGTTAAACAGTTCAGCCTTCCTCATATTGCAAATCACTACCTTGCCAATACCAGCCAGCAGATCAACCCATTTCTTGACTTTCTTTATGTTCCACACACATCCAAAGAATGCTTTTTTATGTGTTACTTTTGATGTTCAAAACAAGCCTCAGTTCATTCTAAGCCTTTGTCTTCCTTATAGATTCAAGCTGTTTCCTGATATTCTGCTTTTGTTATATGCCTTTCCATTTGTCCTTTTGGTTTCTCAGTTAATCAGAGACCTTTCTTATGCAACTATGCCAGTTTCAACAAATGATTCCCATTTGTTTTTTTCTTTGGTATTGTTTGGTATTAAGCTTGGGCCTTAATTATCACATTTTAAAGAATTTCCTAATTTTCTTGAATTGTTTTTCCCTTTAAGATTTCACTATTCTGAAAGACATTGTAGGTTGAAATTTGCATGGTATTTATCTTGAGCTGGCTTCTTAAAAGCAGATGCTACTTTTTCAAAGAAAACAATGAAATTAAGATTTATTTAATGCAGACTGAACGAGCTGAAACACACATTGTAGGTCTCCCCCCAATGAGTCACTAAGATTAAAAAGTTTTCTCCTGTGTGGGAGAGAAACTGAGAAAAGAACGTTTGTTTATGGGTTATATTCCTTTAAAAATTGCCAAAATCTATTTTAAAAAGTTGTGTAAACAAACTCACTTCCAACCCCAATATCAGTTAGCCAAATGAAGTCATCTGCATTTATCAACAGTATGATAAAAAGTGTTTCCCAATGTGTCTCCAGATGTGGTTGATTTCACTTCCCATCATTTCCACCCAGCATGTACACATGTAATATTAGTTGGGAATGATAGCAGTTGAAATGTACTTGTATGGATGGCACAAAGTTTGGGAAGTTTAAACTATATTTATATTTTAAAAAACTCTTGAAAGTCCAAATTTTTAACTCCAATGAATCAAACTACATTTCAGTGAATCAATTCTAAATACCCTGCATGTGCAACCAATTGTGTTTCTTTCTGCATCCAATCTTCCATTTGCAGGTGGCAATCAACTAGGTACTCAATTTTAATTCATCCTCTGAGTGAAAATGGCTGGAAATTCTGGGCAGGAGAGGGGAGAAATATCATTTGCAACATTTTCATTGATAACTTTCACAAGTAACTTCCACTGACTTTAAAGGACCAGGGTGATCTTTATTCCTAAAAATCAACCCAAAAGTACTTTTTTTATTCTATCAGAAGGTCTGTTTTCTCAGAAACCTTCTATTATTTATTTCTGTGTATTCAGCTTTGAGTAGATTAAAATTCTATCACAAACATAACTTTTGGATATTAGATCATCAATGTTTAGACTAATCCATGGAGTTTTGCACTGATCCCAAGCCTAACCAAATCAGTTGCAACTAAAACAGCAATCTTGCAATTACTTACCATGGAGAAAGTCTGCCAAATAGAACAGAGCATGAATAAATCTGAAGTAAATACATTCTGGGTTGCCATATGAGATGATAATCTTACATATACTTACTTGAGAGCAAATAGTATTGAAAATAATGGAACCTATTTTGAAACACGAATGTGTGAAATTGGATTTTATGTCTTGACGAAACAACAGTCAGGACACATTTGTTCTATTGATTTAAATGGGATGGAGTTAGACGTAAATCTAGCTGACCTCAGGTTGGTTTTAGTTTTGCTATGGGGGGGGGGGAATAGGGCCTCAAGCCTGCTACATATTCAAACATAGTAACTATAGGGAACTGGGAGTGGGGATGGTATGGAGCTTGGGAGATGTGTAGCCAAAATAACATTCCTTCTCAGAAAGCCAAGGTCACCTCATCCCCGCACCTGAATGGATGTGGATAAGAGGAATCTTCATTTGTGCAATGACTGATTGGACCATGTGATGGACTAGTGGGTGTTGGGGCAGGGTTTTGAACTTTCAACCCCTGTGCCCCTGTGCCAACATGGCTCTTCTAATAAATTGGTGTTTTGAGGAATCTCTTGCCTCAAAATATTATTTTACAGAGGATGCTATTTGGAACCCTGATAGGGATGGAATTAGACATAAATCCAGTTGGCCTCAGGTTAGTTTTAATTTTGCCAGGAGCTAACTAAAAAGTAGTTGCTTTTAACTACCTGTTATAAAATAGGAAGCAAAATGTTTCCTATAAAAGGAAAAATAAATTTGTATACACTTCGTAAAAAAGGCAAAGCATAAACTATAAGTTCAAGTCCCACTAGCCATTAAAGCCAGGTAGGTGACTTTGGGCCACTCTCTCTCTCTCAGCCCAATCCACATTGTTTCTGGGGGTGGGGGGGGAAAGGTATGTTTGAAAGGTACGTTTTAAACAACTACCGTCCAGTCTCCAACCTCCCCTTCGTGGGGAAGGTTGTTGAGAAAGTGGTGGCCTTTCAGCTCCGCCGGTCCTTGGAGGAAACTGATTATCTAGATCCCTTTCAGTCGGGATTTAGGCCTGGCTACAGCACGGAAACGGCTTTGGTTGCGCTGACTGATGATCTCTGGAGAGCCAGGGATGGAGGTCATGCCTCCGTCCTAGTGCTCCTTGACCTCTCAGCGGCCTTCGATACCATCGACCATGGTATCCTTCTGGGACGACTGCGGGAGGTGGGGGTGGGAGGCACTGTCCTACGGTGGTTCTCCTCTTACCTCTCGGACAGGTCACAGTCGGTGTTGGTCGGAGGACAGAGATCGACCCCTAGGCCCCTGAATTATGGGGTGCCACAGGGTTCGGTCCTGTCCCCCCTCCTGTTTAATATTTACATGAAGCTGCTGGGTGAGATCATTCGACGGCTAAAATACCATCAGTATGCGGACGATACACAGTTGTATCTGTCCGCCCCGTGCCAACTCAGTGAAGCGGTTGACGTGATGTGCCAGTGCCTTGAGGCTGTTAGGGTCTGGATGGGGGATAACAAGCTTGCACTCAATCCGGATAAGACCGAGTGGCTGGTGTGTTTCCCTCCCACTAATTGGCCAAGTTTTCCATCTCTCAGGCTGGGGGGTCAAACAGTACGCCCCTCAGACAGGGTTCTCAATTTGGGAGTCCTCCTGGACCCACAGCTGACTTTCGAACACCACTTGTCGGCTGTGACCAGGGGGGCATTTGCCCAGGTTCACCTGGTGCCCCAGTTGCGTCCCTACCTGAACCGGGAGGCCCTCACAACAGTCACTCGTGCCCTTGTGACCTCTAGACTGGACTACTGCAACGTGCTCTACATGGGGCAGCCCTTGAAGAGCATTCGGAGACTTCAGCTTGTCCAGAATGCAGCCGCACGAGCAATTGTGGGTGCACCTCGGTTCACCCACGTAACACCTATCCTCCGCGAGCTGCACTGGCTGCCTATTGGTCTTCGGATACGCTTCAAGGCGCTAGTCGTCACTTATAAAGCCCTTCATGGTATTGGACCTGGGTACTTGAGAGACCGCCTGCTGCCAATTACCTCCAATAGACCGATCAGATCCCACAGATTAGGCCTCCTCCGAATTCCATCCGCCGGCCAATGCCGACTGGTGACTACCCGGAGGAGAGCCTTCTCTGTGGCTGCTCCGACCCTCTGGAACAAGCTCCCCATGGAGATTCGAACCCTCACCACCCTCCAGGCCTTCCGCAAAGCCCTTAAAACCTGGCTGTTCCGACAGGCCTGGGGCTAAAGAGTTTTTCCCCCCCTTCTCGAATGGTATGGTTGTTGTGTGTTTTTAAATTTTGTATTGTTATGTCTCATCTTTTTTATCCCCCTGTCTGTACCTCCTTCCCTGATTGAATTGTGAGCTGCCCTGAGTCTCCTTTGGGGAAAAGGGCGGCATATAAATGTAATCAATCAATCAATCAATCAATCAATCGATATGTTCACTGCTTATTTGTAAAAATAATACAAATAGGATAAAAATAAAGTAATAATAAATGAATAGATGTGTATGGGACTGCTATGAAGACATGTTTAACAAGAAGTCAGCTGCAAATCTAATATTTAGAATGTATAAACAGAAAGAAGTCAATGTATCTGAAAACAATGATAGTTATGCATCTCCTCAGATGTCTAATGATTCTGACCTAGGAGAGGGAGAATCTTCCTAATGGACTTGTATGTAATGAAGTTTGATTTAAATAAAAAGATCAGGTGTAGGACACTGAAAACTGCCATACACTCTTTTCAGAAACTTTTCTATGACAAGCATATTAAAGAAAAGCTAAAATATTTGTTTAACAGGAAACAATATGCCATTAATGCTCACATCATGTATTCAGTTTTCAAAAGGATTTAATAAATTATGATGATTCATTTATTTCATTGTATAAATCATAAATATATCATAGAGCCCTCATAATTTAAAATAATTTACAGGCTGAGGTAGGGGATGGGGAGAAAGTGAGTATTGGAGCAATCAATGGTCAATCAGAAGTTTTCAGTTTTTCTACTGATTACACACACACAGGCAGTGTCAATCGCAATGAAGCGCCAGGATGCCCGATTGCCTTCCTGGGTTATTGCCTTAACAAAGGTGTGTGTTGTGGTGCAATAAGAATTCCAATGCCTGGAATCAATGCCTCTGCACCCACTCGGTACTGGTTTTGGATTTCTGCACTTGGTCTCAAAAAAGTACTGTTTATAGATATTGTTATTAAGATTTACATCTGCCAGCAGAGTCACCAGGTTGCCTTTGATGTCCGTTGCTCTGGTTTTGTTGGCAACCCAGACACTGGTACTGTCACACACAGAATATTCCCCTCGGTTATGCACAGGATGACTGTCACGTTTGCTCCGGATATTCCTATTAAGAGAGTCTGCATTGTCCAGGAACTCCACACTTTGCTCATCTCTTGACAATGGTGGGGGCTGAGTGCTGAACAGAACACGAGGCGACTGGAACCGCCTCTTCTGAAAAAGCTTGGGATCCACAATGATGTTTGCTGCCGATGCAATTTCTTGATCCTCTGCCTTCTTAGGAGCAGGATGGCGCTGATCAGTGTTTTGAGATGTTTTCAGACCCTCGTGAGCTTTAGCACTGCTGGTGTCAGAAAGGTCAGATGTTGCAGGGGAGCCCAGAGGGACATTATCTTCAGATTGTGGTGCTGCCCATATGCCAATCAGAAATGCTATAATCAGAGTGTAGCACAGCATGGACATTACGCTATGCACCTAGGAGAGATCAAACCAAGAATGTTACTGTGAGCAAAGACAACCTAGAAAAACATCCACTCCAAGATGAGTGGAGAGATATGCTGATGCAGCAATGCCAGGGAAAATGTATAGCTAAGACATTTCACCATCTGATGAGAGGCCCAGCCATGTGGATACCAGATGCTGCTTTTTCTTTCCACTGCAGAAAGGGCCATTCAAACAGCAACCCCGCTTAATAAAGTGTGGATGCTAGGAAACAATACACCTCCCAGAGCCACTTTATCAGTGAGATGGGTAGCATATAAACAAACACATGAAAAAACAGGGTTACTATTAATTCCTGAAGTACTAGAATATCAAGCAGTGTTCTGAGTTTATTAATAGAGAGAACAGATGTTGACAAGAATCTCTATAGACTAAGTTGGAAGTTCTACAAAAAAAGCCCATGTAAAAAATAAGTAGCTCAAATATGCTCTGTACTTGCATCTAGATTGTCATGACCCACATGTTCACAAAAAGAGGCAGAAAGGCCAGCACAAAAATATTACTAAATTAGTTACCTGAATAGACTGTGGAAGAATAATTTCTTCTAAGCTGCACTTACTTCAATTTCTTAAAAGCTTCTCGATACTAAGTTGTAAAATGTTTTTTTTGCTACTAGAATAAAAGCTATTATGCAAGTCCTGACCTGATATTAGTTATAGAATTGTCAGTTTCCCCAGAGAACTATCAGTACAATAAAACATGGGACAAATCCAACATCCAGTTAAATCTGCTTAGATTCATTGACTTTAAAGGGTTTAAGGCATTTAATCTCATGTTGGATTGTGGCCATAGTTTCAATTGAGTAAAAATTCTGAAAACAGAGTCTCTTTCTCTTGAACCGAGTAGAAAAAAGCCTAAACCTCTTAAGGGAGAATGATTCAGACTTTGTTGTTTATCTTTAGTTCTGCCATCCATTCTGAAATCCTTCAAGACAACGGCCAGTCATTATTTTTGGGGCTCTCTGACAAACCATAGATCCTCTTATTCCCTGCAGTTATACTTTGCTAAAGCCAATAATCTGTGTCAAATTCAAAGTTCTTTTTTTGTTAGAATTCCTCAGATAATTTATACTTTTAGTAGTAGATTTAATAAATAATCAATACTCTTAATCTTAGGATACTCATCATCAGTCAGAGTGGTTGCTATGGTTGCAGATTCTATGCAAAATATTTGCTAAAATCACAAGAAAGGAAAATTCCAAGAGGCAATATAACCTAATTTTGAGGTATAATACTTCAGCATGCAAAAATACAGCCAGCCAGAAGATGGCAGCAGCAGGTTTGAGTTTTATTTTGTAACTGCCATCTAATATTTATTTTGATTTATGCAGCCCACATACTATATCCCTATCCATCCTCACCATTCTGACTGCGCTACAAAAGCTGGAGACAAACAGAGCTAGATGCTTGTTGTGCTGCAAGAGGAAATTAGTTTTAAACCAAATATGTTATAGCTCAGAGAGGCACCAGAAGCTTTAATTTCTCAGATTCACTTGAAGCACTGGGGCCATGGCAGCAATTCAGAACATGTCGAATGCATTTCTTGATGTCAACAGATATGCTAATGAAAAAAGTTTATGCAACAAAATTTAAAGACAATATAGGCACACCCTAAAGTAGATCTATATCAGTTTTGTTTACTGTAAGTCATTTGAGATTCATCATTTTGCACTAAAAAGAAAAAAAAGAGATTAAGTATTGTATGTCAATAAAAGCTATTTGTATTTCTAACAGGATGGAAGAAGGGAGTGTTGTGTTAACATAGCAACATTTTTGAGATTTTAGACATAAAAATTTTAATCAGAACTTTTCTTTAGGATTAGATTAGCAAGCCATTTAAAAATAAATCATTAAAATCCAGGTGATGGTGCAAAATATTGTCATTGACATTTATATTTTCAAGCAGAGTTAGGTTCTGTAAAATACTTACAATATACGAGCTTTAAAAAAGAAGATTGGATAATTTGTTCAGAATCTGGAAAATACTTTAGCTTCTCAGAAAGTAATTTTATCAATATTCACAATGCCCATCTATACTCAAACAAAAGTGCAAGCTTAGTCAAAGAAAATTTTTACAATCACTGAAATACTAGGGCTTATGCTGTGTTAATATGGAGAAAATATTGTATGGCAGTTGCAAATATTAACTGGTTTAGCAATCATTAAAATAATAATTAGCAAGTTATCTCTGCATATGAATGACCCTGGTTGTTCTAAGATATCTTGTTGTCTGCCACAGTCCCCAAGAAAGATCCAAGATCTTTTATTTCACTCAATCTCTCCCCAATCCCCCCTCCCCACTATTTTTACATAGTAGAACCCAAGTTGGTTTCAGTATTAAAATACTAAGGCTATTAAAAATAATTATTAGTTTGGTAGTAATGCATTCGTCCATGCTAAAAATTCAGGAAGGGCAGATATAACTCATGGACAGCATGCAAGACTCTTTAAAAATTCTTAGATTTGCTATCAATTTCTAAAAAAACCAGTGTCAATTAGAGAAATTTTCACAAAATAAAAACCATAAGAGAAAATAATGAAGAATGGTAAAAAGAGAAAATGAAACATAAAAAGAAAAAGGAAGAGAACAAGAAATATTATAAAGAAGCGGTTTCCAGTCTTCTTGTCAGGGGTTACAGATTCATTTTTTGTGACTTCTTGTTCTAATTTCCTTCCTTTACCATAACTTCCTTCTTTCCATAAGATAACCTGTAAATCACAAGTTCATTTTTCTCTTTTTTCAACAAAAAAACCATAAGGAGTTTCCAGTCACTAATCAAGGTAATTGTTGATCTTTCTCTAATCAAACAGGTTAAATTTGTAATTGCTAATTCTTTCATCTTCACTAACCATTTCTCTGTTAAGACTTGCAGCACTAAAAAAAATATAAATACAATCTTTATTAGCTCTTTACTAATTGGCCGCTGTCCATTAATCCCAGCAAAAAAAGTTAAGGTTTCAATTGAAGGTTGTTTTTTAAAATCCTTTGCATTACTCTATGCATTTCAACCCAAAATTACTGGGTTTTTGTTTTTACAAGTCCAGCAGGCATGATAAAATGCTGTCCAACATGAATCTGAAAAAATTTCATACATTCTAAACAACTTTTCTAGATTCTTAACCAATGGTACATCATTTTGTGAAAATTTTCTTTTAGCTCATGATATAAAGCCCTCTGCAGCCAATTCCACTTTTGATTTCATCTTATACTTTCCGTGTTCCTGTTCTAACAACTCTTGATAAGCTAACAATTTGTCTTTATGTATTGTTTTTTTACTTTAAAATCTTCTATTACTAAAATCCATAAAGATATTTTTGATTATAGACTGGGTTTATATCTGTTCCATATTGTCAATATGGCACTTCTAATATACATATTGACTATTAAAATCTACATTAATTTTAACTTTATTGTACCATAGAAAACTAAATCCTCTTACTCCTCAGAAGAATCCACACTTTCATCCAGGTTAAGCAGCAGGCTTCAGCTATCAATCAAATTATTAAAATCATTTAATGATGTACATATCTATATGTTAATCAAATGTAATAATTTTGTAATAATTATAAACAATATAAATGGGGTCCTAAGAATACAAATATAATATAATTGATTTGTTATGATTAAGTATTTTGAGCAGATATAAAAGACAAAAGAAAAAAAGTTATTTTATATAGATAAATCTAGAGAAAATCACACTGTGTTTTAAAAAGAACCATTAGCACTTTGCAACTCAAATGTTGTGCTAAGCAAAGATTAAATACAAACAGATGAGAAACAAAACAAAACAAAACTTTCCATACCACTAAAGACAATGTACAAAAAATATAACATTCTTTTGCTAGTACCATAGTTTCAAATAACTGACTGGGATTTTGGAGGAATAACGCACTTCTTAGCCTACAGTAAAATGAATGGCTCTACAGTTACATAATAGTGATTTTAAAAAAAAAATAATTTGAATTTTTATAGATTCAGAATTTTTCAACAAATTATAGCCTGGCTTTATGTTTGCTTTTGCAAAAATTTCACAGGAGCTTATTTAAAAAACAACAACAAAGGAACGTGTCAAGAAGTTTTTAAGATTTGTTATAAACTCCTAGTAAGCTTTTTTAAAAAACATAAAAAATATTGTGCATGCCTCCAAGTTAAAGGTAGTTAAAGTTAATTAAAGGAGGCAATATTCAGGAAATAATTGTGTCACAAGCAGAAATTATAAAATGTCCACAAAGTGTGCTACAGGAAAGTCTTTTGTGGAATCTGCTACATGAAGGTATTAAACATTTCAAAAAAACCCAAAGAACACTTTTTTGGCACATTTATTAACTTGTATGTATATGTATAAACAGGTATGTATACCCCCTATTCCTCAAGGAGTTCAAGATGATGTATGGGACAGAGATAATAACTGAATTTACGCACCTGCTGAATCCCATATCGTGAGAACTTTAGCCAGAATCTTCCTGGTCTCATATCATCACTTTAATTAAGATTCTCCAAAAGTAAGATCTTGATGTTGGAGACGAGCAAACATAAATGCAGCGTTTTTTAAATATATAATCGAACTACAACCTCTACTCTCTAAAGAGAGAAAGCTAGCATAGGTGGCTATTTTAAACTTTGTGCTGTTTCTCAGTTATAATCCCTACATTATGTCAGTAATTAACATAAATTGCCTAGTTCTGGTAAGCAATACAGAAATATGGATTGGTCAGCTTCCTTCTTACCACTCTCAACTAATACCTCTGAGAACCTGAGTCAAGGATATCCTCAGGTTCTCTCTTCATCTCTAAGACTGGAAGGGAGGAGGCAAGCCCTTTATAAGGGGAGGAAAAATAGGTACCTCCTCTGTCAAAAAACTGTGGGAAGGAACAGAGATTTGCCAAGAAGGGAGTATCTGTCAGGTGCTGAGAAATGCCCTCTCCCATCTCGACCAGCAAAAGGAGAAGGATCAACCCATGCCCCTATAGATGACAATGTTACGTTGGTCAGTCTCTACAACCTCATTTCAAGAAGTAGCCTGCATCATTCAGTTTCACACATATTATACCATTTAAATAATGTAAAGTTATGAAGTTAAAGATATATCTGTAGGACACAAACACACACAAAACGCCTACATTTCAAACAAGGAACCAAACCAAACACATCCATCCTACTCATTAATGTCAAAGGTTTTCCTAAAATAAATACAGATTGGAAGACCTGGATGTTCTCCTTAGATAAGAATCAAGTAAAAAGACAATAAAGTTTAAAGTTATCTTAAGCAGAGAGGAAGAGGATCCCTTTTGGCTCCCTCTGTCTTGTGCTTTTTTCTGGTCATTTTGGGAGTCACCTTATTATTATAGTCTATGGCTAACATGACAATTAGCTGTAGGTCTGGGGTTGGCACCAATGCACCAAATAACTTCTGAACTTGGATGCTCAAGCTAGTTTTTTACTTTCTTCTGGGCCCTCTAATAATAAAGATTACTACTGAAAACCAAACTGCAAATCTTTTGCAGCAGAAGGTAAGCTTACTAGCTGATGCATTTTCTATGATCCTTTCCCCTCTTCTAATTCCTTATATTTCACTTTTTAAAATCTATCTAGACATGGGTCTTCTTGTTTTCCATCATTGCTTTTCTTGTTTTTCCTTCTCCCTCTATTTTCCCCATGAGCTTCCTTTTTGTCAGTTTCATCCAGTTTTGACTTCTTGAGTCCACTGAAATAGGCTCTCCTCAATCCTCATAGGTTTTTCTATCTCAGCAATGGATGCTCTTGCTGAGGTAAAAGCCTCACCTCACAAGCCAGTGAGCAGGTCCTATTAGTCATTTCATTCAACCTAATACCCTGCTCCATTAGGAGAGGATATTCCCTCAGAATGAGGTTTCTTTAAATTGCAGAGAGAGCAGAATATTTTTGAATGAAGTTGCCAACGCTGATTAAGAAAATGTTTACAGTCTTAACATCTCAGCTATGGTCCACTTCATAAATAACTGATGTTTATGCACTGGCATATTGTTATTCATTCTTTGCCACAGCTTGAAATCCTACACTGGAAATACATGGGTACTCAGGCTCAGATTATTGATCAGAGAGATGCTCCATTATCAAACTCTTTATTACAATCAGATATGAAAATGATATTGATTTCAGTTTATTATGCAGCCAAATAAATTGCTTGCAGTGGGTGCTGTATTGAAGCAACAACATTGATTTTAACAATACTTATATATTGTTAGTATCAATATTATCTGTGAGATTGTTTTTGAAATAGTTTAAGAATTTAAATCTTTTCAAACATGAGCTTCCAAAGTTTAAAGGGACAACTCCTGAATATTGTATCTTAAGGGTCCATATAATGAATACATAGACAATTTCTCCCCCTGAAAATGGAGACATGCATTTTCTTATGTCCTATTTTAATAACTGAAAGAAAAACCCCAACCAGAAGAAAATCATACTAATTATCTGATCTACTTTCTTGTCTGTAAAGTTTCTAATAACAATATTTATTTTCTTTAGATTTAGGCTCTTGAAAACAAGTAGGGTTTTGTACCATTTGAACTTTTTTAAACACACAGTTTGAGACAGATGATGGTTCATACTTTAACATCCCAACAAACATCACCAAATTCTCCAAAATGTTTCTAAATCTCTAATTCTCATTCTCTACCTACACTAGCTTCAGAAAATAAAGACTGCATATTTTGTTCTTTCTTTGGTCTGATCTCTGCATTAACACATTCCATAACTGGGAGGAGGGAGGGAAGCTAAGCCATGATTCCCAAATGTCTTGGTCTGTTCCAGAAGAGTTCAATTATTGAGAACAATCTCCACAACAAAAGATATCTGGCCATTCTGCATGGGCCTTTGAAAGGATTCCAACAGTCCTACTAGTTCTATTGAACCCTTTCCAAATGTATATTTTATCATCAGGAATTACAGAATTGGAAGGGATCCCGAAAGGATTCCCAGCCAATCCCAATCCCTTAATAATATATTTCATTATACTGTAATCTATGTTCTAAAGTACAGCCTTTATTAATTTTCTTTTGTTCCACACACATATGCCAAATTTCAAGTGTTCTCATCTTCCCATAAAACACAAAATATACTGGATTACATTTGTATAGGACTATCCTATTAAAACAACATTTTTGTCATAAAATCTACCACTTTAAACATTGATAAACACAAAGCTACTAGCATTGGCTCTTGCCAAAAACAATTGAATAGGACTTCCAATGACTGCCATCCTAAGAAAACAGAAGTTTCTATTTCAACCCATAGTTTGTTTTAACAAGGAAAAAAAAATCCCAATTCAGCAGTATCTTTAATATTCTTTTTTTTTGGGGGGGGGGGTATATTTTCCAGATACTGTAACAATGATATGTCCAATAATTTAAGCTCTATAAAGCAAATGAAGTTAAGGACAATATCTGTGAGTATTTCAGTATTTTTTTATTATCTATCCAGTCTACAAGGACTAACATTTTACTTTATGCCAAAGTGAAAACTTTATTTGCCAGTTGTCAATTTAGATCTACATACTTTTTGCTTTTCCTATTTGAACAATACAAAACCTATTCATTTTAATCATTTTAATAATAAGAAGCCAAATCTATGCAGCTTCTCATGTATGATACCATTGATGTCCAAACGATTTCATTTTTCAGTAGAATGGAGGGGGAGGGCTCTCTATTCAATAACAAAATATTTAAAAATAAAATTCACATTATAAATAATGACCAATAATTATTGCACTTGACAAACACCTAATGTGAATATCCAAACCAATATAAACATTTACCCTCTTCTAATATTCATATGAACGTTTTAGAAACTTTAAATATAACTTAGAATAGTATACATTATAAACATTACAATAGAATGCCTATTCCCGTTCCTGGAAAAAGTAGATAACTTTTTTTTAAATCATGGTGGGACCCAGTGTCTTTGATGATGTGACTGATAAGGCTTAAAATATGTTTAGCATTATTGATGATCTGGTTAAAATATATTTTCACATATTACAAGCAGTCTACCAGCTCTCTAGAACTTTGGATACATATCAAGATCTGAAATCTTCAAAATATGCTGTAAACCTATGCAATTTTTTATATAGATAGTTTTATTTTCCATTTTCATTTTCTTACAGTCACACATATACTGTACAGAACCGGGCCCATATAACATTAAACAATAAACACAGCCATTCCTCTTGTCAATAATACCCCCCAAAATAGAAACCCAATGTACCTCTTCGACTCTCCATACACCCTTTCTTTCGTCCCCCTCCAACTTTCCGTCTTCCCACCATCATTCCCCTCTACCCTACTTCCCCTCCCCCTCTACCACGCAAACCTATGCAATTTTTACTGAAAATCTACTTAGCAGTAGTCAGTCATATGCTAATATAACAAGTCAAATATCATTAACTTCTACAAAACATTAGCAGGATAGCATGTCACTCAGAGGTTGCATCTGCTGCCTTGCAGTGGTTGTATCTATTTAAAACAAATGTTTACCCTAAAAATCTATGACACTTAAATGTGTTCTTTTATGAACTAAAATTGGATAACTCATATTCTTGAGCTTTGCAAATGAATTCCTAGGAAATTTGAGAAGATTTTGATACAAAGCAAATAATCTAAAATGAACAATTTATATCTCTGAAATGCAGAATTTGGTCTTTCTAAAATCTCTCTTGCAGCTATAATTAAAAAAAATACAAGGTAAACCATCAATATATTATTACAAAGGAATTGCTTCATATAATTACGTATATAGTGTTAGCTTTGATGTTGAAAACTAAGTAGATAAAAAAATTGAAGAACCAAATAGGCAAAAGCTGTTTGAGCTTTCCATATATATTTGAGGGCTTGCCACAAAGAGGAGTGGGTCAACTTATTTTCCAAAGCACCAGAGGGCAGGACGATGGATGGAAACTAATCAAGGGGCGAAGCAACTTGGAATTAAGGATAAACTTCCTAACAGTGAAGACAATTAACCAGTGAAACAGCTTGCCATCAGAAGTTGTGGGTGCTTCATCATTGGAGGTTTTTAAGAAGAGACTTATCTGAAATGGAATACTGCTTGAGCATGGGGTTGGACTTCAAGGTCCCTTCCAGCTCTATTCTGACTGGTTGATTGTATAATGTTGTTGTTGGATGATACAGTTAAACTTATTTCATTCCAAACAGAAAGGAAACCAAACAAAAACAAAAACTCAACCCTCACCCATCCCCCAACAACAGCATCCTTACTTTATATTAAAAAGGTTATAGGTACCTGATTATATGCAAAATAAATCAGGGAAAGAAATAAGTTTCTGTGAAAGGGAGATAAAAACCCATCAAACTGCTTCTCCTCTTAGAAAAAACTGTTAAGGTCAGTAGCTGGGAGGTGAGGTGAAGAAAGAGGTAGTGCAAATGGATAAACAGACTACCCACAAGCTCCACAGAGTAACAACATTTTCAAAAGGGATAGTTTTAGATACACCATAACTGAGCTTTAAATATACCACAACTGAGCACGGGCAGCTTTTGAAAACATCTGGCAATGGGGAATTGCAAAGCTTGAGAGTGGGACAGCTCTTTGGCTCAGCCCCAAATCCTGTCACTTAGTATTGCTGCAGAAAAAGCTATCTCAATTATGGATTAATTACAAAGCAATACTTCTTTACAGTTAAATACAATCCAATAGACAGTAATATACCATTTTTAGTTATCATTTTGAATGTGATATATTTTCTTCTAAGCTTCTTTCAGCTATCTGACAACAGACTAATGGATTCCCAGGTGCTAATTCCTAAATCACCATTAGTGTGATTACCACTAATTACCACTAGATTTTTCCCCTATACAATTGTGTGAGATTGAAGATATTACAGTGTGACAAACATTGGTTCAGTGTACAACTGGATGTATATTTAAATGGGTGCAGATTATGCATACATGCTCATTATACAGCTTCCTAATTGGCTAGAATCACCAGGTGAACACAGCATTTTAAAAAATGGTATCAGAGTAGACAAGAAAAAACCAATGAAAAACACAGGTAATGTTTAGAAACAGCGTTTAAAAATGCTCAGTTTTAAAAATGCTCTCGTGTAGAACTGTCAAACTCGCAGCCCATAGGCCAGATATGTCACATGATGGCCACGCCCATGCCCGATTAACAAAGGGGGGAGGAAAGTTGTGATACGTCATGTGACATGCTATGATGATGTGAGTTTGACACCCTTGTTCTAGTGTAATGTCATTCTAAGGGATTTTTTCTTTGTTTCTAGCTAGGAAAATCAGCCTACATTTTAACTCACCATATAAATACAACCTGTTTCAAATGTATTTTTAATAGTTGGTTATGTACTATGTGTGTTGAAATAGTGCTAAATTGTAAACAAAATGAGGTCTAAAATATTTCCACTGGTCCCCTATTAAAGGGAAAATGTGCTATATTAGTTGGTCATAATTTTCATTTTGTTTCATTGTAATTGGCCTACATTTTTCTTGTAATCTAATGCTATAGTTCCCTTTTCAAGTTTTTATTCTTATTCTTGTTCTCCTGCTTTGTAAAGTAGGTGTGTTCATTGGTTTGTCATGTCTCCTAACACAAAACATGAAGAACAGGCACAATACATTTAAAACTTAATCATGTGCAATGAGTAATTAAAGGCATATTGTTGGGTTGTATGCTTTTGACACAGAAGTTTTATATAAGGACACTCATGAAACTTATGTTCTCTTGAAGACATCATCCATAATAGGAATAGTGGCATCAGTTGGAATCTGGTAAGTTTTTATTAGAAAAAAATAGCAAAGCAGATTGTAAGAGAATCAATACATTTTTAAATGTTATCCATTTTCTCTTGCTTTTGTTTAACAATCATAAGAATGAATAAGTTTTTGGGAGTCAGAGCCTGCAAATTTATCATTTTGAACTAAAATTGTTTGGAGTGATGGCTGCAGAAAGGATGTAAGGAACCACATGGATGCATCAAGATTCCTAATTTCATACCAGATACAGCAACACTTCTTGCATTTCGTTTAGTCAACCTTGCATTCAGAAACTTGCTTACATCTTAAGCTACACCAATATTACACAATTGGGCAAATATTTACTGAAAGGGTTAAGCCAGAGGTGTCAAACCCATGACCCATTGGCCAGATGTGTCACATGCTTAGTGAAGGAGAAAAAAAGTCTTGTTATGTCATGTGATGATGATGTGACAAAGTGAGTTTGACACCCTTTGGTTAAGCTTACAAGAGTAAGTATTTTCAAACAACCAGCCTATTTATAGACAATTTATAATTGCCAAACTTCATTTGTCCATTTTACTCATGTTCTTATGCTAGTACCTCACCAGCTTCAGTGCAATTTGGAACACTATGTGTTTATGTAATGCGGCTTGGGAAGATCATTCATATTCTTTACCTGAAGAGAATCCTTTTCCACAGGCAATTTTCACTCTTTCAGCTTACATGTGAGGCGATTCTTTCAATAAAGAAAAAATTAAAATAAAGGGAAAGAAGATTGTACCTTTTCTGAAATCCATGACATGTTCCATTCCACTGAACTCAACAGCTTTTTGCTATTTTGTTTGGCCATATTTACATATTAAGTTTTTGGTAATCTGGTTCTTATGCAACTTTGTAGGTCTCTGTTTATTAAATTCGGAACATCTTTGTCTTCATGG
Source organism: Thamnophis sirtalis (assembly GCF_051295495.1). Taxonomy (NCBI): domain Eukaryota; kingdom Metazoa; phylum Chordata; class Lepidosauria; order Squamata; family Natricidae; genus Thamnophis; species Thamnophis sirtalis. The sequence goes on from NW_028261387.1 coordinate 60,725,037, forward strand.
ATCATTGAGGTTCAAAGAACAGAAAGTGTAATAGTTGAGACACAACAGAACAAATTCAAATTATATCTCTTCCATGGAACCATCAAACTGCTGGTTTATAGGAAAGTTTTAAATCATTAAAAAAGATAAAATATGCAAACATCAAGATAAATAATTTCGTCCACAAAATGTGTTTTGTGATTATGAAATGGTAAGTAACTAGCCAATACTGACTATTCAGGAAAAGGTAAGCATGCCAGACCTGATTTGTCCTTAATGGAAGAACATCAAGAAATACCAGGGCTGTTGGGTATATATAACATATGTGTACTGTTACAGCATATGCTTTGAATTAGAAAGTTTAAAATATGGCAGAAAATGGCTGAGGAAAACCCCTTGTGTTTTTCTTGTTGTTGCTGTTTTGCTACGAACACCGTAGATGTATCTATGAAGCCATTAGGAATTAAATTTGATGCAGAGGAGACATTAAATACATTTTTCTATATGTAAATTGAACATATTGTGAACTCTACAATTAATGCTATTTTCAGCTAGTGTTTGGGGAAAAAATCTTACTGGATTAAATAGATTCCAGATATTTTATTCTAGGAACTGCAGCCAACAACACAATAACAACTCCATAGATAATGTTTATTTAACAACCTGGGCTATTAAAAGACTATTAAAGCATCTTCTTACAATTCTCTTGGATGAGTGTTGGCAAAAAGCTGATTATTTGCTTTTGATGAAAGAACCAAGACTAACATTATTAGTAATGATTTTTTAAAAAGGTTAATAATAGCTTTATTAAATACACTGATCAAAGATGCTGACAGATATATGCAGATGTTTACCCAGCTGTATATCTCTCAGAAGCTGATAACACATATGCTACTACCTCAGAACAATGGTTTAACTGGTAGAATTCTTCAAAAAGCAGATATTGAACTACAATTGTTCACCAGAGCCAAATTATTCTCTTGTACCTTGAAACTAAAGCAGGAAGTCTAGGAAGAAGTAGAGATCAGGATAGAAAAAAAGGTGATAGGATGAACCATAGTCCTAATAATGCATAGTCTTTATTCTAAAGTGATATTTTACATTGGAAGGAAGATAAAATGTTAAATTCAATTGAGTAGCAATGCAATGTGACTGGCTGTTTTTAAAAAAAAATGAAAAAAAAAGTAGAGAAATGCTTGGATGGTATATTACTGGGAAATCTCAACAATGTAAGCTTTACTGGGATCCTAATAACATCCCAAGATGATTTTTTATAATACTAAATTCTGAGAGTTCATTTCTGTTATTATTTTATTAAATTAATTTTGGTCACCTTTCATATTTACAGCATGAGAGTATTTTTTGAATGAAGAACAGCTCTCTGCAGCTTAATATTCTTCCTGTTGCAAGACTAGAAAGGCCAACATTTTCAACCACTAGAGCTATTGAGTCAACATACCAACCCATTCTCTCTCTATAATGATTTGTATCACGCTTTCAGGATGTGTGTTGGACATAATTTTTTATTCTTCCACGCTAAAGGTTGCTTTACTAAACTAGAAGCAAATGATAAGCAATCTCCTTATCTACATTGTTTTAAATTTTATTTTATATTTAATTAAAACTAATTGAGCAGTAATATTGCACATCAATGGGAATAAATCAGTCTGTGAATTAGCCTTAGGTGAAACTGTCACGGGCCAGAAACTGACACCACCTGCTTATCTGTTCTTTGTGATCTTTAATGCCAAATTTAGTCAATGTGACTAATCAAAGCACTGCCTTTATTGTAACAACCTGCATTCCTCAGAATTATTTCAACACATTTCCATTGTGACTGGTTACCTATCCATGTGAGATTATAGCAATAGTTTTATACCACTTCATAGTGCTTTACAGCCATCTCTAAGTGGTTTACAGAGTCAGAATATTGCCCCCAATAATCTGGGTCCTCATTTTACCAAACTTGAAAGGGATGGAAGGCTGAGTCAACCTTGAGCCTGTGAGAATCAAACTGCTGGCAGTTGACAATTAGCCTGCAATACAGCATTCTAACCACTGTACCACAGCAGCCCTTATTATGACACTTAATTATCTGTGATCATTTGTCTGAGAGCATAAGGAAATACAAACAAGTAGCTAAAGGGAGAAGAGCAGCCTGAAAAATAGTAAAATAAGTGTATTTGAGAAATAAATGTGTTTTTGGTGTCTATAATCTCTGTTTAAGTCAGAGGACATTTTGATTCTTACATTGTCATAAATGTTTTACATGCATTCTGACAAATTAAGGTGAATATCTAAGCATATTGCCTCAGTATGCAAGTTAAAGAAGTAAATAAAGTAAATACATCAGTATAACATAGAACTGACAATTTTACCTCTTGTTTTCCTTTTAAACAGCAATGCATATATTATGCTTTAATTACTTCCTTATTTCTCCTTTTCAGTTTAGATCATCTTATCTGCCTTCTTAGGTTAACATTTTTTCATATAAATTTTAAAACATCTAATATTTCGCAGAGTGGTTTGTGGAGAGGGGTTGTTTTTACTGTATAGCTTTGCAGCTCAACCATGGTTGTACCCAGATACGCATGCGGACATCCTGCTCATTTAACTGCCCGAGACTTCTAAAATTAACTGTTTCTACATAGGAATAGTTTTATAAGAGCAGAACTACAGAGAACAAGGGCAGCTGCATTTTCTGTTTCATAGGAAGCTAGGTATGGATAATTGAGATAGGAAGTTATTTATGTATTCAGTTTTAGCACCCAGGCCATTCTAGAGAAAACTGTAGATTATGGTATTGTTGGAAGATAGTATAAACTATTTCTAAAAATGAGATTAAAATTTATAATGCAAGCATTGATATGATTTTGGTGGCACTTGTAGGCAGGATTGTCTGGTGAGATAAAAAAACAGCAAAGGGAAACACCCTTGAAGAGACTATTACAACACTGGATGTTATCTCAAAAGATGAGAAAAATGTTGAACCTGATGATCTCTCTCATGAGAATTTGCAAGGCAGAAACAAACACACATTTCTATTTCAGTTCCTATTAATAATATCTTTTTGAACTTGATAACTGGCATGGATTCATTTACAAATTAATTTATGACTAAAAGTTGAACATGTAAATAATATCCACACAAATAAATTGAAAAATTATATACATTTTAAATACCAAAGAGAGTTGGTGTCAGCCCACCCCTTTAAGCCCTTATCATTCTCTGAGGAGTTGGTTGCAGAGGTCTGTATTGTTGCTTGGACAATTCTAAGTGCTAACAGGGTGACACAGCCGCTGCTGAGCTCTGTTGACGTATGAGATAATTTAATCCAAATTAGATATTGAAGACAAAAATGATCTCTGAACAAACAGTTCTAAACTTAGCACTGTGAAAACCAAGCTTGCCTATGAAGTGTGGAAGTGTTTTTTTTAAAATAAATGGTGGAAGAGTTGTGTGCGACATTCAAACAAGAAAGAATGTGCACTTATAACAATGGAAAACAGAGTAGATTTAAAAAGCCAGAAATAGAAAATGCAGAGCTAGCAAGGGAAACACATTTGTACTATTGTGGATTCCACACAGCACATTTATTCTGTGAATAACATCATCATATTTCAAATGGATAGGATTAATTTAGTAATAAAAATGTTAAAAAATACCTCTAACTACTTGTTCAATTTCATCTATAAGATATTGATCAGTTGTTCAAACCTATCTGAAACTAGAGGAGGCTCAGATATCTTGAGGACTAAGTTTCCTTTTCAACTACTTGGGTAGCCTTTGTGATCTGCTTCTTACAAACATATCCTATTACATTTCAAAAAGCATCTCTGACTCTGTAGTCTACAAACCTACTCAGATCAGTTAAGCTTACTCCTAAAATGAGTGGATATAGAAATTCAGCCTCAGTCAATTGCATTCCTAGTTAAATTAGCCGGAACTGAGGCCATCAATAAACTATTTTGAAGTTTGCCAAGTGGGTAGGGGTTATTGCTTTTTATTGTATTTTATATTGGGATTTTATTTTTGTAAGCTGCCCAGGGTCACTGAGATGAGGGTGGCCATATAATAATAAATAAACAAATAGGACTGGACTATATACTGAGGCTAGTAATCATTGAAATATTGTAGTACAGACAAAAGCTGTACAATTAAGAATGGTGAAGCTTGGCTAAATAGTAAATTCCATGAATCATCAGGGTGGAGTTGAGGTGGTGATAAGAGAAGCTATTACTTCTAACTATATTTATTCTATGTGCTTATGGAATTGTGCAAACATTACATTATATAAGTGGCAATGCTTTAACTATAAGCAACCCAATGTCTATCAGTTGCCTAAGGCTTGTGAAGAATGATTTTCTACCCACTGTTGAAATTATTCAGAAAAGGCAAGCTTCTTTTAAATTCCCTTCATCTTCCTGCAGAGATAAGCCAAATAATCATAATTTCACACAAAAGAGTTGGAGATAATGCTTAAAATAAATCAGCCACTCCCATCACTTTCTGAGTTTTAAGGATACATACATATCCTCCAGGGCAGGTGTGATTTTCAAGTATGATGAACAGCACGAGCCAGACTTTTGTGTAATAATTCTTCATGTCTCATTGATGTTCTTTTATTTTCAAGGATACAGTATATGAATAAAATATAATATGTACACATTAATTTCAACAATCCATTTGAGCAGATATCACATGAAATTTTGAATAAGAAGCTGGGTGGCAGACATGTCAATTACAATAAGTGAATACATTGTTGGCTTCAAAAACATACATAGGGAATGTTTATCAGTGAGTCTTTTTCAAACAAGTGGGTTGCCTGAAGTCCCAGCCTTCAGCTTTCTACTCATCAACTTTCATATTTATTTTCTAAATGAACAAATGAAGAAGTGGGAATGCTTATCAAATTTGCAAATGGTGTAAAACTGCCTGGGATAACTAATATCCCAGGAGACTAAACATTCAACACAATTTTGTTAGCTTACAGAAAATAACTGCAAATTAAAAAAACAAACTTTAACAAAAAGAAATGCACTATGTTAACAGAGGAAATCAAATGAAGAATTTCTCACCTGATAACAGTGGTTATGAAAAGTATAATTGAATACTATATAATTACAAGCTAAAGATGTATCAGACATATTGATTCAATTATGTTTGATTTTACGGAGAATATAACTTGCTCCAATTCTCTGATGTATGATATCAAAGAAAAAAATTATAATAACAAATAATTAGATCAAAAACTGCATCAAAAACTGAAAACCAATGCTGATGTGAAAAGGTATTGTGAAATATATGTGATGCTACTTTTAACAAAGCACAGAATGGGTGGGGGGAGAGTATCATACTCTGACATTCTAATTAGCACTGACTAAATATAAAAAAGGCAAATGCAGTTTTAGGCTATATTAACAGTAGGAAAATCATAGGAAGTGATTTTTATTTGCATTGGTCAAACCTTACTTTAAGTACTCTCTCATTAAAGAGTACTTAATGTGGGTACCTCACATTAAAGTATTTCAAGAAAGTTTCTGTAGATTTCAAGAAAGTTAAGAAGTATGATTAGAGGACTAGGAACTGAGCTGACAGAGGTTGAAGGACCTGGAAATAGCTAGACCTGAGAAGATAGATGAAGCATATGATATCACTCTTAAATACCTGAAAACATTTCACTGAGAACAGTTAAGCCCTATTCTTTATAACCCCAGAATGCAAGGTTTGAGTTATGGAGTGGAATAATGAATTCAAGTTAAAGAAAAGCATAATGCAGTGAAGTACTAAAAATCCTAAAAGCAAATTGTTAGTAGGGGCAGAGGAGTCCCAAGCATTCAAGCCAAGAGTGGATTTATTGTGGATACATTCATTTAGATTGCCACACCAAACAAGTAACTTAAGTTAGCACCTGCTTTTTCAGGTCTTTGTTTACAATTTCACATTTTCTTATCTTCTTTAAATGGACAAGGGAAACCAGTTATGATTATATAATTCTTCTGTCCCTTCTCCTAGATTTGTTGGGTGGACAAACAAATTAGAAGAACACTGATTTTCTTTCTTTTACCTGGTAGTAGCAACAAGGCTTCTTAATGTTCAGAGATAGAAGGAGACACATACCAACAATGGATGAATGCATGGTAAAGTTAATGGAGTTGATATTGAAATTAAGATATTGAAATTAAGTGTTTTGATTAAAGAAAATGCTTTATCTAGCTTCATTTCTGCTTTCTGGGAACCACTTTTGGACTTTTTGCTTGAAATTGAAAGAAATGAAATTTTAACTTTGGGATTTGATGACTAGTAGAGTTTATGACTACTGAAGTACTATGATGTACATTAGCTCAAAGGATCATTGTATTTTATGCTGTGTCTGTAGAGAAATAAGGTCAGAAATTACTTTTGTCTACAGCTTTGTTCCCTGTTTGTCTGCACCTCCCAATTTCTTTTTTATTTGCAATGGTTTTCTTTGTTCTTTTGTATTTTCTTTTCTTTTGAAATTCAATAAAGTTTTGTGAAAAAATACAAGCCTTTCTTGCTATTTTTTTCTGAATATTTTCATGCTAAAAATAGGCATTGTTCATAAATATAAGTTCCATTAAATCAAGTAAGGATGTGAAAAATAAACATTGTGTTGAACTGATGTGAAATTAAATCAGTTTGCAAAGTAAGTGAATTTTTCTCTGCCTTCTCTCTTAGTATATTGGTTAGGCATCAAGTTGGAAAAAGTGCTAACAAATTAGGCATCAAGTTGGAAAAAGTGCTAACAAATGTAGTATCTGATTCATCTGAGCTTTAAATATACATTCAGGTATTGCTTGCACCAATCTATGAGGATTATAAATATCCAGCATTTAGGCTTATATCAGACTATCCAATAGTATTGTATTTGGGAAGCATTTGGGTAATAATTTTAGCACTGTATTTAAATAGAAGTTAAGAATTTGCCACAAAATTCTTAATAATGATAACCATGGATGCAAAAGCCATGCTTATGGATTTACTTTAAAGACAAACTGAATTAATTTCTAAAGGCCATTTGAGTTTTTCTGAAAAGAAACAGAAAAGTCTAATAATTGTTTTAAAATGGTTATACTGCATAAAGGATAGAGAAACACATGAGTTAAGAATACAAAAGAACTGTTTCTTTTTTCTTTGGGCCATTTATTTTCCAAACCCTGTTTCATTAACAAAATGAAATCTATATGACTGTCTAAACTACTTCTTTGTTGTAGATGCTGTCAAACCACTTAGTACCAGAATTTTTAAAGTGCTAACATGGCAAACAAAATATTGCAGAAAACTATTGAAAAGGGGATTGGGGCGGGGTGGGGAGAGAGACTGGAAATATTTTTGATGGCAAGATTCATTCTCCAACTCTTTTGCAATCTAACATAAGAAAAAGAGCTTGGAAAAATACATATTTTGAGAAGTTCAAACAGAAAATCACAAAATGCTTAATTATATTTCAAATATTGAACAAAACTATCAGTTTAGAAAAGCATTTCAAATAAGAAAAAATACAAAAATGTTTGCAGAAATTCATTAAGCAATTTCAAAACCATGGAGCTACATCTACATGGAGGGGTACACAATGGGATACCTCAAGGTGGATAGGCCAACTTGTCACAGCCAACTGACCATGGCCAAACTGTCATGGGACAACTCACTGAAGGACAATTCAACAAATTCAAAAGTTAAAATAATTTCAAGGGAACCATGGCCAATAATAAAGGCAATCCAGAAATACAAGAGTTACAATAATTCTGACAAAAAATATGGACACCAATAATAAAAGTAACTGAATAAAATGATAAATATAATGTTGAATTGTCCTGTGTCAAGTTGGCCATGGCAAGTTGGACACAGCAAGTTGGCCATGGTGAGTTGTCCTAGATCCGCCTCAAGGCTCTGTCTTAGGCCCATTACTCTTTAATATCTTCATAAATGATTTAAGTGAATGGGAACAAATCAAATTTACAGATGACACTAAGCTGTGGGGAATAGCAAACACTTTATAAGATAGGCTCAATATCCAGAAGGATCTTGACATACTTGAAATGGGCCATATCCAACAAAATGCAATTCATCGGTGAGACAAGTAAAGTTCTACATTTAGGCAAGAAAAACCAAATGAACATGTATACAATGCATGGTACCATGCTCAATAGTAGTAACTGTAAGAAGCAGCTAGCAGTCCTAGTGGAAAATATAAATATCAGCCAGTAGTGTGCTGCAGCTGCCAAAAATGTCAATGCATATATATATGTGCTAGTCGTTCCCTACTCTAGGGGGATGTGCTCATCTCTGTTTCTAAGCTGAAGAGCCAGCACTGTTCGAATATGTCTCCATGGTCATGTGGCCAGCATGACTAAATACCGAAGGCACATGGAATGCTGTTAGCTTCCCACCAAAGGTGGTTCCTATTTTTCTACTTGCATTTTTACATGCTTTTGAACTGCTAGATTGGGCGAAGCTGGGACAAGTAATGGGAGCCCACTCCATTATACGGTGCTAGGGATTCAAACCACCAAATTGCTGAACTTGCTGATTGACAAGGTCAGTGTCTTAGCCACTGAGCCACTGCATCCCTCTTGTACTTAATTATAGGCTTACAATTACTTCAAAAAAATCTATATAAATATATCAGTCCTGGGAAATTGCAATTTACAATGAATAGTTCAAGTGATTTTCACTAGAGCTACTATATGAAGTTCACAGAAATTTCCAATGAAATTTGTAACAATAATTTTACAGTTTTATCATGCAGCTGTATATTTTATGTTAGTTTGGCTGCATGATATTCAGACAACATTCCAAGATTCTTGTCATGTGTCATGGCAACTACTTCTGGTTCTCAAATGTTAAAAAATCTGCATTTCACAGAGTAAAAAGAAAAGAAAATCTTACTATCTATTTGCATTCAACAAATTCAACAGCTGAATATTTTTCTGAATATAGCTGACTCCTTATAGAAAAGGCTTATGGGATGGCAAGAAGACTTGAAAGAACTGCAAAATTTACTTAAAATATATCGTTACCTTGCTTTCCAAAACAGGGTTTGCCCCAATTAAAATACTTGTGCTAATAGTGAAGATGCTCACTTTGTAAAATTTGGCACATGGGCTAAGTAGTATTAATGGTACAACGTTGTCAACTAAATATTTGCCAAAATATACCCGCTGCTTCCAGCAATATTGAATGCCTTATGTTATTAACTCGCCAAATTAATTGACAGAAATGACAGTTGAACATTTTGCCTGTGCCGGTTCAACTTTTACCGGTAGATAATATGGCAGAAAGAGAAGCAAAGAAAAATGTTCTCAACCTGCTATATAGCTCAGTTTTGCTGGTTAAGCCACTCCTCAACTAAAGACATCCACCACACATACAAATTAGACACTGTGAGAAAATTGCAGTTGCATTTTATGTGCTTCTAAAAAAAGGGGTGGGGCAGGGAAACTTAGGACCACAGAGGATGGAGAAAAAGCTTTCTTTTCCTACATACTGCCATTTGTACAGGGAGAAAAACAGCCTCTAATGCTACTGGCAAATGGATGTTTCAGAGCAGATGCAATAACAAAGAAACTATTAATGGTAAATAGATCACTGTGCATTAACCTTTACTTCAAAGCCTAGCATTAGTTTATAAACACAGGTGATTTCACTCATCTCACAATTCTACCATTAAACTATGGAGTTGGGCTCCTTGGAGGAAAATCCCATAACAAAGCCCTTTGACGGTATCTTTTCTTTACAGCAGATGCATACTTGGTCTCTCTTTATGTTCAGGAGATTCTTTCTTGTTCCTAAATGAGAGAGGTCTGTTATCCATATGAGACCTTAGGGACTTGCTGTTTCTACCATATGAATTCTCCCTTTGTTGCCTCATATTACAACTCAAAATCTTGGAAAAAATTAATTAAAAAAAATCTAGTGACAGCTTGAGTTACTTTACATTTAGTTCAATGTCGGTTTCAAATAAATGAACAGATTCAAACCTAGTGACATTTACTCTGTGCGAACAATGCTCATATAATTTTTGATTTGGTTTTAATCATGTTATTTAAAAACAAGCTAGAAGTAGCTATATATGATGAAAGATTCATTAAGTTGGTTTTAGTTATATTCTGTTGTATAACAGTCAATTGTCGAAAGGGATACATTTAATGTTTTTTCTCTAAACAGATTCTACAGTTAAATATAAATAAATATAAGCTGTGGTAGTTGGTGAATATGTATATATTTGCTCTTTTGCACAGGTTTAAAGTTGCATGTTATGTGACCATATCAATTTTCAGGCAATGCTATGATCCATATGCACACTACTGCAGCACGCCTTTAATCAAAACAACTGTAGCTTTTTAGATGGAAAAGTCATATTTCAAAAATTACAAGCCAAAACATATTTGAATGCCAATGTTCTATTTACATTCCTTCTGTTGCTTATTTAAATTCCTATATCGTTTTTAGGTGTTGATTCAATTACCATAAAGATCAAAGAATCTCATTAATATGCTGGGCACCAACATCCATTGGGCTCTGTTCAGATAAGAAAGGTAGGTATGGGTACTTCCTTCCGTATTTTAAATCTAAATCTAAGTTTGCTGGATTTATACATGCAAACCCCCTCCCCCCACACACAATTTGTATTCCAGACACAAATGCAAACTACTACAGTAATTCTATCATGTAATCTATGTTTCTATTCACTGTTATCTTGGTTCTGCCTGAGGGAATTAAATTTCTTATTTTCCTTGTTTGTCATTTTTCTATAATATATCCAAAATTAGTAGTGAATACTATCACTTCTTTATTTGACCGAGATTCTTGAAAATTATCTTAATCTGTATTTTTTGGATTACAATAAAAGCAGAATGTAATAATTTTTCAAAAAGTGCAGATCTCTGAATAAACGTCTGCATCCAAGGATTATGTACAAAAATGTATGTATGTATGTGTGTGTGTGTGTGTGTTGTATTTGTGCTGATAAATAAATAAAGGGAGACTAGTATAGATCTATTTCAAGCTATTTAGCTCTCATCAGCTAGCCATACCCTTACTGGGATTCGAACCTGGGCTGTATTACATATTAGGCAGATGTGTTAACCACTAGGCCACAGGCTCTTCTCCTTTTTATCAGCTGAGCCAGGGGAATAGGTATGTAATTAGTGTCACAACCCCCTAGTATGCCAAAATATGATATGATATGATATGATATATATATATATATATATATATATATATATATATATATATATATATATATATATATATATATATATATATATATATATATATATATATATATATATATATGTTATATTTATGCTGATAAATAAATAAAGGGAGACTTTAAGTATATATATATATATATATATATATATATATATATATATATATATATATATATATGCAATATATATATATATATATAAGATTTTTATCTATTAGATAATATATATATATAAATAATATATATATATATATATATATAAATAATATATATATATATATATATATATATATATATATATATATATATATGCAATATATGCAATATATATATATTAGATTTTTATCTATTAGATTATATATATATATATATATATATATATATATATATATATATATATATATATATATAATATATATATATATATATATATATATATATATATATATATATATATATATATATATATATATATATATATATCAGTATATACGCATATATGCAATACATATGTATATAGCAGTAAAATATATTGTACCTAATCATGTAATTTTACCTCCTAATAAGATATTTTATATGTGTATCATAAATAAATTACATATTAACTATTTCTTGCTTGATGAAACTGCAAATGGAGTTTCTGATAGTTACATGACTATCTGTCTAATACTGTATATAATTTTTCTCATTTATGGGATTTATTAACAATAAATGTCTATTAATCTGAAGAATTTTGCAAAGGAAAATGTATATGTTGGGAAAAGTTGCATACATTAACAGGAAATTGGGTACAAAATATATGTGTGTTGAGACAAGTTACATCTGGAATTTTTAAAAAATAATTTTGAAGTATCATGCAAAAAAGCTTGATAGAGCAAATATGTGAATTGACAGATCAGATTATCAACCATTCAAATACACCTAATGGGCAGAACATTAGGAGGCATGTGCAGACAGACAGCATTATACAAATAATAATAATTCCTGTAATGTGGAGAGATAATATAGCCCATGAGAATGTTTCTTCAGCACAGTTAGCTTAGTCACAAAGCTTTCCAGCTGTGTTAGCTGAGGCCTAATCAAAAACCAAGAGGAATCCTATTCAAACCAAGAAATACCTTTAGTTCTAGGCTGGAATCCTATGAAGGTATCAAACGCAGCAAGGGCCACCCACTGTTGCTTGGTTCATGGCTCCCATTCAGGGAGGTAGAAAGAAAGACAGGCTTGAATTGAATTTTGGCGTGACCTCCTCAGAACCTGGGAACAGGGATGACTGCATGTTCTCATTATTTGTTTGCCAATGCTGGAGGGAAAGCAGCTGCTACAGACCTCACAAAACAGGTCATTTTATTGCCCATGGAATACATTAATGAGGCCTGGAAAAAGAAACTGGTGAGAGTCAACAAGCAAAATGGATTTTAATCAATTGAGGAGACAGAGGTTTCCTTTGACACTTTATCTCAAAATACTTTGTGGATATTTTTTTCTTCAGAGCTACCAAAAAATTATGGCCTAAGGTGTGAGAATCAGCAGATAAGACAAAAGTTTTTCAAATGGCAGAATAACATCTGATACAATTCAGAAAGTTATCCAAAAAGATTTTGCTTGTATTTTTTATTATTTTTGGCAGCAACATGTACCTTAGATAGTATACAATAATATAGCAAATGCTGCATGGACAAGGGGAATAAAACATAGCTAAATCTCAATTAGTCCAAGACCAGCATAAAATCATATTTGAAAATATGAAATTATAGATCCTTCTTTCCCTTTCTCTCTCTCTGATTGATTATGAGCCATAAAATTGCTCTGACCACCTTTTCTCCATGATGCTCTTTGTCTAACCCAGTGATGGGATTCAACTGGTTCTCTGCCCTAATGATTTCTTCCAACAACCAGTTCACCAAACTGCTCAGAAAGTTAACAACTGGTTCTCCCGAAGTGGTGCAAACTGGCTGAAATCCAACACTAACCTGGTCCTTCAGGTCTTCCATTAGTAGTGAATGCTATGCACTCATTGTCACTATAATGAGTCCATCAACCTTTGTTCTGGGAGATTAGCTTGAATAAATAAGGCATTACACTCCTTTACCAACATGAAGAGAGTCTGCTTCACTTGTTGTATCATGCTATGGCTTCCTGACTGTATATAGGTTTTTGTGAGGACAATGAGATATTCCACTATTTCCATTTTTCTGAGGACATTCCACTGTTTGAAGTGGTCATCAAACTTATCAAGCACATAGTGACAAAGAATGAATGAACTTTGTTTTTCTCAATAATCAAGTCATCATCAGCAATAATATCTTCTCTAAAGCCAGCTTCAACATTGGACTTCTCAAGATGGAAAGTTGGAGGGGGGCGAAAGAAAGGGTGTATGGAGGGTCGAAGAGGTACATTGGGTTTCTATTTTGGGGGGTATTATTGAGAAGAGGAATGACTGTGTTTATTGTTTAATGTTATATGGCCCCGGTTCTGTACAGTATATGTGTGACTGTACAAAAATGAAAATGGAAAATAAAACACATTTACATATAACATTGGACTTCTCTAAAGCCAGCCTCAACATCTGGCATTATTTTCATATGGGACTGTAATCTACATTGGATTACTTTAGGATATTCCATAAGTTCCTCTAACCTTCCAATTTGGAAATAACCAAAGTGTTGATCTAACTTCATCTTCTAGTACTAGCACTAGAGCAGGGCTGTCAAACTCCCGGCCTGAGGGCTGGATATGTCACATGATGGCCACGTCGATGCCCGGTTTAGCAAAGGGGAAAAAAGTCCTGATACATCACATGATGTTGCCATGATGATGTGAGTTTGACACTGGTTTAAGAAGTCATTTTTTAACATAAACTGGTTTACATCAAACATAACTAGATGTTTCACTGTCACTGTCATTAAGCATTATGTGTTCAGGTTACCATTAATATTGTTTCATTTGTAACAACCCTTATTTCCTTGAGTTCATAATTATCTATCAAATAACAATGAGTCTTTAAAGTATTATAGTATCACCTATCTCTAAGGAGGAAAAGCGAAGATTGGGACAAAGAATTCCCATTGGTTTATAATTTACATTCATATTTTCAATTAACTATAATGTCACCAATCATCCAGAATTCCAATAATAGTTTCCCATTATTAATTATTAATCCTTATAGTGGTTAAGTATTTCAATTTATGTATATATCAATTATCCTGGTATCTTGAATGTTGAACATCTCTACAGTACAGTATTTCAGTATACATGTTCCATCTTTGTTTGATCTCCTTTAAAACAGTTACTATCTGTCTATATGCATCCTTTAGCATATATCAATTTGAGGTTGGAACATTCTGATTCATAGATCTGTGTATACACAAACTGTAAGATAACTAAAATATGAAATTTCTAGCAGATCTAGAGCTCTAAAATACTTATAGGACAAAAATTGAATGAGAACTACAAGTAGTACTAGCTCAATGACCCGTCACTTAGCAACTATTTGAAGGTACAACAGACCCTCCCCCTGAGACAATCCAATGTTAAAGTTCTGACAGCTACAATTCCCCCACCCATGTGATTCCATTTTGAGTGCTTGGCAACCAGTTCAGTTTTATGGCTGTTCACATTATCCTAGGGTCACCTGACTGTGATTTTTTTTTTTGCTGGTTTCTGGTGTTTACATCTGATTTCCAATAAACTTGGAAGTTAAGGATTACCTGTACCTAGTAATTAACATCTCATATTGATTTTGAAGCCAACAGTTTTAAATTATTCTATGCTAATATACTTTAATAAGACTGTTAAACAAGATGACTAGAAAAGGAAACATAACGTTTACCAATATAAATGTGTAGGTTTTGTGAGATCTATTTCATCTTGAGCACTACCACTTGAAAATTTCCTTAACTCCTATGATCTCTTAAACTCCTTTTTTCTGTTTTCCTCATTTTTTGTAAGGTTTCCAGAAGTAGAGTCCCAAAGAAAATGCTTAAATATATTACATAGAAACATATTTCATTAAAAAGATAAAAAGCAAAGTATACTCCAGGAGTTTAATGAATCAATTTTCATCAATTAATGAAATGTTGATAACTATTTCCCATATAATTTTCACACCTAATTCCTTGCCATCCTACTAGTGCCCAGATTCATATTTTTGAAAACTGAACTTTAATATCCCAATATACATAATGGGATTCCAATTTTGTTGATCTAGGGCAGCCTTTTCCAACCTTGACATTCTCCAAATTGTGAAATGCAACTCCCAATATTCCTCAGTCAATACAAAGACTGTTCAGATTTGGGAAACCAGATCTAAGAGCTTTCTTCTCTTGCCTTTCATTCAGAGTAATTTTATCTCTCCAATTTTTATATTTAGCATGAATTCTTGCATGTGCCTGAAAAGCAGCTTTTGGGATCCCTATCCTAAAATTGGGAACTCATTTGGTGTACTGGTTTAAAACACCGGATTATAAACCAGAAGATGTGAATTCTACTGCCTTGGGCAAAAAGCCAGCTTGGCCATTTTGGGTAAGTGCCTTTCTCTTAGCTTTAGAAAGTGGAAAACCACTCAGTGGCTAAGACGCTGAGCTTGTCGACCAGAAGGTTTGCATACCTAGTGCCATGTAACAGAGTGAGCTCCTGTTACTTGTCCCAGCTTCTGCCAACCTAGCAGTTCAAAAGCACATAAAAATGCAAGTAGAAAAATAGGGACCACTTTGGTGGGAAGGTAACAGTGCACTGTGCATCTTTAGCATTTAGTCATGCTGGCCACATGACCACAGAGATGTTTTCAGCTTAGAAACAGAGATGAGCACCACCCCCTAGAGCCGGAAATGACTAGCACACATGTGCGTGGAAACCTTTACCTTTAATCCAGTTGCTTACCTCATGTCAAGACAAGAGATCAAAGTGTTAAATGTACTTGCCTGTTCAAACCTATAATGGCAACTATATTGTATTTAAAAAGAACAATCCATCCACTGGAAAAATATTACAGGATTTTTAGGTATATTACTATCTAGTTTACTATGATGCTTGACTGCAGACTTATTAGTAAAACAATCGCTTAAAGTTTTGGTAAGCATACTTTTTTTTCTTGCCCCAGGAGAGGATTCCATGCTGCCCTTTGGAAAAGCCTCAACTCATGTCTCTCCCTCCTGCATTTTTCATGGCAAAGGGAGCATAGCCATGATGTTGACCTCAATGTGAAATGAATATAGAGGTAGCCCTTCAGTTATTCTGTTTTTAGACTGTTCAAGGCTTTAAATAATATTAGGCAACCTGTGAAGATGTAAGAAAACTGGTGTAATGTATTCCATATGGTGTACATCTGCTAATAATTGGGCTGCTACTTTTTGAACCAATAGAGTTTTGAGATACTCTTTAAAGGAAGTCCTTTGTAGACCATGCCATAATAATCTTTTCTATATGTAATTCAGCCAGATTAAGTCATGAATAATCATTGGGGAGCAGGGGACGGGGGGAGGGTTTATAATTCTTTTGTGAGATTGCTACTCATGTATTCTTGGATTAACAGAAAGGCCAAATCAATTTTACTTTCAAATCTCCTGGATCAAAATTTAGTTGGCACATCTGCATATTGTTCCCAGCAACATTTTAATGACACACCCTACCTTGCTTAATTACCCTCTTCTGTCCAATAGACAAAATAACTAAAACTATATCCATCAACCAAATATCTATATTTTCCCAGCATTTTTTATAATATATTGACTAGAATGAATGTTAAGAATGTTGAGAAAGACTCTTATAAGGCTACCTAGGTCAAAATTCATGGAGTGGAACAGCAATTCCACAGCATTAATCAAGATAAGAAAGAACCTGTCAAATCAGCCAAGCTGTCATAAAGTGACACTATTAGTACAAATAGTGAATTTGGAAAGTTCACAAGCTAAGACAGTAAGACACCTCTATCACTGATTTTTCCAGGAATTATTACTTAAGGTATTCTATATATGAGTCATTAATATTATTAGTCATTGATCAAAGATATAGGTTTTCTAAAAAATGTATGTAAAAGCATATTTATCTCAATATGAATATATTATTTGAAAAAAAAAGAAACAAGGTCTATTGCATGAGTTCAACATACAAAGCAAATCAAAACTTTGATGTTTGGAGAAAGATAATTTAATTTAATAATTTTCCCTGAAATGAAAGACTGATACAACTTTAAAACTGGGCAGAAGTGGAATTTCTTCCATAAAGTTTTTGATTCCCCACAAAGTTTTTTGTAGAAATTTTCACCTCACGTTTCTGCTATTGATATAATCTAATCAATCAGCACCCTCCAGGCCCCTTTTAAAATCATCCAAAATGTGCTTATGTTATCTGATTTTTCATAACAGGAAAATGCAGTGATCAGATTCCTACATATTCTTTGTCCTCTCTAAGATTGCAAAATAGCTTTATTTAATAATTTGTTAAATTAATGTGCTGCTCAACTCAGTACTAATTCATCATAGTACCAGTCCTGTTTTCACAACTTTTCCTAATCCTTCCCACCATAGAATGTTTTTTTCTTTTAAAAAAACAGCAGCAGGATGGTGGGTTGAAATATTTTTGAGCTATCCTACATGTCTATATAATTCCTTTCCTGCTAGTCACATCCAGTTGAGATCCCACATACATAAAGATGAAGTTTTGATTTTTTGTGCCAACTTCCATTACTTTATATTTTTTGAAATTGGCAAAGACTTAAGCCGAAGACATCAATTATTCAATGATGAATGCTACTGAAAAATCCAAATGTCCATTGTGAATACCCTGTGTTTATTCATCATTCTGCTGTCTATCATATAACTTTAAAGGAATAATCTGGCCATCCAAGTCACAATTCCTAAAGCAATCAGACTGAAGGATTTCAGTCTGATCAGCTTAGAAAGAATGACGTAGATTTACCTGAGATCTATACTGAAACATATTTGCTGCTGTGAAAATAATTTATGAATCATATCATATTTGATAAAAATGCAGAGAAATGCATTTCACAGAATTTGGTACATAATCCTACCATTATCTGCTTTAGAATAGCTAAGAATTCTGATTTAAGCAAAATAAATGCAGTGCAAATGCTATATTTGACATTTATTTAAGCAAAGGAAATTCCCAATCCCAAGTAATTATTGATAATATGCTTTTAGGAAGGAAGGAGAGAGGGAGGGAGGGAGAAAGAGAAAAAGAGAGAATTGAATTTATATGGTGTTTTTTTAAATGCATGATTTCTTGCATGTTGTAGGTATCATTTCTAAACAGATGGTCTTAAAAGTAAGCTGAATTGGTATCTGCTGATAGAAATGGGCTGTACAATAGAACCAAGTAATGTTTCAAAGGAATGTTTATTTCAGCAAAGATTTAAATAAAGCATACTCAATGTTCAATGTTTATTACACTTGTATGCCGCCCTATTCCCGAGGGACTCAAACCTGTTTTGACAAACACTGCAGTTCCAAGCAAAAATGATTGTGTTGTTTCACTTCACACTGTGCTGTGATGATGGAGTATTGATGGGGTATCTTTATATGGGCTGGAAGTCTGTCTGGGATGCCTTGATCAAACACTATAGGCAATGCCAGAATGGACACCAAAGCTGCTCATGCTGGACTGTCTTTTGGATCTCTCAACAAAACTTTTAGCATGGAATGTAGAGGCATTGCTTCCAGAAGTTTTCCAATCTGAATGACTTTGGTGCATAGTGTATATTGTTCTGAAGCTGCCATAGCCTGCAAGCACCTTAGCCAGTGCTCCGTGGGAAGGTTGAAAGAAGCCTTCTTCTGTGTTACTGACCCAAATTGCTTTGCCAAGGTCAATTGGGCATATCTTCACTTTCAGTGAAGAGAATCATGTTGCCTCCAAGATGCAGCCTGCTTTTGCAACGCAAATCCAAATTTCTTTATACAAGCAGAGTTATTAGATAATAGATATCAGGTTTGTATCTGAACACCTACAAATTTGTCATTTCTAGACAAACAGAAATTGAAACCAATTGTAATTTCTAAATGAGGACTACCTATATTATTATTGTAGTTCAATTTGATTCACAGTCTGGGATTATTATTATTATTATTATCCTACATTTTTATTATATAACTGAATGTGCATAACATCTTTAATACTCCTGCCCTTATTTTTCTCACAATAACCACCCTGTTGGTTAACTGCTCTTATTCATCTTAAATTGGTGCATCAATTACATCTGCTCTTAAAGATGTCAGATCAATTTCCCTCAGTTTCCCCAACTGTCAAAAATGTAAATACATTTTCATTAAAATTAACAATTGTTTTGTTGGCAAATTTTTAATAATTTTTTCAAGGCATTTTTTTTAATATAATGCATTTTTGTCTATATAACTCAACAATTAACATGTAAGCATATATTTCTCTTATACAGATATAACAAATGGAGTGTGGATTTAGTTCCATAAAAATACAGATGCTTCTTCTAATTTAGCTTGACTTCTGGTAACATTATATACCAGAAGGTGATGATGGTAGTGTGAGACAATAATAGAGAAATGACTTGCCATTGCTGCCTTTGCGGATTTTATCCAACTTCTCACTCTAAGTTCATGGAAGTCTCTGATTGACCTCTGTCCATGTGCTAAGATTTAATTGGTGGAATATTGTGAATCAAATGCAACTGAAGGAAGGGAATGGAGGGAATTGCATTTAGAAAGACCTAGAAGACTATGAACTAACTGGACTATTATGTTGCTTAAGGTAAACCTTCAGAACAAAACAAAGACACATTTATCAACAAAAATAAAGAATCTGAAGAATGTAATTCAAGAAATGTGAATGTGCTTGAATTAAAAATTAAGAATGCAACGGTGCATTTATTTATTTGTAGGTAAATTCCACCCAAGTAAAACAGGATTCACTTCTAAGAAATCATGTACATGATTGCAGTGCACAATTACCTTAATTTAACTCACATTGGAACTAATGTAAATTAGGTTATTTCATTGCTCACTAGGATGCTATTCATAAGTTCTTTTCACACTAAAATAGCTCTTAACTATCCCAGATTCTTGGGAAGCGTATGATAATCAGAAGCATCAGATTGAATCAGAACTATTTGGTAGACTGTATGTTAATAGCAACAATAATCATATTAATGTTTTAATTATGATAGTAATCTCATTTCCCTCAGGGAATTTGTGAAAGAGGATAGGAATCAACAGCCTCTGATGTAATACATTTTAGGTCTATCTGATTAACTTTACTGTCTCTGTACCTGCATCACAAATGAAATTCCAGCTTTTCTAAAAAGAGGAATCAGATTTTTAATATTTTGTTTCTTGACTTTTTCTTAATATTGATCAAGGAGATTGAATTTGTGACCTTTCAGATAATATGAATATCACTCCAACATAACTTATTATTTGCTATAACTTCTAAGCCTGTTGTAGGTTAATAATATCTACAGGATCTGAGCGCCTTAAATGTGGTTTTGATTCCGCGGAATGTAGATAGGATTGGCAGGATTTTTCAGTTTATTCAATCATCATCATTATAGTTAAATATTACGGTGCATGTCAGTCTATCTAGCAATATGCAATGGTGGAACTATAGGAAGGGAGGGAAGGAATATTTTATTTATTAACTTGATATTTAGAGCACAACATTAACATCCTTAGGTGATAAAAATGTATAAAACACCTTAAAATAGTAACATCTCACTTTCAGTAAATCAAATCAAACCTTTATTATGGTCAAAAACCAGCATAAGAAGGATGGGGGACAAAATATGAAATACAGTAAAATAAAATTATATATAAAAATTGTGAGGTGGGAGAGAGAGCCACAAAATGGACAACTGGCATGTAAAAGACATTTCAGCACATGGAAGGGTAGATGGCATGGGAAATGTTTCAGAATGGGTTCTTCTTAATTTTCTAGTGAGTAAAAGGAAAACAAGGGAGAAACACTTCTACTCTTGCAAGATTTCATAATGTAACCTTACAATAAACATAGAGTTGCTAGTCCTAGACATGCTTCTTTTTTCGGCTACCTTGCAGGGTTAACACCCATCAGTTCCATGTGTTTGTAAAAAAATCAAAGATAAAATTGAGTTTTGAGGGACCACATTACTCAGCTTCTGAATGAGTATTTGAAAGTTTCATGATAGGAACAGAGCAATGCTCTCAAAAATTTCCAGGTGGTCCATAAAGATCTTGAAATTTAAGAAAACTCAAACAATAATAACTTTCTATCTCCTTCCAAGGATCGTCCATCAGAATGACCAAGGAGTCTCAACCTCACAACCTACCCTAAAACTCATTTGAAATCAATGTAAAACATTTGTCTAGGTTACCTTGTCCAATCATGGAAGAAACTGACCACAGTTGCCCCATGTCTGAAAGATCAAAAAAGGACTTCTTAAAAAGTGATCAAATGTGCCTTCTTTAAACAAGGAAGTAATTTCCCTGCTCTCAGAGTGGCATTAAAAATACTTAACATGGGATGTAAGTTATGCTGAGTAATGGTGAAAAAGATTGTACTTTCTTTTTCTTTTCAGACCTGCATCATTTATTTGTTGTTATTGTACAAGAAACATCACTCATAACCTGAATTACAAAACCTTAAATTCATTCAGCTCTTAAGGCTATTAAGACATATTGATTCTAGGTAGGACTTTTCTAGAAAAGTCAGAAAACCATGTTTGTGTGGAGTTATCTATTCTGGAAAATGTATACTATATTGAGAAATAAAAGAACATTTATTTGCAGCTATACACATTTCCAAACCCTGAGGATGGGAGATAACTATTAGCTAGGTAATTAATAGCTAGGTCCTGCCAAAATCAAAGATGACACATAGCCATAGTGAAATTAGTTTCAGAATATACCAATACATATTGATTCAAGACAGGGCTGGGTTCCAGCAGGCACTACTGCTGGTTCACTCATGTGTGTGTTGCATGTGCACGCTTAATGTGTGCTATGTACACATGTGCAGTACAATTAAAATTGTTCTGTGCATGTGCAGAACTGAAAAATAAGGTGGTGGCGCCTATGGTGCCACCCGGGGAACTGGTTTGGGGCATGGCAGGTCTAGGTCGCTGCCAGTTTCAGCAACCCAAGCCACCAAACTACTACCTGTTCAGTCAAACCAGTCTGAGCCGGTAGGAACCCACCATTGATTCAAGGACGAGGTATATGGGCTGTATTGGGTTTTTTTAATTGCTAAGCTCATTAAAACTAACAAGCAGAACTGCTCTTAAAATTTACAACTATTTTAAAATTTAAACAAATAGTGAATTGAATAGTGAATGTTGTATTATAGTGCAAATATTAGACTTCCCACATAATTTTTATAGTTTACATTTTAATATCAATCAACTAGATTGTATTTCCTGAATGAACATGAGAATTGGAACACAATTATTGAATCCTTTGGTTTTTTTCTATATTTCAAATTTTGCAATATAGTTCTCCAATCAAAGATTGCATACATATTGCACCACATTAGGAGAAACCCCTGCCCCCCCACCCACACAAATGCCTAAGTGGAAACTATAGAAACACAGAATGAAGCCTTCTCAATGGCTCTTTCTGGCCTCCAGATCTCCCTGACATTTCAACTAATTGTGGTGGAATGTAGTCTGGAATCCCAGGTCGGAGGAGAATCCTCCAAGTGGATAAAGAGACAGTGGAGCTTGGAATGTCTGGTAGTCAGGAAGGGGCAAGGTGGACTCTCCCTAGCAGTTTCCAAGAGTATCTCTAATAGTTATTCAGATAGTTGTTTTGGCTGGGCAAGGTTAATGTCAGGCTCAAAGAACCATGCAATTACTTCTGAGTAGTTCCTTACTGTTATTTGCCTACAGACAAAATCTCCTTATAAAAAGACAAACATATCTTTGAAAGTTAAATATGGTTACTTTTGTTCAGAAGTCTTCAACTATAGCAAGTAACACTGAAATGAGTAATAAAAAAAATATTTCACGCCACATCTATCCAGAGTATTATCATGGGACCACATCACAGGCACAGGGCGTTTAGCTTATGCAGTTGACAATAAATATTACATGACGCATGAGATGGTGAAAAGGAACACCATTTAAATAGTGAGAAAAGTGAATGGGCCATTATCAGCTGTGAATTAGTCATAGAGAAAAGGGAATGTATCCACACAAGGGAGATGATAATTGATGAAAATATTTTACAAAATAAAAAAAAAGCATTGAAAGCAATGGGACAAGATCAGTTCACATGGCCTTATCATCTCTGTTTTGCATGCATGGAGCATTTTGCTGAAATGCCAGCGGCTTTCTCTCAAAATGTGGTTAATTAAGCTATTCATATTTAAAGATTTAGAATTAAGCCTGCGTGACTATCATTAGTCATAAATAGATTTTGATATCTGTGCTTATGCTTCTCTACAGAGATATTGTACAAACAAGTTTAACATAGATAGTTTTTGACACCAGCTTTGTGTGAATAGTTTCAGTTTATTACATATTCCATGCAAAGGCAAAAATAACAGAACCTCATAACTTAATGTTATCCATAGGAGATTTATACTGGCAGCTACAAATATTTTTTTCTGAAGGAAGTAATTTCTTAATATTAGGTAGCCAAGTCTACTGTTGCTCAAAATGAATGCTAGTGTCAGCCTAAATAGCACAAATTGAAATTTTTACTTTCAACTTAAAAAAAAGTGGAACGGTACAGTATTGTTTTAAGAATTGCATTATAAATAAGCTTATTTATCTGCTCCCACTTTGTTAACAGAACATATGATTAGAGGGCCATAGATAGAGTTACTATCTTATACAGAGCCATAAAATCTTGTCAGTTTCAAGTAGCTTTTTGTTTTTGTTTTCCTGCTGTGTAACATTTTATGAGTTTAATTGTAGTTTTCTTGGTTTTATGTGAAATGATTTGAAATTTGTTTTCAATTATTACAAACTGCTTTGAGGAGGCAATCCAGATCAAAAGGTGTAACTGAACTATTTCTGTAAAAATAAGTGTTAAAAAGAAGCTTGGAGTTATATATGCTTATCCTTCACTCACAGTAAATATTTAAATAAAAGGCAGCAGTGTACTGGTAATATTTCCTTACTTTTTTGATGGCTGGTTGAATGACTGCAAATACAAACATCTACCAGTTGTATTATTAATAATGTCTTTCAGGAGATTGTAAGTAGAATAAGTAGAAACTGCAGCAGAATGTTACACCAACATTTCCCAACCTAATGTCTTCCACATTTGTAGGGGTGTCAAACATGTGACGTCACAGCGTCGTCACATGACATATCAGGATTTTCCCCTTCGCTAAACCGGGTGGAGTCGGGGCCAACATGTGACACATCT
This sequence comes from Thamnophis sirtalis, assembly GCF_051295495.1. Classification (NCBI taxonomy): domain Eukaryota; kingdom Metazoa; phylum Chordata; class Lepidosauria; order Squamata; family Natricidae; genus Thamnophis; species Thamnophis sirtalis. The sequence continues at coordinate 60,749,586 of NW_028261387.1, forward strand.
GGCCCGCGGGCCACAAGTTTGCACCCCTGGTGTATAGTGTCTATAATTTATTTATTTATTTTATTGTGTGTCTTCTAGTCAGTGGTAACTCCTGGAAACTGTTGTGATTAGTCCCTGCAATTTTCTTGGCAAGATTTCAGAAGTGACTAGTTGTTGCATTCTTCCCAAGGCTGAAAGTGACTGGCCCAACTGGCTTTGTGTCTAAAGTGGACTAGAAGTCATGCTCTTTCAGTTTCTAGACTGCTGCCTTTAACCCCTACACCAGATCTCAAGACAAATAAAGTTTACGTTTGCCGGTAATTATTGGTATTATGTGAGAAATGCTAACTATCACTATTACCATATTTGAGATTAGAATATATAACTTTACTTTTTAACTGCTTCAGATGAAGTTAGTAAAATTATTTGGGGTAAATTAGCTTGGCGTAGTGGCAATATTTCAGTTTTAAATAGTATCATAGTTGCAGATCTCAATTATTTATAATAGTCCTTATGAAAATAATGTTAGTTCTGAGCTATTTTTTTAAACTGGGTATTATGTCCTTGTTTAATTGATATTAGATACTTCTGCATTCAGGGCTCTGTAATACTTTAGCACAATAGTTATTTCACAAAGATTAATTGTTCATATTTTTAAAGATGTTTTTCTATGTTACACAATAATTCTTAATTGTTGTTCATCCAAAACAAACTTACATTTTCTTCCAAACAAGAAAGAACAACACCCCAAAATGTTCTACCAGGTACTGCAATTCACTTAGTTTGCTTCATGCTTTGTGAAGTAGCTGTTATCTGGATGAACATGATAAATTTTCAAGGCTGTTCATTTTTTGACACATTAATTTCTATCTAGTAATGTGATAATTCATAAATTAAATCTACTACACTGCAAGCATAATAATTACAATATTTACTAATATGCTCCAAGCACTGTTGCCAACATGTGTCAGCTGGCAAGACTTGGGAGGTGACCCTTTATTGCCATGGCACCTGCCCCTCACAAACATAAATCCCTCTGAGATTAGGTTAGTTCGGACCCCCCCCTACTCCTCTGGCCTTTTGTAAAGCACTAAAACTTGTTTTGTGACCAAGTCTAGTGCTACAGAAGTACAAAATTGCTCATCTTGGTTTTGTTGGTAGTTATTTTATGGTTCTTGGCTGCTATGTGTTTTTATTATATTATCTATTTTATTTGTTTTCATGTATTTTATCATACGGTGTCTACGTTCATGTATATGAGTTGAGAAGTATATAAATCAAATCAAAATAATGGATGAATTAATGAATAACATTCCTAGTATCTGAAAAAAGAATTCTGACCTGTATTCATTTATAGAAAATTGCTTCAATTGTGACTACATAAGATATCTTATCTCTTATTGTGAACCCTAGCCTCTACCCTGGAAATCTTGTTGCATATATGATAATCAAATCCTCTGCAATATTATTATCATCAGTCTTAAAAACTAGAAAATGATATAGTTAAATACATAAAAGAAAAAAATAGATAGTCTACCACAAGTGAAGCATATTACAGCAGGAGAATATTTGCAGTAGATAATTAGGTAATTATTATTATTATAGGATTTGCTAATCATTCTCATTACATTTAAGCATATGAAGAAACTTACAAGTCAGGCAACTAATCTGTTTAACTCTGTTTTGCCTATTTTGCTTGAAAAACTTTCCAAATAAATCATTTACCAGGATATTATGCTATATATAGTTTGCAAGGTGTCCCAATAATTGAAGTTCAATGCTCTGCAATCTTCTCTACCAAGATAAACTGAGCTTCAGGATTAACATTTTAAACATCACAAGAGTCAGTGTACTACATATACATTTGAATTGGTGTGATGTAGGAAACTATATTTTGATTTAAAAGTTTGTAGAGATTTTTTTTTAAAAAAGAATTTGTGCGAGCATGCTTGATGTAAAAGTGGGCATTTTTGGCCTATTGCTCCCAAAGTATCAAACTGACCAGTACTACTGATACAACTGCACATCTATAATTAAAACTGATAATCTAATCTACTATTTCTCATTCTTAATATACAGCAAGACATGAAAGTGCTGCTAATCCAAAGGCATGAACAGCAGAAGCCATTACCTATGACCCTGTTTGGTGAAGAGTATGGAGTATGGAATGTTATGACTTGAAAGTAAAGAGGAATAAATGGCAAAAAGTATGAATTAATGAAAGGAAAATAGTACATTGTGTGTCTGTGCAACTAAGAGAAAGAGGAATAATGTAATAAATATTGATGAACTAGCATAACCTTGTGAGCTACAACAGATAAACTCATGTGGGGAATGGATTGGAATGTGGAACAGACCAGTTTTTTTTAATCAAGGTAGTTCTTGGGAAAAAGGGAAGGGAAGGGAGGAGACTGTAGGGGTGGGAAAGAGTACCAGATAGGAAAAAAAGTAGTAAAAGACAAATCTCTCAGTGGAATTGATTAATGTTTTAGTTCTTCAAAACTCAGGCATTCTTCATCCATGCACCTGCATAGAAGGATGCAGATCAGGATAACCACAACAAAGTGACAGTGTGACAGTACTTGCAATGACTCAGTAATGAAAATACAGTAATTGTATTCTGCAACAATTCCTAACAATGCAACTAGCTCTCCAGGATATGAAATACACACTTTTTCAAATTTGTTAACTGAGTTACTTAAGTGGAATTAACTGCACTTAACTGATCTACTTAACTGGAGAACACATGAATGAAACCTAAAGCCATCAATCTGGGAAAGAAAGAAAGAAAGAAAGAAAGAAAGAAAGAAAGAAAGAAAGAAAGAAAGAAAGAAAGAAAGAAAGAAAGAAATGCAATCTTTCCTTCAATGAGATCTGAGTGAAAAGTTTAAATGAAATTCAGTCCTAACATTACCAAAAAAATGTACTTGTCTACCTCCTTCATACTCCCCTCACCATAAACACAGCATTCACAATCCTCTTCATTGTGTTATCATGTAAAATAAGGATAGTGTTTTTGTCTCTAAATATTGATAATGGGAATGACCAACAATGTGTTGCAACTTGTATTTCATTTTCTCAACTCTTATTTCAGTTGTATTGAAAGCAAGCATATGAGCAAACATAGTTTTATCTATTCAAAAATCTTTGATTAAAATAAACAAAGATGAAAAATATATTATATTATATATTATATTACATATTATAAATATCATAACATATAAATATCATAACATATAAACATCATACCATACCATGCCATACCAAACCATATCATACCATACCATAAGATGAAAAATATAATGAGATCCATAACGATAAACAAAATAACAAACAGCTGCAATACTGTTTATAATACTCAAAAAGCAAAAAAAATGCATTTCGTGCAGTAGGAAAATCTTATCGCAGTAGTTCATCACTCATTATACAAGAAAACTTGCTAATTTCCTTCAGGTGGTCCAAAACTGTCAGAGTCTAATTTTTGAATCAGTTTTCCAGATAATCACTATCACTTTGTGAAAACAAATAAGCTTTAAAAAAAATAATAGCTCCAAATTGTAACCTGTCATAGAAGCAAAAACAAAATAAATGACACATTGCTAGATTGCAAGTTATAGTCATGTTTATGCATTTCAATGTTAAAGAAAATTTTGGGTGAGAAGGAAGGACATATTCATTTTTAAGTTGTCACGTTTAAACAAGATAGAGGAAAATCCCCCAAAGCACAGCCAAATAAATCACTATATCTGCTGGTGGGTGAATTCCTGCATCTTTGCCTGAACGTGTTCAGTTGGAAGTCAGTGCATTCTCTGATAAGTAACTACCAGCAAAACTATAGTTGGACAGCAGAAAGAAAACCCCCAATTCTGTGCTTAATGCTATTGACTTCAGTGGCATCTACTGCTAGCACATTATTATTTTGCTTTTGACAAATTTATTATTATGCAAAGAAAGTCGTTTAGAAGCAAAAAGGAGTTGTACTAAAATTTGAAACAAAAACAAAAACCATGAAAGTAAAGTTAGTGAGTTACGTAAGGCAGACATTTTTAGGACGAGGGGAGCAAGAACTGTAATAACTTGGGATTACAAGAGATGAACATTGAATCTTCACTGACAAATCACGAAAGACTAATCACTAGATGGATACCAGGTCACTTAAAAGTTTTGCAAGAACTCAAATACATGATTGACAATCTTACAACAAAAAATGTGCAATATTCACAAATCATCCTCAGTACTAAGAGAATACATCTGTTTTCTTTACTATTGTTTATGTATTTTTTTTATTTTCAGTATAAATGGCCTGCTTCAGCCCTGATGGGTTGTGGATTCTGTGAGTGAGATGGAAAGTCATTACCATAAGCTAAAACATCCATCCTTTCCAAAATAAGAACACATGCCCAAGGCTCCTAAGAACTACTAAGGTCTGAAAGAGTGTTGTAGAAAAATTGTTCTTATCTTTCTTATTATAAACAAGTAGGTTTGGGCTGCCAGAATCTACGGTTGAGTGTATTTGAAAGGCTGAAGGACATGACAAAGGAGATTTGTTGGTGGTTATTTGAACGCCACAAGGCAGGGTATGTCTGACAGACCTACATCTCTGGACTGGATAGGTAAATTTTTTTCTTGACAAGATATTGCCTGATATTTCTCAGAACTGTGCTTCACAGGGCTTTAAAGGCAATAAGCCAAAACTTTTCAGCAGGCCTGGAGGCACAGTGATAAGAAATGCAGTGTCTCAAGGATTAGGATTAGTCTACATTGGTCAGATACTCTCATTAAACTGACTGCCACATTCTGTATGAGCTACAGCTTTGAGTTCATTTCCAACTCAGCCTTCAACCCATCCTACAGTAATTCAATCTAGTTGTGATGAAAGTGTGAAATTCCATTGTTAAGAAATTCTGGTCCAAATAGCACCAACTAAACCTGCATAAACCCTCCCTACCTTTGCTTCCTTCTGCTGCTGGCAGGAGCAAAGAGATCAGGTGTTCTGAAACTCACAAGCCACTTTCTTCAGCAAGATAGTGACTCTTACCATAGGAATTACAGAAGCTAGGATTTAATCTTAGTTATTTCATCCCAATGAGAACTACAGAGCCTGTCAAAATATTAAGAAATAATTTCTGTCATTTGTTTGATTGTTTACTTACTTTTTTGATTTATATCCCATATTTATAATCAAATAAGTTCTACCAGTAAATATCTTTACTATTTGTACAGCATTACTGGCCTAAATTATTTACCCCATTTTGGTGGAAATATTAATTATGAAAAGCAATTATGCAACATACACATAATTGTCTATGTTTTAAACAACCTTCAACAATAGCATATAGCAATGCTTGATCACAGGAGAGATTATTCAATTTGGTTTCCAAAGAATTACTTCCTAAATATATGAACTCAATTTTAATAGAACACGATGGTTTACATATGTTGAAGACAAAATTCTGTCTTAATTGCATTACACAAACTTTGAATAAATTATCAGTAATGAAACACATTTAAGGCAAGGTAAATTATTCTGGAATACATCATAATCATATTTTACCTTTCAAGGTACCCACTGACATTTTAAAATGTTTATTTTTAAGTACATTGAACTTTACTAAGCAATTGTGTAGATAATTTGCTGTTTTAAAATAAACTCCTTTAAGTTAATATTAATACAACTATGGTTTGGAAAATTGAATACCACATAAAGCAAGTCAGTAAACAGAATGTGGGGTGTGATTGTCCACTGTTCTAGCAATTTAATCCGAATATATTCTTATAATGCATTTTATCCTTTCCAGGTTTCGTTGGATAATCTGGAAAGAGTAATCATGTGGAATTTGATATGGCCACTTGCCAAAGGGCCCCTCTTCCTATAAATTTCAGTAATACCATAAAGTCAGAATTTTTGGACAGAGAAGAAAGAATGTGTCCTGGGATGCAAATATTTCTTTCTTCATAAAGAAGTTTGTTAAAACGAACACTGACACATACAGATGGAAAAACAGAGAGCAATCCAAGGATATAGTTTTGCTAGATTTTCAAAATATTGTTTGCTACCAACATTTATACATTATTTAAAATAGTTTACAGTTTTATTGCCTACGTTTATCTTAATTTGGTAAGAATTTTAATGTAAACCATTTAAATTAAGATTAAAAGATGTCAGACTGCCTCCTTCAATCTGTTGACCTCCATATATGTTGAACTAACCTCCAAGAAGCCTGGACTTTTCACAAGTGTTGTTATGAAGTCCTTTGGGATGAAAGTGCTTTTAAATAATTTTATATTTTAACTACATTTTGATCTCCATTTTGAAATCCGTATCATAATAAATCTTACAAAAGTACATTCAAGGAATATCACAGACATAATTTTATATCTCAGTAAGAGAGTTTAAGAAACATATAGACCAACATTTGGCCATGATGGATGTCAAAGCCCAACACAGATTGGAGAAGACTATAGATATAGTGAATGAATTCACAGAAGAGTAACAAAAACTGACAGTAGTCATAAAATAAGTTCTATAGACAACAGGAGGGGACTGCACAAGTTTAGAATAGATTAAAGCAAGGCATGAAATGAGTTTTCTCCCCAAAGAAAAATAAAGACTTCTCTGCCAATCAATCAAATCCACTTAAATTATGAGAAGACAGATTTAAATTAAACTTTCAAAGAAATGTCCTAATAACACATGCAGTTCACAATAGAGCTGGGTAGTCAGACGCGCAACAGTACCTTTTATCTGTAGATCTATTTAAACAGGAGCTGGATGATACTTTTCAGGAATGGAAACTGAACTAAGTGGACTTTCAACTCCCTGAATAAATTTAAAATGCAGACATCTTTTCAGTAATACTAATGTAGCCTTACTGATTCCAGTTGAGTTTCATCTAGTTTAAAAACATAAAAGTCATACAGTACACTCTATATAAAAATAATGCAAAGTGCTCTACAATTTAAGGTACTCATGAGAGGCTTAATCTCTTGCATTAGACATTAAGGTTTGTGAGTCCTGATATGTATGTATGTATGTATGTATGTATGTATGTATGTATGTATGTATGTATATATGTATATGTTTATGTATCTGTGTGTATGTGTATGCATATGCATGTGTGTGTATGTGCTTGTGTGTGTGCATGTATATGTGTGTGTGTGTATGTATGTATGTATGTATGGTTAGGGTTAACCATGCACATATTTTTTTTCTGGTGAAACACAAAACAAAACAAAATTGACATGAAAAAGAATTCAAACTTGAAAAGAACAATTCAGTTATTTTTTTGGAGAGCCTTGGAGTCAAATGTAGAGTTTATGTTCATAAATCAAATCAAATAAAAGAATTAGATAGCCATATTTGTCATTTGAGAAGTTGCAATGTAAGAAGACAGGGCCGCATCCTCTTAACTTCAATATGAATTTTCCTGGGATTGTAGCCAGTGGAACATTAGCTATGGAAAGACACAGCTTCTTTACAAAAGTATAAACAGGCATCCCTCAGAAACCTCTTGTGTTTGAGCTTTGGATCCTTACTGTAAATCATCCTAGACATAAGTATTATTTGCTAGAAAGTGCAGAGGGGCAATATCTTCTGTTAAAGTATTGTATAAACATCTAGACATCAGCTGATAGCTCTGAATGCTTCAGAATTCCATTTAGTACCAGTAATATAGAATTGAATACATCTGTTATAAAATAATATGTTTAAAGAGATACCATACCTTGTTGTTAAATACACTAAATTAAATGTTGGAGAGTACAGAGAGACATGGAATAAAGAGCATCTAATGCCTAATGTCAGTGGAAACCTTTTTAGCAGTCATATCACGTTTTCATAGAGTTAAAATCTATACTTCACCCAATTTTTAGGACTGTGGTTCTCAAAATGCAACTGCATAAGTTCTTGATTTTAATGTGACAACCTTTTGGGCAAAATGTTATTTCACATATTAATTTTGTCCCTGTTTTTTTAAAAATGTGTGCAATATTTTGAACTATAGTGTATATTATTAGCTGGTAAGAAACAGAAAGTTAGTGAAAAGGGAAGGTATTTGCTTTTACAATCTACCCAAAAATGTTCAAGGTTTGATTGATATTCAATCTTTGTAAGACTTACAAGAAGCTGATGAATCTTGATTTGAGGACTATTGAGAAATTGGCCCACACTACTGTCATTTATATAAGGGAAGAGTTTTTTAAGTACACTTGGTAAATATAGTTTTGTGATTTTTTTTCTTCTATATTTTTCTTTTTCATCTTTTTGCATAGAGGATGTTTAGAAACATAAAAAGACCCAACATCAGTAAAGAAAGGAAATACCAGAAGTTCTCTCGTAATTAAATTGCTACTTGCCTTTAATTGTTTTGTAATTTTCTTATGAAAAAAATGTTAATTCCACAACCAAAATATATTTTAGACAACAAAAGCTAATTATTTGCTTAAAGTGTATGCCTAATGCTATTTTAAAGAAGCAATCCAAACTCACCATAAAAAAGCCATGCTAAATTCAGTGGCTTGTCTCAATAAACATATCGACAACTATGTGCAAATTCTCTCCTACATATCTTGCTCTATGACTTTACTCTTACATATGCTATAAAAGTAAAACATTTCTCAAACTAACGTTTAGATAGTTCACATTGCATTTCAGTTAGAAAGAAATATATATTTAGCTTTCACTTGTTAATGTTGTTTAATTCAACTAAAATAATTCCAGATTGTTTATGCCTTTATTCATTTACAGACACAGTCTCTATCCTATGTTTCATTCTCCGGAAAAAAGGAAATTAATCTTCTATGTGGTTAATACTAAAATATACCAAGTACAGCTGCAAATCATTTCAGTGAGAAATGAATTAGCTATATTTATACAAATTCATCATATTTTTAAAATCAGAAAAAAACTATAGTAATAAAATGAAACATGTATAAGTAAGGGAATATATTCAGAAAGTTGTACACTTTAAAAAAATCAACTGAATTTTCTGATTTGGGGCTATAAGAATGATGCATTCAAAGTGGTCAATCTATAAAATACTAAAGCTCTTATGTCTGTAACCTTTAACTGGCTGTATCATAAGGCAGTACTTTTTAAACTATGGCTAACTTCACATAATGTCTCCAACATCTGGACTCGTGACTCCTGAGGGATTAAATTTGGCAAATTGGTGATCATTTCAATGCTGTAGCACTGCCACTCAGGGGTTCTGTACACCGGTTCCACCTTAGCATTCCAGAGGCTAGGTAGACCAGTCCTGTTGGCTACTGGCGAACAGTCAACTATGGTGAAGCAAACAGGAACTTGGAACTTACTCCCATTCCCACTGGTCATTCTGTTTCTGTTTAGATAAGGAAATATCTATGAAACAATGATACTGCAAATCACAGATTGTCTAGTAACTCCTTAATATTATGACATTTCAAATATATGAAAATGATATAATTTATCTTACAGTTTTATGTTGATATAGATATATAAGAAATATAACTATATACTCCCGTTCGTCTAATTCTGAATGTAAGGAAATATAATAAGAAAAATGAATTTTTCCAAGATAAATTGTAGGAGATAAAATGCCAGGAATAACTAATTCCGCAACTTGATACCATTCATTAATCCCTGTAGGAAGATTCTGCTAAATTACTGGATTTGAATACAAAACAAATGTGATGCATTGATCATCGTATACAGTTTTTGAATGGCAAACTGCACCACAAACTTCAAAACATAGAGACATATCAAAGCATATCTGCTTCCTTGTCCATGTATCAGGTTGGGAAGTACACACTGGATATCTTTGCATTAAAGCAAGAAGTACTTTCCCCATCCTTATTTAAAAGGACCTTTAAAGATAAGAAACACAGCCATAGTACATACTGATCATGCCATACTGAATATAATACACTGACAGCATGAGTTAAGAAGGAGGGATGTCAGATTTTAGAATCTTAACAATCAGGTTTAACAATTCTTTTGGAAGTGACAGACTAAAGCATTCCGCAACAATCTTAGATAGAGAGGAAATTATTCTGCCTTTGGTTCCAACTGAATGCCACATATGCCACTGTCAGAGGGCCAAAAAGACACCTGGTTATAAAGGCAAAAAATGCCAGAAAGATAATATCAGACAGATGAACTAGTGGTACATCCAACTCAATAGTCACTACATTGAAACTGACTGAAATGGCAGACTTTCTTTTACAACCCCCCACTTTTCTCCCAATTAGTTCTGAAAGAACATTTATACATTGTAAAAGCTATAATTTAAACAAATTTTTAGAGTATTTTTCTTAGCTTAATATTAAGTATCACAGAACAATTTGGTTATTTTCTATTAACAAATAACTCGCTTATGTTCTAAGAACAGCAGTTTTTAGCAGATGTAACTCTCTATTCTGAACCAACAAATATTTCTTTCCTTGGCAGATAAAATCTAATTGGATCAACAGAGTTTATCAATCTCTAGTTTACTAATATTGCTAAAATTCATGCTATTTGGCTATTTCTTGTTTCCATTGACCATCATGTACAATCTTATATGTTGTCTATTTCTAATTAAGTTTTACTTGTTCAGGAAATTAAAACTAAAATACAGATAAATTTAGCCAGCAAGCAACATTAATGGACAGCCATATGGTGTTTGGGGGAGGGGATTCTCATTTTCTTTTAATTTCCTGAACTCCATTGCATATCTACTTCGTTAGTCTCCCAGCACAAAGCATGGGTATTCTCCCTGCTTCTACCAGTGAATTAATTCTAGAACACAAATTTCAATTTTTAATGCATAATAAAAATAAAATATTTTTCTCTAGAAAATGAGATATTCACATGAAAAGAGTCTTTCCCCTGATACTTTGTTTTATTATTACAGTTACTCCTTTACTATGAAGAATCACAAGGGTTCCTGGTAGAAGATATGATTAAAAATTAGATCTTATATATAATCTGAGCTACATCTCAATACATAAACCAAAAACATATCTACAGAGGTAATCTAGTTTTGGCTTGTTTCAATTTTTTAGCAGCATGATTCCATGTACACTTTGGCAGACATAAAATACATTAAGTTTAATGTAATTTAGAATTTGATTGATTTGTTCAATATCTGCTTTAAATGGAACTTGTGCATTAAAAATGGAACTCATGTCTTGTCTTGTATCCCCCTCCCATAAATTGTAAGCCGCCCTGAGTCCCCTCAGGGAAAAGGGCGGCCTATAAATAATAAACAAACAAACAAACAAACTTGTTAAGTATGAATTGTTTCACAAATACTCATCAGTTTACTACAGCGGGTATATACCGGGTTAGGTGGAGATTTCCAGTAGAGGTCACCATTGCTTTAACAACAAAGTAGACAAGGACATTACATTTATGTTTTTTTTAAAAAAAGAAAACATGGTATGGGAAGGTTATATTTCCCAAGATTGGGCTAACATTATATGATCAAGGCTGTTTTTCATTCTTTCTCTACATGTAAGCTTTTGATTACTAAACAAAAATGTTTAGTGATTACAATATGGCCACAAGGCAACAAAATTAAATGATTTAGTTGTAACAAATGCACCTCTTTTCTAGGACTTGTAAAATTGTATATTAGACTCAGAAGACAATCTTTAAATATACTTAATTTCAAGTGAAATCTAAACAATAGTACTAATATGTATTCAGATCCACATATGAGTTTAATTTCGGTTATAATGTAATCATGCATTTTCTATTCATACAGAAGCTATACTGTCTAAGAGATTAAAGCAAATAAAATGAATGGCTTTTTTTTCAAGTTAGAGTTGCTACTTGTAGTCGTATAATAACTTGGTGAAAGCACAACATAGTAGAAGCACCAACATTTGTGCTGTCCCTTTAGGGCAAGTTCTCTGCATTTCTCAGGTTTTGAACAATTATTATAGTCCTTTGAAAAGGACTGTAATGCTCAACAATGTTTCCAGATGTTCCCCAGATCTTTTAGCAATGATTTAAACATCTAACATTAAGACCAGATCCAAATAACTTGCCTTTTGCTCATTATCATCCCTCTGTCATGAGAATGAGATAAGACTTGTCATCTCTTTTTCAAGAAGGGTTCTATGGACCCTAATGACATGATTCTCATTTTCATTTAAACCATATACGAAAGCTTCATAAAGCCATAGATGTTTATTATAATGTATATTAGTGTTATATTAGGTTATGCCTACACTGGAAACACTGTAATAACATAGCAACTTTAAGTTATCCACAAAAGAAAAGCAATCTTAGTGCATTTTAACAACCAGGAGTTCAAGTGTAGTTATGTTCTCAATTGGACTAAGATGTTAGACTACATGATTAGCTTAACTAATATAGTTTTCAACTTTCCAAGCAGTGACTTTGGAAAAACCAGGCTGGTAAGCAAGCATACAACTATTATCTTTGCAAATTTCAGACTGGGCAAGGAAACAGGATGTCCACTTGAAACATTTTTTTTAAAGAAAATCCAAAAATCCATAGGGAATAATAGGAAATGAGAATAACTACTGACATGGCCAAGATTTAGTCAATATAAACCACAAAAATGAGTTATAGTAAAACATAAAGCAGAGTGGATCTTTAAATGCCATGGAATTGTTGGTTTTAAAATATAGCAAAATATGTAATCTTCTTGTCTTATTCATAATATTACATGTATGTGTGCTTTATATTAATTTGTTCACTAATTGACTAAAATACTGATATTACACAGTGATAAAGATCAACAGTAGGAAATAGCTGTAAGGTTTATGATCAACATTCCCCTCCCGGGTAATTATTTAGGAAACTTCTAAGCCACTTTCAGCATCAAAATTTACTCTGAAAGGGCACCAGAAACAGTACTGTTTCATTTCTACACCATCCTGTAGCCTTTCCATCTTCTGGCATAATTTCAGTGGATCCCTGTTATTGTCAATAGCCATGCTCAGGTCCCAGTGATCTCCTACAGACCTTCATATGGTGGTTCTCCTCTTTTCCAGGGGATGTTCTTGTCCTTCATTTTATGCATCCTTTGGGAGGGGAGGAAAAAACCCATAAACTTCCGACAGGCTACAGAAACAGAGAAACTTCTCTCAACGGATCGCACCTCTTGCCTCCCTGTCTGGCGTTTCTCTTCTAAAAATACAGCTTGATCACCAAACAAGAAACAGCGAGCAGCGCCCTCACTTTCCATCCCTTCGCTAGGCAGACAGCGGAGAGTTTGGGGGTGGGGTGGGGGGGCGTAAGGGGGAGAACCTGACTTCAGAAATGCAACCCGACTAGTGTCTGTCTGGTGATTAAAAAGTAGAAAGGACTGGGGGGGGAGCGCGGGGGAGGAGAGCTTGGTCCCATTGAAAACAAAGTAAAGCCTCTAAAGGGACAAGAGCTGCTTATCCGAGTCTACGTCCAGATGTCTTCCTGGAGATGGATTCCTGCCGGCAGAGTCAGCAGACACAAGATCTTCCAGCAAAGTGTTGGGTATAACCAGCGGCAGCAGCCAACGGAACTGGCTGCTTGAAGAAGTGGCAGGTTCAGAGTTGGCTAGTGGCCCACTAAGGTTTTTCCCCCCCAGCCCCTGGAGCCTAGGAAAGAAATCCCGGAGTCCGCTGCTCCCGCCAGGACGGCAGACTTTCTCCCTCGCCACACTTACCTCAGCGCTGGCCGCGGGCAGGTGGAGAGAGACCCCCTAGGGGCTGCTGCTGCTGCTGGACGCGCCCTTGCCCAGCCCGCCGGGGATCCGAACGCGCCTTGCTCCGTGCCCGCTTTCCCGACGCGCCCCAGCCATTCACTTTCACACGACCGCCGCAGCCTCATTCGGAACTCGCTCCGCTCTGCCTGGGTCCTAGCGCCATAAAACGCGCGTCCGGGGAACTGCGCGGACTCGGCCGGGCGCCAAACGGAAAGGCCCCGTCGGGGAGCTGGTCTGACTCCTGAGGAAAAAGCTTCCTCCCGCTGCTCGGCGGGGCTCCTTTTGCTTCGCTTCTGAGGCACGCGCTCAAATCCCGTCTCCTGAGGAGGATTGGTGGAAATGTGAGCCACGGCTCCGGAGCTTTCCAATTTCTGAGCGCGGGAGGAGGCTGGACCCCAGGAGAACCCCCCGCCCCCTGCCATACCCAGCCGGCCAGCGGGCGGGTCTTTGGCATTGGCCTGATGTGAAGAGCAGTTCAAGCCTGCACCGGAGGAGAGTCCGAAGTTTGACTCCCCTCGGTCACGTCCGATTCAAGGGACCGCTTAGGATTCCAAGTGGCGCCTAACGAAACGCCGAACCCTCCAGTTATGAACTCCAGGCTTTAAGAAAACGGCTTCCGGGAGTCCCGTCGAAGGACGCCGGTCTCGAGTAGCAGGGAATTTGGTTGCTTAAAAAAAAAAAAGTGGCGATTAGGCGAAAAGAAAAGACTCGGCAGTGGAGACTTAAAATGGGAAGAAATGACTCGGCAAACCGACTGAATCAAATCGAGGGAGAAAAGCGCTTTTGGAAATGAACCGAGTTCCAGCTGAATGGACTTTCGACGTGGTGCGGTATGCTTACTCATAACTTCAGAACCGGTTTTCAGATGGGTAACAATCTTACAGTCTTGCGGTCAAAATGGTAGAGACACGTTTAGACACAGCAGCGAACCCTGATATGATTTGCTACTTTGTAGCTTAGTGTGCTGTTCCAATCAAACCAATGTTTGCTGGTATATGATGTGAAAGGCTTGTGGCATCCAAAAGAGCAAAACTGGGGATAATAGTTGACTTCAGGAAATGAGATGTGGTCAACTAGGACTTGGATGACTGAGAATCTTCATAGACATTAATCTGATATATGTACCCATTCTTGGAGAAAAACGGGAAATAGGGGGACAGTAAAGAAAGGAAATGCTGACCTCAGGAAAATCATCATCCCAGTCTTACATCAAAGAATGCAAAGAGTGCTCTTTAAAAGCCAGTTCAAACGCCACACTATATCTCACAATAGCGAATTCTGTGATCCAATACAGTAACAAAGCAGGCTACCGTTCCTTCATGTAATAATAAAGTATCGGCAAAACTGATAAAGAGAACACCCCTTTACCATTCCATAGAGGCTACTGGATGCTCTTTAGGTCTGGTGCAGGGTTTTCCAAAGTGGATGTCCTGGAGACATATGGACCTCGGGGCCTTGAATTCTTAGGCCAGCAGAGCTATTGCTTGATCCACCTGGTAGCACCAGGATGAGGGAAGGCTGACCTCTTTGCCATTGAAAATCTCAGTCCCTCCCATGTCTGTGATAATACCAGGGCTACCAGATTATTACAAGAGAAGGACCAGGCCAGTGGTGACAGTCATCAAGTAGATTTACAACATTGGTGTCTAGGGATTCTCTGGATTGTCAAATGGTATTGCTCTTGCATGGAGCCTCAAATATGGGCTACTGTTTTGGTTAGTTTTTTAATTTGATTTATATATTAAGTTAAAAGTTCCCCTCACACATATGTGCTAGTCATTCCTGACTCTAGAGGGCGGTGTTCATCTCAGTTTCAAAGCTGAAGAGCCAGCGCTGTCCAAAGATTTCTCCATGGTCATGTGAACAGCATGGCTAAACGCTGAAGGCGCACAGAACGCTGTTACCTTCCCAACAAAGGTGGTTCCTATTTTTCTACTTGCATTTTTACTTGCTTTTGAACTGCTAGGTTGGCAGAAGCTGGGACAAATAACAGGGGTCACTCTGTTATGCGGTGCTAGAGAACCACCAAGCTGCCAACCTTTCTGATCGACAAGTTCAGCATCTTAGCTACTGAGCCACCACTTCCGTATATATTAAATACATTTATATGGCTGGCCAAGTCGCTCACAGTGACTATTGTTGCATCAACTATACCAAAAGATGTTTAATATTAACTGAGCTGTCTCTCCTTTCATAGATTACATCTCCAAAATAGTTTCTTCTACAAATTTCTTTTATGACAACTATAGAGAAAAATAGAAGGATAACGTTGAAATCCTGTGGAAATGATCCATAATACAAGTAATGGGAAAAGACAGCTGACAATAAATAAATAGATGTGATTAGATGTGAAAACAGAAGAAACAGTTTATAAGGAAATCTTGACTAGAACAAAATAGATTGTTAGCCCTCTTGCTTTAGAGCAGACAGCCTCATCTCCCAATCACAAATATTCATAATATAATTTAACATTTCTGATTCCATCCAGCAGAGGGCAGGATTTTGAGATATGGACCATAATTATTAACCAGACTACAAAAGATAATTTAGAGTTCAGCATATATCTTCTTACCAAACAGCAAATTGAACTAAGTGGGATTTCCTTCCTTTTCTCCCTGATATGAGAAGAGCTTTTATTAGTGCTGATGATAATGTTATACACAGTAATTATGAATTTAAGCTTTATTTCTATTGATTCCTGTTCTACTGTCCTACATCTCACTTGTATGTTCTCTCTACCAACAATACACAACTGTAAAGTTATGATTATACATTGTTTCATACACAACTTTGGAATGCATTATTAAGTAATTGGGTTTGTAATCAAGCAGGGGAAAAGATTACTTGTCAGGACATGCCAAAGCCAACTGGTTTTCTTTTTTGATAACATATCAATTTAGTTAATTAAGGAATGTGGTAGACATAATACTTTTCATCAGAGCATTTAATAGTCTCCCACAAAACCTAGTAGAAAAAGACATAGGTTGGAGTGGGCTGTGCTATCAGTAGCTGGGAACAATTCCATCATCATGCAATTATCTTGGCAACATTATCAAAAGAGGTTTGCCATTAACTTCTTCCTAGGGTTGAGAGAATGTGATTGGCCCAAAGTCATCCAGTGCATAATCTCGCAGTTTCTACCTAATGCCTTTAACCACTACATCAAACTGGCTCTCATCACCTCAGAGACACTTCTCACCACATTCACTTCCATATATGATAATGTTGGACTTTAAGCTTTTGTAAACCTTTTCTGTTTTTATTGTAGAAGATGAAAAAGTCTCCCATTCCAGCTCATTAATTGATAATCCTTATGTGAATGCTGCATATATGTTTAGCGATCGTGTTTTAACAGCTTGAGTGGACTACTAGTTCTAAGGGTGGGTGGGTATCCAATAGGCTTCCAAGTTCAACCAAACATGCTTGGGCCACTTCCTCCAGATAGAATTTGCCCAGACGGTGTTCGCATATAAGCAGTAAATGCTTACTACCTTCCCTATGAGATGTCAAGGGGGCATAGATCAGAGACAGTCCTTCTTCAATGACCAGTGCTATAGTACACCTTATCCTTGCTACTGGTCTTCGATAAGGCAATCAAGACAGCACTTTTAAATGTGGCAGCTCTTTATGATTTGGCTTGCCATATTTATTCATACTTGTATGTTTTTTGTTGAATGGTTCATATAGTTGCTTCAACTAGGTGGTATAAGAATAATTATTCTATTCTATGGAATAGAAAAGTGCAAACAAAGTACCCCAATATTTCTGGTCTTCCAGAAGAGCTTTTTTTCTTATTCTTTCTTTTTTTCTCTGCACTTGCTTTACTTTTTTCTTCTTTAGTTTAGAAATTCTTCTTAGTCTGCATTAGTCTTTTATTTTTGCATTTTCTCATCCCAATCCTCCATTTTAAAACACTGCATTTTGTCAATCTGTCATGCCCAGCAATAATTCCTTAAGCATTGTTATATTGCTTACTCATTCTGCCTCATATTAAAATTCCTGCCATATAAGTTCAATATGCACAGAACTTAACTGGCATAATCAAAGCATCAGTTGTCTTACTTTTTAAAACAAGGGGTTACAATCCAGTCAAGGCCATGTTTAACAATACTCTGAATGGATGAATCCAGTGCCTTAGTAGGACAACGTGTTTCCCTTCATAGAAGAAAAGAGCACTGGAGTTATATATTTTCCATTGATAGTGCTACTATCATAAATGTATAGAGGAAAAAAAATCAGATAATATTTGAAATGAAGTAGTGGTCAGCTTTCACTGTTTTTAATTGGAACGACCTCAAAACAATTAGCAAGCAAAGTATTCATTGACCTAGATAGACAGTAATTGTAGTTCTCAAACATACAAAGGCCTGCAGCCACATAGGTCCTTGGTAGCAACAACTGATTGTCACTTAGCTACTGCCTGTAATTTATGGTGATGCAGCTCAGAAATGATTACTCTTTCAAATATAAACCACATTGGGAAATCAGACATAAATCAGCAGCATA
The DNA here is from genome assembly GCF_051295495.1 of Thamnophis sirtalis. NCBI lineage: Eukaryota > Metazoa > Chordata > Lepidosauria > Squamata > Natricidae > Thamnophis > Thamnophis sirtalis. The sequence goes on from NW_028261387.1 coordinate 60,767,750, forward strand.
AAGATGAAAGTCCTGAAAGTTGCATTGCCTGTGCTATAAGCTTCGAGGTAGCTGTTAAAATAGGATAGCCAAGAATTCTATACAATTGTAAAAATTTGAGTGTAGCATCTTTGAGATCAGTACTGTTTGTTGGAAAAGAAGAGAAGGGAGGGGAGGGGAGGAAGTAAGGAAGAAAGGAAGGCTGTATAACCTGCAAAGATGAATAATCAAAGTTTCACAGTTGTGTTGAAATTATACAGACAACATTCCTAAATGCATCTTTCTAATACTTTTCTTTAATATTCACCAGTTCAGCTGATCTCATTAGTATTCCATTATGCAAGTTTCTGGCAGGCTAATCATGACAGATGTTGTTCTGCTGTTTATTCTCTGTGCAGAGCAATTTTGTTATCAAAATGTTATTTTAATTAATAGGAAAAGATCCTCAAAGGGGTGTATAAGAACTCTCCTTTCAAGACGATTAGCTTAAGCAGTTACACTGCATGTTGGAAGTGCAGGATAGGTGTCTTACAATAGTGATGTCAGCTGAATTTGCCATTTATATATTCTTAGTTTAACTATTTTTACGTGGTCTGCAGGGTCTGAAGAAGAAAATGAACATTGGGTGGCTCTTTCTTTGACCTTCTCTGCTTGAATGCATGGAGAAAGTATTTCCATACAATCATTCAAGAAACCCTTTTTGCTGATGATTATTCACTCTTGGCACGCAAAGACAGTGATCTATAGTTGATAACGAAACAATTCTCAGATGCTGTTGTGCTCTTCAGCCTGACATCCTGAATGAGACTAAAGTACTTTACCATCCCATGCCAAATACCAAGCCTATAGAATGAAAATTCACTGAAGACACCCAGCTGACAAATTTTGACAAGTTCAAATACTTTGGAAATGAGGAGTCTTTGGACCAAAAAGTTGACTTGAGAATCAGCAAGTCCAGCCAGGTCCTGAGGCAGCTGAGTACTAGAGTGCTGGGTCAATACAATATCCATATCTTCATAAAACTGAAAGTCTTCAGAGCTATGGTTATTCTTCTCTCCTAAATGGAAGTGAATCCTGAACGTTGCAGCAAAGATATATAAAACAACTGGAGAAATTCCAAGCAAGATTATGTCTCCAACCTGGAGGTCTCAGAGTGGGTAGAGTCCACCAGCATTTTGAGTCCACTAGCATTGAGTCCCTGGTTATCAGGGTCAAGATCAGGTGAATGGGATGCATCATCCAAATAGATGACCACCATATGCCGTGTCAGTTGCTCTCTAATGTACTGGAATCTGGTGACCTTGAGGTCAACCACACAATTGTTACAAAGATATTGTGAAAGAAATCCTATGCCACTGTGATAGCCAACCAAGGAAACTAAAAGCTGTGACTGCTGACACAACTTGTTGGCAAACCCTGTGAAGCAGAGGTGGTATTCAGCAGATTCTGACCAATTCTGAGGAACCGGTAGTGGAAATTTTAAGTAGTTTGGAGAACCGGTAAATACCACCTCTGACTGCCCCCACCTCCATCTATTCTCTGCCTCCCGAGTCCAGCTGATTGGGAGTGGATGGAGATTTTGCAGTTACCTTCCCCTGAATTGGGGAGGGAACGGGGATTTTACAGTATCCTTCCCCAGCCATGCCCACCAAGCCACGCTCACCAAGTAACACCACGTCCACCAAGTAACACTCCCAGAACCAGTAGTAAAATTGTTTTAATCCCACCGCTGCTGTGAAGCCTCTGTCAGCTTTGAAGAAGGCACCACTAAAAACTATTAGAAAAAGTGAGCGGCATCGCAGAATAATACCCAGAGGCTTCTGGTTCCTTCATGCTAGGCTCTACATTTCCAGATTGGAACTTAGAAAACTCTGTTTATGTCATGTTGCATTATGGTTTTTAATAATTAAAAGGATTTGTTTAATTGGTAATTCTTATTGATTAATACCATTAGAGTTTCTTTTTAGGTGTTTTGCAAATGAGGCTCATCATCATTCTTAACAGAATGGAACCTGTTTTTCCCTGCATAGGGTGGCTCTTAGTTGTCCCTGCATCAGGCATGACGTGAAAAAAAATTGCTTACAAAACCCATTTTTTTTTCTCCTTAAGTATTCATTTCTACACTAGACAAGCAACTGAAATGGAGTCTATGATAACAGAGTTTACAAGATTCTTTGGGGACATAATCTCATTTTCGGGATGATATCCCTTTTGCAATCTGAAGAAGGTTCAATAAACACTCAGCATTAACCTGCATAAACACAAATACACACATTTTGCATTTTATCTCTCCAATTAATCAGCCATAAATTAATAAATGTATATACTCTTCTTTTCTTATATCAATATTGCCTATGTACAAAACAGTGTTGTTGATATCTGTTCAATAAAATAGTTCCCAAGCAATTCCTTAAGCAACATACATGTCAAAGCCCAATTTAGAAGCTGCAATCTTAATAGAACAAGTCTTTACAGGGATTAATACCTAATTTATATGCTAATTTATCCAGGGTCCAGGGTCTTAAAATATTTCTGATTACTTGTAGAAAGACATAGATAGATAACCATTTAGTTTAAGCCATACATTAATTTTAATTCCTAAAAGTACATGAAGCTGTGGCCAAAAAATAAAATAAAAATTAAATGCCACAAAAGAAATAGCTGGAATCCGAAGCTAGCTAGCATTTAGAGGTTATAACAATATAGTAAAATTGTTCTATTAAATGATGAATTATTTGCTTTGTGTTCCTTTAACTGTTGATGGAGAACAGAACAGGGTCTGAAGAAAATACAGAACATAGGTGGATACAGAGTTCTGTCTGCTACTCCTGATGTTATTGTGCTACAACTGCCAACATTTCACCATTGGCTACCTTTTTAGGGGTGCTAGGTTAGCAACATATATAGTGCTGTAGATTGTCAGCTTATGATAGAAAGCCTATGTAAATGCTCTTTGTCCTCAAAGTAATCTTGGTTAGTTTTCAGCACAGACTTTTTTTGACATATAAATATTCCTAGATTTAAGAACAGTTGCTTATAGATTTTAAGCCAGAACTATTTCTGTTAGGTATAATGTTAGAAAAATATGATAAAGAGAATGTATATTTTATATTACATGTTTTAACAGCGGCACGAATTATATTTGCACAACATTGGAAAAGCAAGGAAACACGTATGGAAGAAGATATAATTTAAAAAATATTGGACTCTGCAGAAATGGGCAGATTTACATTGAAGATAAAAGAAAAAGAAGAGAGGATACTTTTGAACTTGGGACTTATTTTATCAATGGTTGAACAACAGAGGTAGACATTAGGAACTTAAGATGTAAGCAAATCTTAAGACTGTTCTTTAAGCACATATTATATGTAAAAAAGAAAATCAATGCAAAATAAAAAAGAACTGATGCTTAGAAATGTGATTAGTGTGACTTTAATGTAATTTTTTTTAAAAAAACAACAGATTCTAGAATAGATTCTACTCCATAAAGCTTAGACCATCATTTTTTTAGGGTGGTGGTGGTAAATCTCTGGGGACAACTATGCATAATGAACATAGATGTTAAAGATGGTGGATGCATGTCACTTGGCTTAAAAGATCCATTTTATGTGCCCTTCTGCCCAGACTGGTAAGTGAGAAAAATGGGTTTCAAGGTTATGCCTTTCTCCTCCTCAAGACAACCTGTTGAGATCCCTTGTCATGCAGCATGAATTAAGCTTTTTCAGGAGGTTGTGCAGGTAGTATTGGAAATTGCATGAAGGGTTGTGTGTCAAATATATAGTGGACTGGACTGAATTAGGAATGACTGAGGGACTAAAAAGGTATGAAGCATCACCACAGCTTTACACAGCAGACGCCATCCAGAAGTATTTTCAATAGGATTTCCAACAGACAAAGGGTGATAGCATCAAGGTGAAGAAATCTTGGATGTCTGTGTGCTTTTAGTCAATTGCCTCTAATTGTTGTGATTTTAAGGGCTCTCATTCCATTAAGATGACAGCTTCTCTATATTTATCTCTTCATATGTTTACTATACTATTTGGTTCTGTATTGTCTATGTTATTGCTACTGATTATGCTTTGAATAAATACCTTAAATATTTATTTGATCATCCACCACAAAACCCTAAGGCACTTTGCAGTTTAAATGTATAACAGGCAATATTTAAAAAAGCAGGCAAGACCAGGCAACAAATGAAGTGGGAACAGTATGGTTAATTTTAGAGTACATTTGGAGAAGTAGGCTGTGGAAAAGAGCCCAGACACGCAGAATATCCAGGACACCTTAATTATGGTAAAGATTAAAAGAACAAAAGAAATCCAAGAGGATGTTAATGGCACGTAACTGAATAACATTTCCAAAATGTTTCATGTGAACTCAGGAAATTTTTAAACAAATTTGATTTGGGGAAAGTTGGGTTTATTCCAGGACACGCACCGTAGTGCTTGAAAACCATGGGTAGCGTAGCATAGTACAGTTCATCTCTTTTAGGGGGACATCTGTGTTGCAAAAAAAGCAAATTACATTGAAACACGCTGTATTAGTTACAACTTTTCAATAGTCTTTGATATCCACAGCAAATGTTTTACATAATACAGTCATGTTATAGTATGCCAGCAGTAAGGGATTTTGTTTACATCTCTCCTTTTTATGAATAACTTGGTATTTAGTGCAGCATTTTTTAAAGGTTAAGCAAGGTAGTTTCAATTAAAAGTTTAATTGAGTGATGGAGGACAGCATCATGTATGTTTGCCTTGCTTTTGTTTTTAAACTAGATGGTGCTGGATGCTCTTTAAAACAAAGGCTTGGCTGGTTTATATGGAATTATGGATTTTTCTGTTTGCTTGTTTTACTTTTTTTTTTTAAAAAAAAACTGTTTTTGGTACACTTCTTTTGTAACCCTACAAGGAACTGGTACGTCCTGGAAGGGTTTCTGTCTTTCTAGAATGTCAACATATAAGGATTTTTTTTAAAAAAATACAGAAATAAAATGGTATGCAGTCTCTACATATGGATAAAACCAGATACCATTAAGGTAAAGATAAAGGTTCTCCTCACACATATGTGCTAGTTGTTCCTGACTCCAGGGGGCAGTGCTAATCTCTGTTTCTAAGCCGAAAAGCCAGCACTGTTCGAAGACATCTCTGTGGTCATGTGGCTGGCCTGACTAAATGCTGAAGGTGCATGGAACATTGTTACCTTCCCACCAAAGGTGGTTCCTATTTTTCTACTTGCATTTTTTACATACTTTCGAATTGCTAGGTTGGCAGAATCTGGGACAAGTAACGGTAGCTCACTTCCATTACATAGCGCTAGGGATTCGAACCGCCAAACTATCGACCTTTCTGATCGACAAGGACAGCATTTTAGCCACTGAGCCACCACGTCCCTTCAGATACCATTAGGCAGAATGAAATATTTTTGGGGTGTGAGGTAATGTTAGTTTATTGTTATTGTTGAATTTTCACTATGAGGGAAACATGCACGTTTGTGAGTTTTATTTTTCATGTATCAAAGTAGATGTTGACATAGTGAGTCATTATGAAGGCTTAGATAATATCCAGTTTGCTATTTGCATGGGAAATCACCAGAAAATACCAGATCTGTGGGGCGGATTGGGAAGTAAAAAGAACATCCAGGATGAATCCATACATTCATATGGCAGCAGAAAAGATGATGTTACTAAGATCAAGCTGAGCTTATTTTGCTATAAATTACTGAGCCTCAGGATACAAAAAGTCTTGGGCAGGACCTAAATTGTCTTCCTGATTTCATAGCTTGAAAATTGCAGTATTATCCCTGGAAGTGCTGCCAAAATTAAATCAAATCAAATCTGAATGCCAATATTAATATTGTCAATATTGTTGCTTTTAATTCCCATTATCTAATTTTGCTAAGTGTTCAATTTGTTTGTTCAAAATTAACCTCTTAAACCCTTAGTCAACTTGGCAAGTTTACATAAAACATTTCTTTTTCTTTGACCAGACCTCAGAACAATCTGACTAGAACCACTAGCTTTATTTAATTAAATAGAGACAGATTTCTTTTTCCCTCTGTTGGTTGGACAGGTAGTATGGCTAGTTGCAGTGGTGGATTCAGCCAGTTCACACCAGTTTAGTTGAACCGGTTGTGTAGTTTGGTTGAGCCCACCACTGACTCACCCCTCCCCACACTGCCCACCGAAGCTGCATTCAGGGTGGGGAGACTGCAAGGGGATAACTGGGAGCCATGCTGAGTAGCTGAGAGGCAGCAAATGGACCAGTCATGCTGATCAGCTGGGTGCCTCCCCTCCCACAGTCCATTTTTTGCCTGGACAGCCTCCTGCAAAATTCTGCAGCAACCACCATTCTCTAACTGATCTGTTTTCCAGCTCCATTCCCTGGCATGCAGGGCAACAAAAGAAGACCATGTGACTTCCAGTTTAAAAAAAGTTCATCAGACCTTCAAACTTCATGAGAGACCCCCCCCCACGAGAAGTTGGAAGGTCTTACTGAACTTTTTAAAACTGATCTTCTTTTGTTGCCTTGCATGCAGGAAAATGGAGCTGGAAAGCAGGTTAGTGAGAGAATTGTGGTTGCTCTGGGATGGATTGGAAGTGAAGGTTTTGCATTATCATTGCTCTGGGATGGGGAGGAAGTCAGTATTTTGCATTATCATTCCTCTGGGATGGGTTGGAAGGGAAGATTTTGCATTATGATTGCTCATAAGCAAGTAAGGACCAGTAAAAGAGGAATGGAAAAAACCCTATTTGTATATCAGTGTTTTTCAGTGTTAGCAAGTTTAAGATGGGTGAATTTCATGCTGCCTCAAGAATTCTGGGAATTGAAGTCCATGCACCTTAAAGTTGCCAAAGTTGAGAAGCATGGGTCTATGTTAGAGTTTAGGATTTTCCATTCCTATTTTATTTAGAGTTTGGTGCAATTAAATAAACCAGTTGTGGTCTCCTTAACAAATAGTGATTAAAGCAATATGAACATCACTGGATTTTTTGTGAGAAACTGAAATTAAAAGTTGATCTGGGCTTTGATGATTAGATATGGGATTATGGAAATAATGTAGACAAATGTTAATCTTATAGTAAGAGGTTTTTTTATATTTTTTACTTATATTTTTTACTTATATCCATACCAAAGAAAGTTAGAAGTCATTCTTTATCAATTTCCTTCTTTTCCTCTTTCTTTCTTACACTTTCACTCTTTTCCTTTCCTGAGCCTTTTCTTTTTCAAATCTATTTTTCATTTGTTTATCCCTTAGCTTTGTATTTTTTTTTGATGTATGAAGGATCAAATACTCAGCCATTATAATTCTACATTCCATATTTACAGAAATCATATCAAAATTTAGAATGAAATCCACTGGGAGCCTTCTCATATAAGGCAGGCTCTGAATACCTCTAACCAAAAAGTGTTTATTGATAGAAGAGAATATTTGTAGCTCATGGTTGAACAGCGAGGTCCTTGGTGTTCTCTAAGCTTGATGGTTTTCTTGCAAATGTTTCACCAAACTAGATAACATTATCAGTACTAAAAGGGATTGGAGTTTGCTCTTATTTTCATATACTAGTGGCTTACCCTGTCACTGTTGATCAGTTGTTTCACAAACAGTGTTTTGATTGGTGCCAGGTCTCTACAACCTCAGGTAGAGAATGGCAATTCTGCACCCCTCTCTCAAATGTTCTTTAAAATACAGAGTTTACCAACATTCCTTTAGGAACCTCCAACATGCAGATTGTGGTTACTCATCCTAAAATGAACCCTCTTTACCTGGAGCTTCAAAATGTGCTATTTGCTGGGAAGATGTGTAGCTAAAAGTCAGTCTACATTTAGTGTACATGTGACTTTGGGGGATATTTCTTCATAACCAAACAAAAGTGTATTTTCTGTGCACTTCATATCCCTTGCTCGCTGGATCTGGAGGTCACAAATCAAAGCCCACATTTTGTAATTAGTGTACCATTTGGCTGGCAGAGTGCTACAGGAGACTGAGTGCTGTCATGCCCCCTGGCCATGCCCACTCAGCCACGCCCACCCATCCAGTCCTTAGGACAGAGAACCGGTTGTTAAATTATTTTAATCCCATCACTGGCTAGTTGTGGCAAAACACAACTGAAAACAGAGAAGTGATTAAGAAGGTGAAAAAAGAAATGAAGTTTCTGTAAATCTGCTATAAAAGAAGATTACTGATATCACCTTAGGAAAAAAAAAGCTATTTTCTTTGTTGGTATTCGACCCCCTACCCCCTCCATTGTGGGGTGGTTTAATAAATGTGCTGTCAAACCTCAAGCAAGAATGGGGATAGAAGCAACCATATAAAGGGGGACTGGACTTAAAAGAAACTTACAAGTAATAACTTGCTCAGATTGTTATATTAGTTTTGTATAAACCTTTTCAATGCTGTTCTTTCAGTCTATAGAAGCAGAATGTAAAAGCAGGAGGAAAGAAAATATAAGAAGGAGGAACTACATATCTCTATAGTTCACATAAGGACAATGTATTCTGGAACTCCCTTTTTGTTAATGTTGAAATTCATACTTGGTTAACAATTCATATCTATATTTTAGTTTGTTTTAGTTACAATTGTTACAAGAATATAATAATCTAATTATATGGAAATGCAACATTTTCATTCCTTCAAGGAAGACTTGAAATCAACTACCTAAAAAAGGTGTCTGTTTTTTGATTTTCCTATTTACAAATGTCCCACCCAGGAACTGAGAAAAACAAATTCTAATTAATAATTGAAAGTCTTCCATGATATTTTTTTTATTTTTCAGAAAAAAATATTTTTGCCTAAAATCACCAGGAAATCGAATCCTTATAAATGTATTTCAAAAATCTGATTGCTCTTCTCTCTCTTTTTTCTCAAAATGCGGAGAGAAAATGATAACCAAGAATCAACCAGATGGCCTTGATATTTGTTCCATCTAAGTAAAAGCAGGACAAGCCATCAGTCCAAAAACATCTTTTCCAGATAATTTTGTAGTCTAGTTAGACTTACATATTTCTGAGATTTTATGAGGATTTCAGATGAACTGTACAACAAAAGGCAATGGGTCTTCCCATATTAACTAGACATTTCTGCCTGAAGATGTAGGGGAGATTTTTGCCTGAGCACTCGGACTGAGCAGCAAAAGTGTGACACATTGGATGGCTTTCATTGCATTGTTGAGGCACATGAAAAGCAAATTTTGCTGCGTCCTTTCAATCTATTGAAAAGTAGCTGGAAAAGAGAGATTGGATATCCCTTCCTCACTGTTCCTGCTTTCATTCTTTGAAAAGTCAATATTGTATGAACCAGGGGTGGGTTGCTACCAGCATTACTGCCGGTTCGGCATGCAAATTTTTTTGCAAACAGCTCACAGCCTACTAGTGGGCCACAGCCAGAGGTTGGAGAGCCCTGATCTACAGGGACCTTGAAAATAGGGCTCTAGTGAAACTGCTTATTTTAGCCTCCTCTGCTCTCTGTATTATTGCTGCATTGAAACATAGTCTTGTTTCCTCACTCCTGCTCCTCTGGACAATGCAATAGCAATAGCAGTTAGACTTATATACCGCTTCATAGGGCTTTCAGCCCTCTCTAAGCGGTTTACAGAGTCAGCATATTGCCCCCAACAACAATCCGGGTCCTCATTTTACCCACCTCGGAAGGATGGAAGGCTGAGTCAACCCTGAGCCAGTGAGATTTGAACAGCCGAACTGCAGAACTGCAGTCAGCTGAAGTAGCCTGCAGTGCTGCATTTAACCACTGCGCCACCTCAGCTCATGCTTCTGTTTCATTCTCATAGATACAGATATTGTAGTTTCCAGATTTTCATTGATGCACTGACTGAATATGCGGAATACGTTCTGCTGAAAAATATGACATTGAGTGTCATTGTGCCCAACTTCCACCCCAACTTGTCACCTCTGAGAAACAATGGGTAGAAGTGCTATGAATGCTATCTTTAGCTGTTAAAGTTATAGTAAGGCAGAAAATGAAATAATAAATGAGTAAATGAATGCATTTAAAAACAGTCAGCTAGACAAATAAACATGCTTAGAATGAAACATAGCCCTACTTGGGGCAAGAACTCTACAATTATGACATTATTGTTGCATTCTGCCTCTGTTCTTTTCATTCTTCAATTCATTCATTCATTCATTCATTCATTCATTCATTCATTCATTCAGTTTGTACCTCATGTTTTCAGTCTGGTGAGTGTTAAAATGACTAATGTAATGTAGTAAATAAAAACAGAATTTTTAAGGATTTAAATCATACATTAATGCCAAAAACCTTTCATTAAACTCTTCTATACCAGGTTATTACAGTCTAGAAATAAATACTTCCTTTTTACTTTTTTAATCACCATAGTAAGGTGGCACCAGTTTCTGGGATCTCTATTTCTCATACTCAGAGAAGGCAATCTTGGAAATTGTGCAGTGGAAGCAAGTCAGACCAAGAGAATGAAGAATAAGAAGATTTCCGGAAGGGGAGATTGGAGTCATTGCCCTTTATTCCTATAGGCCAGTGATGGCGAACCTATGACACGCGTGTCAGTGCTGACACGCGTAGCCATTTGGGGTGACACGCACAGGATTTCATGCGATTCATCCTCGGCTCCTGCACGGCCGCCGAGGATGAAAGAATCTGTGCTGGAGGAACGGGGGGTGGGACGTGTGATCTCCCCCGCCCACACTCACTTACTGTATCGCCGCCACCCCTTTCTGAGCGCATTGGCTGCTGGTAAGGCGTGCGTGCCGTGCGCACACACGTCATCAGCGCGGCGAGGGAGGACCCGCAGGAGAGGAGCGCGGGAACAGTGCGCGCCTCTCTCCAGTCAGGACGGCACAGAGAGTCTACTCCTGGGACTGTCGGTTACGACCGCACCACAGCAGGGAACAGCGGAGTGCCAACGGGAACTGTGAGCGCCATTAGCAGCAACTATTGGGGTGCCATGGACTTGTAATTGCCCACAATAACTGAGATAAGTGAGGGGGAGGTTGTGTTAGCTTGTTAGGCTAGTTAACCCCTAATTGGCTATCTATAATTCTATCTGCTGTCACTGGCCCACTAATGGAGCACCCAAAAAATAAAAAACAAAGGTTAAGTAAAGGGAGTGGTAGTGGCAGTGGCCGACCCTTTCAAGAGACATGGAGCGAGATGTATGGCATTATAGAAAAAATGGCAGATCATTTTGCGTTCTATGTACTGAAACGGTAGTAAGCAGAACGTGGAATATAAATAGACATTTTGAAACTAATCATTCCCAGCTCTTGGAAAAAATTGAGGATGAAAGGAGGGAATACATTTCCAGAAAGCTACACCTTTATAAGAGCCAATCTAACTCCATCCTTAAATTTATGAAAGGCTCTACAAATTTAAACTCTGCAAGTTTGAGCATTGCTCACTCCATAGCTCAGCATGCAAAAGCGCTTAACAAAGAAGTTACTAAGCAGGTATGTTAAATAATTTGTTTTTGGTTTATTAAATACAATTATATATTGCAATTATACATTTTTGTAGTTTAAACTATAAATTGCGCAAAATTATGTTTTTGTCGAAGTGACACACAACGCGAGTTATGCTCGATTTTTTGCCGATTTTTGACACACCACGCCAAAAAGGTTGCCCATCACTGCTATAGGCTTAGCTATGCTGCTGCAGGATGGAACTCAACCCTGTATGTGTAGTAATTTGTAAGCCCCTTCTTTTTACTTCCTTCTGCATATTCACTCTAGTCTTTTAGAGAAATTTCCAGAAATACCAAATTGAGTTGTGGAAGGAATTGGGAAATTAGCAGACGTATTTGATTCATGAGTCAAAATATTTCATGTTGCTGTAGCTTTTGGATTCCATTCCATGTTCATGGAAGTTCATAAAAAATCATCCATGTCCTTTTTCCATGTTCAGAAGTTAATCTATTTAAAATACTGGAATAAATAGCACATACTACTTCTTGATCCTTTGGGGAGCAAAACCAAAGCTCCCAAAGCTATGGATAAATACTCTGGGCACTAAATTAAAAAAAGTGATGACCTTGTTGACAATACTGTCTGTAATGAACTAGAGCAAAGGAAAGCAGCAAGTAAACATCTAGGTTCACATATTATATTAAAACTTAATATAATTAAGGTTATATTAAACCTTAATGTGGTTTCTTAGGGTTTGTCTTAGTTTGTGTAATCTCATAGTGACTTATAAGAGACTACAAGTTCTCTTGACTTGAAGATTTATTACTTAAACTGTTCAAACCAAACTAACAGATAGATGATAGATATATAGATAAATAGATGATAGATAGAAAGATAGAAAGATAGAAAGATAGAAAGATAGAAAGACAGAAAGACAGAAAGACAGAAAGACAGAAAGACAGAAAGATAGAAAGATAGAAAGATAGAAAGATAGAAAGATAGAAAGATAGAAAGATAGAAAGATAGAAAGATAGAAAGATGATAGAAAGATAGAAAGATAGAAAGATAGAAAGATAGAAAGATGATAGAAAGATAGAAAGATAGAAAGATAGAAAGATAGAAAGATAGAAAGATAGAAAGATAGAAAGATAGAAAGATAGAAAGATAGAAAGATAGAAAGATAGAAAGATAGAAAGATAGAAAGATAGAAAGATAGAAAGATAGAAAGATAGAAAGATAGAAAGATTGGTGGAGGGAGAGAAAGGGAGAGGGGGAGGGAGAGAGGGAGAGAGGGAGAGAGGGAGGGAGGGAGGGAGGGAGGGAGGGAGAGAGAGAGAGAGAGAGAGAGAGAGAGAGAGAGAGAGAGAGAGAGAGAGAGAGAGAGAGAGAGAGAGAGAGAGAGAGAGACCGAGCATATCCTGTAATCATAGAAAGATATCTTCCATATCATCCTTACAAGACATTCATTAGGTCCTATTCTTCATCCTTTGGGGTTTATAATACTATAAAGACCCAATAAAATCTTTTACTTATGTCAGGTATTTTGAAGTCTCCCACTACCTTTGTTAACATTGGTTTTTGTGTCATAAAATTAGTTTAGACAGTTATCTGATTAATGTCTTCTTTTTATGTCACTGAATCAATAATTTCTCACTCCTATGCTCTCTTTTTCACTGGCTTTTCCTTTCATCTGACTCCTTCTGTCCGAGGGCTGTACAAAAGTTTAAGCAATGCATTAACTTTCCCTCTTTATACTTTTCACATACTTTTGCCATATTGAAAGTTTTTCTTCTGATAATCTTTTAAACTCTGTCCCAAATGCAGCAGATTTCTTGGATTTTTTGTCTTCAAATAGTTGGATTCATGCTACTTGTCACTAACCACATGCCAGCTGTAACCAATTCCTGTGCATGGATAATATTTGCACATATTTGGATATAGTGCTTGTGAATTATCTGATACCAGCTAGTCTTAGAGGAAGATCACACAACACTTTTCAAGTCTTCTTTGCAATATTTTGGAAAGTTGGAATCCAGTTACATTCACCTGATCGACTGGAATAAATCATGTTAATATTGTTGATGGCAAATTGATCTATTCTCCAAAGTTTTGGTGATTCTATCAAGAGTGAGCTGTGTGCTGTTCCATACCAACTACTAACTTAATTTTGGCCTTAACCTCATCTCTGGGAACAAGAAAATCTCCCTTTCCCAGTAGTTTTCTTTTGCATCTTTCTTTATATCAAGAGTAAAGACAGTGAAAAAAAAATAACTCCTTCATTCCAATGGCAAATTTACAGTGAGAATCTTTCTATTTTTGTCCAATTCCAGCTGGACACCACTCAAGAATCTGATCCTTCCCACTACTTTAACTATTTTTTTTTGTACTTTAGCTAACTCTGTAACAGCATGGATTCAGAAACCAAGGATGAACCTCAACTTTATTTAAAGCAGGAGGATCATGAACTTATGTTTATGTGCATGTATGGAGAGAGGAAAAAAGAAAGAGAAAGAGCATCAGAGTCGATAAGTTACAGTACATATCCTACTCCCTATATACATTTTAGGTCATCAAACACATTTTAAATTTATTTTAAGATTATGGTTGCATATTACATAACAGACATTGTAGAAGGAAGTTGTCTGCTTACGAAAAAAAGGCAGGAGTCTGGTAGTCCCTTTTCTGACTAAAACATTAGCTTTTCTGAGCTGAATCTCATTTAATCAACTGCAAAAAGTGGTTAAAGTGATACAGGATGTAAGCTCAAATGAGATGGAGGGAGTGGGGGGAGAGACTGAAAAAAAGACTCATAAAAACTTGAGATATCAGGGGTGTCAAACACGCGGCCTGTGGATCGGATGGGTCATGTGCTGGCCCCACACCAACCTGGTTTAGCTAAGGGGAAAAATCCCAATACATCATGTGACACTACCATGACAATGCGGGTTTGACACCCCTGTACATCTATGTTACTACAAATAGCAATAGCAATAGCAACAGCAGTTAGACTTATATACCACTTCATAGGGCTTTCAGCCCTCTCTAAGTGGTTTACAGAGTCAGCATATTGCCCCCACAGTCTGGGTCCTCATTTCACCCACCTCAGAAGGATAGAAGGCTGAGTCAACCTTGAGCTGGTGAGATTTGAACCGCTGAACTGCAAATAACAGTCAGCTGAAGTGGTCTGCAGTACTGCACCCTAACCATTGTGCCACCTCAGCTCTACACAAAGAAAGCTGCAATCGCTGTTTGTCCTATAAAGGTTTTGAATTGTGGAGTTGTTACATCTACTCATGCTATTCCCCCAAAATCTAGTTAGCTTTATGTTAACATTTGAACCATTTTGTTAAGTTTCACCCATGTTTATAGAGACTATTATAGATGTACACCTGGTTGTCATGTGCCACAGAAGAATATGGAGGATTTATAATACAGATGAAATCACTGAGCTGCTTATATATCATAGCTGAATCAACAAGGTAGGGAACTCTTTAAGAACCTTGCTATGAATTTAATGTCAAGACATTGCATGATTCTTTCTCTTCTGTTGTTTTAATAGAGCAAATGACAAACAAACAATGCTTTGACACATAAATGCATACATTTGATCAGAAGGGGTATTCAGCCAGTTCTGTCAGGTTCTGGTAGTGGGATTTTTGAGTAATTCGGAGAACCGGCAAATAGGCTGGCCACGCCCTGCCCCCTCTGCCTCCCAGTCTCCCAGTCTCAGCTGATTTTCCTTTGTTGCCCTGAAAAGGAGAACGGAGCTGGAAAGCAGGTTAGTGGAGTGTGAAGGGAATGGGGATTTTGCAGTATCCTTCCCCTGCCAGCCCATAAAGCCATGCCCACAAAGCCATGCCGACAGAACCGGTAATAAACAATGCATTTGATACTCTCTCTTTTTAGAGTTTCTTAGACAAAGTCTTCTCAGTGGCAGTCATCCAGAAATGGTCATAAACACATCTCCCTCTCTTGGAATAAGTTTGTTTTTGTAGAATGTAAAAGTTCCTCCAAACAGTCACTGCAGAAGCCACTGAGTGGCAGCAGGCCAGCAGAGCACATGGGCACAAGTGCAGGCATCCAAAAAGACAGATGTCTCAAATCAGGTTTAGAGGGATAGGATCCGCTTGATGCCTGAACGGTTAGAATCTCAGTATGGTAAATACATGTAAGTACAGATAATCCACATTTTGACAGGAGCAACTAGATAAAACCCCAAAACACAATTTCTAGGCCACATAAGAGACATTTTCCAGTTCAGCAGAAAGTGCATCTTAGGAGAAGTCACATATTTGTAATGAGGGGAGGGGTAATTTATCCAATCATAGAATATAGAAAGATATTTCTGAATCTTGGCAAATGGTAAATAAATGGTAGTGCTGTCATTGGCCATATTAGAAATCTAGCCTATGTTATATTACTTGCGAATAAATGGTATCAAAACTTTTTCATTTCCTTCCAGG
The DNA here is from genome assembly GCF_051295495.1 of Thamnophis sirtalis. Lineage (NCBI taxonomy): Eukaryota > Metazoa > Chordata > Lepidosauria > Squamata > Natricidae > Thamnophis > Thamnophis sirtalis. The sequence continues at coordinate 60,783,585 of NW_028261387.1, forward strand.
ATTTCAGTTAGCTGCTTATAAAAGCAAAAAGAAAATAGTTGCAATTCTTTGCAGGGGTCATCCCCCACATGAAATATTAACGGAAAACTATTATTAACGCAAGTAGACATTTAGTTTTAGGAATCAGTTATTATTTATAACTCAGTTTATTATTCAATCATTACTCATTTTTAATTCACTTTGGACAATTTATTTTCCTGCTTGTAAATTATTCTGGATATTTTAAAATGGAAATAAGATGTAATTGTGAGGAATATAAAATAACATTTAGTAACAACATTTCTGAAATTTCAACAAAATGCATAACAAAAATATATGAAGTAGGATATTTCAGAATAACTTGGGTGGGATTGTATAGTGCAAGAATATAGACTTGGGGATGGGTGTAGAAAGTACTTTCCTGAAAAAAGAAAGAAGTGTTTCTCAGGAAAAATTGTATATTCTGATACCATTTAAAAGTATTTCCAGGAAGGAAGGAAGTACTCTTAACATTTTTTTTCTCATAGTATTTTAATTGGATGCAGGGATATCTGCAAAGTGTGGTCAAGAAAGTCAAGGTATGGGCTACCATTGTATGATTAAAACTTGATTTTGCATTTTGTGGGTTATGTACCTAAAACCCAGGCAGAGATTCAAAAGCAGAAATGCAGATGCTCTTAATTATATTGACCCTACTCCAAGATATCCCTGTTGGAACATAGAACTTCAGGCTTCCTTTAAAAGTAGAAGAAGCAATAGGCAGGGCAACTTCTGATGGCATTTTCCAAGTTCTTGTCATTAAAGTCACTGTAAGGAAAGGGAAGGAATGCAGAAAAGAAAGAAAGAAAAAAAGAAAGAAAGAAAGGGAGGACATGGATGATGAGTGTCACCCATTGGCTGGCCTGGATGCTGCCCCCAGATTGGATCACAGGCATACGGTGGCACCCAGGCCTGGGCCTAGCAATGAATTTGATGACCTGCCTGATAATATCCAATCTCTTATTCATTGAGCCATTGCCCATGTCATAGCCCTTCAGGGTCGTTCCTCTGGCCAGGCAGATGTGGAGGGGTATAAAAAGAGAGGTGGGTGCCTATCGTCACCTTGTCCCAGCTGTTAGGGAAGATGATATCTTGTATTGATCTGTCCCCTGGGTGAGGCTGCATGCTAGTGGTTCCTCCTCTCATACCAAAGGAGTAAATGCACCTCCCCTTCTTGGGTTCAGGTATCCACTCAGGTGTGGCTTTCCTTGAAATGGTGGGTTTCTTCTGCCCTGGCTAAGGGTTGTGTGTTCAGGGAGCTGGAAAGGCTCACCCTGATCATGGATGCGAGCCTTTATGGTTGGGGGGCGTTGCTGGGTACACAATTGGCACAGGGCTGCTGGTCCACTTTGGCCCTTACTCATAACATAAATTGGCTGGAATTACGAGCTGCTCATCTGGCCCTTTGACGCTTTCAGGCCCTTGTAGAGCACAACCACGTCCTACTATTGACAGACAACGTAGCTGCAAAGGCGCATGTAAACAGGCAGGGAGGCACACATTCCAGGACCCTCTGGGTGGAGTCTCAACATCTCGGATTGTGGGTGGAGAGACACCTGCTGCCCATCAAGGCAGAACACTTCTCCAGGGAAGTGAATCACCAAGCGGATTGGCTGAGCAGGGCCACAGTGGACCAGACGGAGTGGCAGTTGTATCCAGAGCTGTTCAAGGAGATCTGCTGGAGATTTGGATGGCCAGAGGGGGACCTCTTTGCGTTTCCAGAAAATGCCCAACTCCCCAGGTTTTTTATGAGGTTCCCAACTTGTGGAGCTGAAGGGAGCAGTGCCTTGCACAGCAAGTGGCCCGGGGGGTTGCTTTATGCTTTTCCTGTTGATTCCGAGGGTGCTGGGGAAGATTTAGGCAGATGGGCAGAGGTAATCATGGTCACCCGTATTGGCCACACAGACTGTGATTCATGGACCTCGTAGGTCTGTCCATTGCCAAACTCTGGAGGATCCCACAAGACAGGATCTCCCTTTGCCAGGGGGGTCCTGGTTCATCTGGAGCTGCAGTGGCTCTGGTTGACCGCCTGGTATTTGAAAGGGAGATCCTGAAGGCAAAGCTCTCCTCACAGGTGATTGTAGCCTCTAGGCACCCTTCCATGACCAGAACTTATGACGCCACGTGGTCTACCTTTTATAGTTGGTGCCACTCAGCATGGATGGATCCCAAGCACCCATCTCTGTTGTCCTGGAATTTCTCCAGGACAGGCTGGAGAGGGGCCTGTCCCATAATACCCTTCGTAGGCAGGTTTCAGCCTTGTCCACCATCCTGGTGCTGGACGGTCGGGAGTGTCTGAGCCGCCATCCTGTGGTGAAGATGTTTTTAAAGGGGGCGGCAAATCTCTGTCCTGGTAGTTCACAGATTCCCGTTGTGGGATTTGTCACGGTTCTTCTGGCTCTCGTGGATCCCCCCCTTCAAGCCCCTGAGAACGGTCTCCCTGCAATTCCTTACCTTCAAGGTGGTCTTCTTGGTCGCCATCACATCTGCAAGGAGGATCTCTGAGCTGGGGACTCTATCGGTCAGAGAGGACCTCTGTTATTTTCCATCCTTACACAGTCATTTTGAGACTCGACCCCATGTTCATCCCCAAAATTAATTCATACTTTCATAGGGCTCATGAGTTAGTTCTCCTGGAGAAGACCTGGCACAAGTTGGATGTACGGATGGCTCTCTGGATTTATATTAAGAGGTCAGAGCCTTCCAGGAAGACTGAGGCATTGTTTGTCTCATTCCAGCTGTCAGCGATAGGATCTAGGGTGTCCCCTTCTGCCATTGGGCGGTGGTTATGGGCTTGCATTGCCTGGGCCTATGAGGTCTGGGGTAAGCCGGTGCCTCAAGGGATAATGGCCCATTCCACTAGGAGCGCGGCCACCATGGCTGCATGGAACACTCAGGCTCCAATTGGGGATATTTGTAGGACAGTGACGTGGGCTTCCCCATCACCATTTATCAAGCACTATTGGCTCGATGCCTTTGTGTCTGCCAAAGTGTCGTTCGGTCATAGTGTGCTTCAGGAGGTTCAGGTTCCCTCGGGTACTACGGACTAATGAGTTCTCACCCTAGGGACTGCCACTTTGGTATGTCCCACTTCTGGATCCTCCTGCGCAATCAGCTGGAGAAGGAACGTTGGTCCTACCTGAACGTTCTTCTCAGCGTGGCACAGGGTGGTCCAGATCCCCCTTGTTTCATTTGTTAGGTCCGTGTCCCTGGGGCTATTAATGCTGTGGGCAGAGCCTGTCTTGTGTTTCCCTAGTTGGAGCTGCGCCTCATTGGAATGGGAAGTCAGTAGGGGAAGCTGGAGGTGTGGCTTCAATTCTGACTCAGTCTCTTGGGCAAATAAGGATTGAACTCTCACTTCTGGACTGTCCTTGCCATCCTGAGAAAAACGTTCAGGTAGGACCAACATTCCTTTTCTGTGTGCTTGATAAATGTGGTCAGTAATAATTAGAAGTGAATATTGCCAAGGTTGAGAGACAGTTTGTATTTTGTAAGTGTGTTATCAACCTGAAAGAAACAACAGGAACTCCTTGCCCTGTACATGCATGCTTTTTTGGGGATAACTGAGTACATTAAAAAAAATTAAGAAAAAGAAAAATGAAAGAAATGCACAGTACTAGAATGGAGGTGTTTTGACAGTTCTGAATGGTACTTTTATCACAAGGATTTAAAGATACTTCATCAGGTCTTGTGGTAACAAGCCAAACTATGCAAAGCGTGTTCAGAGTTGCTGCTGCTGTGGCTAAAATAAGAGCCTCATCAATAAGAGGTGCCTCTTTTTGAGGGAGGAGGGAGGGAATCCACCCTGAAATCTTTTCCAACAATCCCACAACCAGTTTTTATAATGCACACAAGACTTTAGCTGGAGACCTTCGTTTTGGGACCAGAATTCATTTTTCTGGATGAAACATTGAAACAATTCACATATGAATGAAAGTATGTTAATTATTTTTTAAAGTTAAATTGCATCAGTCCTTAAAAGAACTGATGATCTGCATTCAAATTGTAGTAGACTGAATATATGTATTTCTTGGTCCCAAAAGTATATGGTAGATATTTGTCTTTACAAAATGCTGTCAAAACATCATCACCAATGAGATACCTTGGTATTTATTTTAATTAGTTAAATATGCAGTTGGTTAAAGCAAAGTAGTACATCAAATACATGGATGTTTACTTAATTAAATTATCAGTTACCTTTTCTTTACCTGATAAACAATTATTTCTTGGTAAATATTTAGCCAGTATCTGATATCCATCACTATTTCTTAACATTTATAATGAACACTGTGTAACATTTGAAGATCATTTTCTTTTCTTTCTGCTGTATCTATTTTTACTTCAGATAAAAGTTGTTGAACTATTGTGGCCCTTGATAGGCATATTAAAAGTGATATTATCTTAGAAAACTAAATCTAATACTTTATTCTGCAATCTTCAAACAGATCAGACAGATAGCTTCAAAAGTGAAGTACAGAAGGTCTTGTATCCAGAGTTTGTTCAAATTCCAATTTGCAACTTAGAAAACATGCATATTTTAATCAACCAAGTCAGGGGCTGATTAATTTGATTCATAGCAGGATCTGATTCAAAAATCTGAAACTTCTCACTGAAGCCTGCCAACATCTGTAATCCTTTTCCTTGTTTGACCTCTAACTGGGTGATATTTAAAAGTATAACAAATGTTTATGAGGGGAAGTTAGTAAATAAGTACAGAGGTTTTGGACAGTGCAATAAGTATGTTTTAAAAACCATAATTTTTTTTTACTGGTTAAAATTAAAATAACACATCTTGCAAAAATGATTTGCCTTGCTAAATTTCAAAAGGTTCTAAGAGTGGAGATTATTTACAGTATTTACGGGGTTGTTGTTGTTGTTTTGTTTCTTTTTGCCTACAATGAATAACATTTGCTAAGGATGTGGCATGGGGACAGCGTCCTAGTAAAGACCCAAAGTCTGTATCATGATTTGATGTGTTTGTATTTCCAGCATTCACCTTGCTGCTTTCACTTCACAAAGCAGCATAGATGAACAAAGCTTTTAGCAAAGAGCATGCAAAATCTAAGCAACTTCTATGCTGTTCTTACATGTACTTGGAATACATGCTGTATTCCCTGAAGGTCCCAGTGCTTATAAGATTTTTGTGTCAAATAATTCCAGGTAAATATTTCAGCTTGTGTTTACAGGATGAAACTGGTGAGTGGCTAAAGGGACAATAAAATCTTTTGGACAGGACATGAAGAATACAAGCAGTACTGCTAAATCACTAAGTGTGATCCTTTGTTCTTGTTTTACTGGCCATATTCAAATAGTCCTCAACTTGCAACAGTTTAATTTCATTTACTTTATTGTCACTGCACCTTGAACAATGCAATTAAATGCTATCTTCAGTGTACATTGTAATTATAAAAATAAAACACAAACACACATCCTTCACATTTGCCTAATAACTGTCCAAAGTTAGAACAGCTTTGAAAAATGTAACTTATAACCATTTTTCAAAGTTATGACCTTTGCAGCATCCCCATAGTCACACGATCAAAATTCAGATGCTTGGCAACTGGTTCATATTTATGACCATTGCTGTGTCCCAAGGTTACGTAATCCCCTTTTGCGACCTTTGACAAGCAAAGTCAATGGGGAAGACAGATTTACTTAACAACCGGGTTACTAACTTATCAACTGCAGTCATTCACTTAAAAACTGTTTCAAGAAAGGTTGCAAAGTGGGGCAAAACTCACTTAACAAATGTCTCACTTAACAACAGAAATTTTGGGCTCGCTTGTGATCGTTAAGTTGAAGGCTACCCATATAAGAAGTGCTTGATCTGGTTAGTAACTCTTTCTATGAATACAAACATGCTCTTCATTTCTCACACAGTGCAAATGTTACAGACAACACATATTATACAAACTTGAAGCACTGGAGAAAGGAAACTGCTAAGAAACAATTCATCTATTTATGATCTTTAATGGTATTTATGCTGTTGTACACAGCATTAAGCTTTCTAATATATGTTACTAATCTTTTTAATGGAATTCTAACCAGTCTTAAGTGCAACATGATTTTTTTCTTCTTCTTCCTGTCATAGGATACAAGGCCACCTCTCTTGGTGCAGAAACATATTACATTTCCTAGATCTACTATCAGGTTTTTGATAATAAAATAAGTAGAACAAGCATAAAATCTGGGGAAAATATTGGCAAATATTTTGGACAGCATTAATTTTAACAGTTGCTATGTGTTAATTCCTATGGCCAAGTTCATCTTGTTTTTCCACACATTCCACACAGTCCCTGTGAAAAAGACCATATCAAGAGATGCTATCATGTACACTTTAGATAAGCAGATAATGTTTAATTGTTGCTGAATTATAAGTTATCTTTGACATCTTTGAGATATTACTATTCATCTTGTAGAAAAATGAGTTTTTAAAATAAAAATCTGGGAAAATAATTGGCAAATACCTTTCAGTTATAGAATTGTTTTTCTGCATTAAATGTATCCATGCACTGTGTTATGTAAATATTAATGTTTACATATATTTCAGGGACAAGCTTGAATATGAGAATAAGCCCCTTTTAGAGTGTTTCTGATCTGTTTTTTCTTTGTTTATCTTACAATACTAGACAACACAGTATCAACAGTAGAGACCTTCAGGTTTCTAGGTTCTATCATATCTTAAGACTTAAAATGGACACCTAACATCAAAAACTTCATCAAAAAAGCAAAACAAAGAATGTTCTTTCTGCTCCAACTCAGAAAGCTCAAACTGTCCAAAGAGCTGCTGATTCTGTTCTACAGAGGAATTATTGAGTCTGTCATCTGCACTTCTTTAACTGTCTGGGTTGGTTCTACAACCAAACAAGACAAACACAGACTTCAATGGATAATTAGAACTGCAGAAAAAACTATCAATAACTGCTGTATCTTGTGATTCTTGATGAATGTATTTTTTTTCTTTTTTTACTATTATGCACCAAAGACAAATTCCTTGTGTGTCCAATCACACTTGGCCAATAAATAATTCTATTCTATTCTATTCTATTATTATTTCTACAGATCCCTCACCCCCAACCATCCCATAGGACTCTTGGCAGGAATAAACTTCTCTTCTAAAGTATCCATTGTCAATTTGAAGATAATTGAGCATCTTCTGAAACAGGTTTGTTTTTAATTACTTCCAGAAAGCAGCTTCAATAGGAGCTAACTTAAGTTCCAGTAGGAATCTATTTCAATTGCTGTGTAAAAGCAGCAACACCATACTTTGCCCTGCTTCCAGCTGATTTTCTCAGCAAGATCAAATTGGCTGGGCATACATGGGTCAAATTGTTGTTTTGAAGAACAACTTTAGTCCATTTCAAATTCACTGAGCAATATTTTTTTCCACAACATGTGTTTCAGAATTATAAGCGCTGTAGATAAATATTGAAATAAAAGCACTCTGGACATAGCAAAGTAACACATCAGGGACCAAGGCTTTACCCAGCAATCCTAACTGTACTATTTCTATTTGCAGGAAGAAAACTTAAAGTGTGTATCTCTGTTTGCACGCGCATGGGGTATTCAAAGATATGGTCATCTACCTCTTGTTATATTCTGTGTGTAACTGGCATCCACAAGGCAAGAAGGATGGTGGTTGCAGCACTGTGGATAGCTCCCAGTGAGGAACTTGCTTTAAGGAGGACTAGAGGTGAACTATAAGACATGACAAATTTCTTCTTCAGTATACAGTAGAATATTCTCAAGGCAGCATTGTCTGTTCAAAGAATGATGACTTTTAAAAAGTCTTCCAGACCTGTAAGACATTGAGCAGATATGGCAACATAAGAGAAGAGACGTTACCATCTAAGGTTCAGAGCTGGTGCTTATGAGGGCCTAATTTTAGTTCTTCACATTCCTTAGCAGATTGGCCATCTCTTCTGCCTCCAGACTCAAGAGCAAGGTCTTGACACTGCGGTCTGAAATGCCAATCCATTTTAGAGCACATCTGGGAGAATATTTGACTCCATACTATTGCATGTTCTCAGCAGCCTTAAGAAAAAATAATAAATATTTTCTATTTAGGATTATCCTAAAGGTCAATAGCAAATAGCATATAAGTATAATCTTTATTGTCATTGTACTTAAATACAACGAAATTGGTTAGGTCAATAACTTATTTTTTCAGGAATTAGACCAGGATTGGAATTTGTATGTTGAAGAACATGTATGTTTAAGATATGAATGTTATTTTGCACTTTGGTTGTGTAAAACAGTTTTATTTATTTATTATGAATTGTTATTTTGTATATTATTTTGAGTTGCCCAGAATTATTTTGTATAAATATTTTAAATAAATAAATAAAGATGTACTAGTTAAAACATGAGACTATTCAAAAATACTCTAGAACGTAGTGCTCTAAGGAGGGCGTTGGGTTAATTGTGGTCTATTAGTCTGGCTTTCTTAATGTGCAAAAGAAAAATATAAAATGAATGAATGATTTCATTCATACATTACATTAATAAAAAGGTACAACATTAATAGTGTGACAACAATGCCAATTGAATTATACAGAAATGAATAACACGAACAGCTGAAGTGATAAAGAAATATCCTTTTACTGTTTCTACTTTGGGTTCAAAATATAAAACCATATATGACAAGAATTACATCTGTATGTTGTGACTTCTGTCAAATAAGTGCCACTAGTAAGTCCATGGGAAATAAGAAAACTATGAAATTTTGGGATGCATTTCAACTGTGCATCAATATAGTTATACAGACACTTGCATGCTGAGAATTGCATGCTATTTGATCCCTCTTAATTCAATATACTTGTGTATGGAAAAATGGAAATTCTGTGAACTTTATATATGAGAAACTTCAGGAAGATGATGAAACAAACAGTAAAAATAGTATGCGGTTGGGAATCCGCTAACCAACATTAGTTATAAAAGTTGGCTGGGAGTGTCAGCAGCCAGCTGTGAAAACAAGTGGAATTTGGATGGGAAACATTGAGAAATGTCAAAGAATAGATTAGTACTGTTATCAGTACTGTTATATAGATTATCATATAAACAGTATATGACATGGTCAGAGGTTCTTTATGAGGCATCTTTTATTAAATGTTCTTAGAACAGAATTGTCAATGATATCTGTTAGACATCAAGGTATTAGGCTAATATTAGACTAAAAAAATAAATGGTAGTTACCATATGATTTTCAGACTGTTCAGAGTTAGGCTCATAAACAGCTCTATGACCTATTGCAGAATATTGGACCAAAAAAAGTGAATGGGCTGGCAATGGGGACTGGATGCTGGGTGGGCCTGCAGTATTAGAAAATAAAAAGAAATTGGGATAAAGAAGTAAGGGCTCTACTGATAGAAGGAGGAACCCTTGAGGAAGAAATAAACAAAAGGCACTTACAGGATCTGCACAGAATTGACTCCAGTTCTCTGTGAGCCATGACTTAAGTAATAACAAGTTCTTGTTTCTAATCCTTCAAAACTTTCAACCTATAAAAATCTATAACTGAATAACGCTTCTCACACAAAAGGAAGGGAGTGGAGAAAATGCAACCTTGCTAATAGCATGAATATTTTTACATGCAAGATGCCTAAAACTCCTCTCAGTGGTTGCCAATGATTTAGTTCCCCTTCACAAAGGAACTAGTGGTTGCACAGAGAAAACACTTGGCACATTTAACTGCCTTGTGTTATGTTTTCTGATATTGTATTCTATGAGATTCCTCTGGATGGCATGTGCTGTAGATGAGAGCTTCCTACCAAGAAGAAATGATTTTTTTCTAACACAAAAGTTTTGGTTTTTTTTTTTTAACATTTGATCAAAGTAAGGAATTAGAAGTCCTTCACAGACAATTCAGGACTCCCAAACTTAGAGTTCTGAAGAGTAAGTCTTAAAACATATCATGCTCCCTCTGGAAGACTTCTCTTAGAAAGAGAACTGAGATTCTTTCTGTGATGTCTATGGAGATTCTCAGTCATCCAGGTTGTCCCAAAGACAACTGGACTTTCTTTGTTTTTTCCTTGAAGATGTGAAGCTTTGTAGATGACAAGCAAAATCTTCAAAGAAAAAAACAAAGTCCAGTTGCCTTTTGAAAAAGCACTTTTGGGACAACCATGATCTAGATGTGGGGCACGTTCTTTCTGTGAGACTAGAAAATTACTTCTGGAAATTCTGAAGTGGAACAAGTAGTCTCTAGACAATATAATTGACAGAATGCATAACCAAAATTAATAAAGAAATTGCTTTTCTTTTTGACAAACAGAACACTTCATGAGTAATGTTCTATTCACAAGTAATGCCTTTTCTGTGAGCAGAAAAGCTTTAAATGTCTTTCTAATGCCTGGAACTTGGTAGGCATTTCACTGGTTGGTTGTTACAATATTTACCAATTCTATGATGATTTTCTTGAGCCTCACTATGCTTGATCTTCCTCCCTCAAAATCAGATGCAGTTTTCTGCCAAGCATGCAAATCAAACTATGGAACAGAAAAAGAGACATGGATATGTTTTGTGAAACCAGTTTATGAATGGAGAAATTGTAACAGCTTGGTTCAGTAACGCTTCTCCTTTCAAATACTTTTTATATATTTAAATACGTTCAAATCTAATGTAGTTTTCATTTAATGGATTTAGTTTGGAAGAAATGGGCAGGAAGAGTTGTTTGTTACTCTACATCAGAAGTCAGCTATCAATTGCACCTTTCCAACAACCAAAAATATTTCAATGTCTAGAGCATTGTACATGTACTATAAAACTGTATTGGTCCATCAATAAACCAATGATAATACAATACTTTTACAAATGAAAAGCAGGATAGCACACCTGAAGCATGGAAGAAAAAAAATACAGCAATGGCTGAGCTTCTCTCTTGTTTGATGTTATGTCCATACAATTGCAATTAGACAAACAGGAAGAGAAGGGTAACAGATGTGGCAGATGTAAAAGAAAAGGAGGATGGTTTGAAAATTGCAGGCTTGGTGGAAAAGGCTGAAAGGGACCTGAATATAAAAGATTCAGAGATGATAGAACGGATGAGTGATGCAGAGATGGGTTGATGCCGGTTCGGCCAGGATCGGGTAAACTGATAGTAGCAGCAGTGGGAGGCTCCACTCACCCGCCCAGATTTCATGCATGGGAGCACATGTGGGAGCGCACCTGAACCGGTAGTAAAAAAAATTAGCCACCTACCTGTGGAGTGATGAGTTGAACTTTCTTAAGAAGAAAGGCAAATGAACACCCATTTGTCTGAAATGGTATAGGGTTTCCTGCCTGAGCAGGGGGGGTTGGATTAGAAGACCTCCAAGATCCCTTCCAACTCTGTTATTCTGTTATAAGGTGGAGTGAAAACTGCCCCCTTAAATGTCACATGAAATCTGTTTAATTTCTTCATAATCTCTTTCTAGTCTTCACATATCCTTCTCTTTCTTTTTGATTGCTCTGCTTTCCAGCCAGATACTTTATGATTTCTTTGACTTAGTTTGGATGTAGGCTGTTGTGGGTTCTTAACAAACAGTTGTGATATGTTTATGTTGGATTCTGCAAATCTGTTGGCTCATATGCTTTGCTGATAGAAATGTTCATTCTGAAGGGAAAGAACTATGTCCAATAAAAGCATGCCTTGTTGGACTGAAAGGATGGTTTAGCAGCTCCTCCAGACAGCTTTGTTGTTGCAGTGTTGGGACAATGCCAGCAGTTCAAATCATGCTTAGCTATAGTGTCCATTGAGAAACTCTGAAAATGGAACAAGATTCAACCTTAACATTAAATGGAATGAAGGAGCTGCTTCAGATAGTGGGCTAGAAAGGCAGTCATCTGGAGCTGACCTCTGTTTTCTGTCCTTCCAACCCAGTGTACAAGACAGATATTTTATTGTGTGTTTTATTTCCAGGCAAGCTTGGTTCATATGCCACAGCTTTTTAAGGACTTTTTAATGCCACCTTTATTATTTTAGTAAATGACTCAAAACTCACCCTGTGAAGTGAGTTGGGCTAAGAGAGAGTGACTGGCCCAAAGTCCACTCAGTGTCTATGAAAATGAATGAATAAGGAATTATATGAACACAATGTTTGGTCTGCTGTTGCCTTAAAAGTATGCCACTCTAGCCATATTTATTTGCTTCTTTATGAAGCTGAGTTTTATAATAATAGTCTTACTCAGACATTTCAAGCAGGTTTTTCCCACAGAATTGCTTGATTTGACAGCTTCTGATGTCTTTGTTATTTTACATCAAAACAAGTTGCTAAGGAAAAATTACATCTTCTAATTAAAGTACAATGAGGTTGCTAGTTTCCCAGAACTATTCAGGCACAGATCCATAAGAGTAAAACAAATCACAAAAAGAAACAGATTCCCTGTGTCATATTGTAGTTTTCCAGGTCTGAACAAAAATTCTTAGGGAAAATACTCAGCCAAAAGCTTTGATCTGTACAATTCCTTCTAGGTGAATCATAAACAGCATTCTGGAAACCATATAGCTTGCAGAAGGCAGTTGATAATTCCTTCACTGAAAGAACAGAAATTCATTCTGGAAAAACACTGATTAAATTTGTGTCCCATACAAGCAACCAGTTATTAATACTGGAAAAATCAACTACCAAATATTTTTAATCTCAATTTTTAAAATTAGATTCTGTTAATGGTTTCCCCTATTGATAAAAACCTATGAATTGCAAATCTTCTGATAGCAATAATATCTCGTATGAAACTTTTGTCAGTTTCTTTTGGGCATGATTTGCAGATACCATATATAGATAGATCTGACAGTGTTGCAGATGAATATGTAGTAAGGAAGTTCATATAGTATATTTAAAATTCCTTATCAGTCAAATGGGACTCCCTATTACAGTGATGGTGAATCTTTTTTAATTCGCATGCCAAAAGTGGGGGGAGTGCAGGGGGTCTTGCGCAGGAGTGCCACACATGTGCATGCTTCCCCCCCTTGGCGTGCATGCGTGTGTGACCAACACTGCCCCCTGGCACTTTTAGCGCTCTTTTTTCACCATCCTCAGGCTCCAGAGGCTTTCTAGGAGCCTGGGGAAGGCAAAAACAGCACACCCCAGAGGCCTTCTGGAGGCTTCAGGAGTTTCCCTGAAGCTTCCGGAGGGTGAAAAACCAACCCTATGGGCAAACCAGAAGTTCAGGAACAGACTTCCGGTTTCCTTGTAGGGCCATTTTTGCCTTCAGGAACCTTCATGAGGCTTCCCTGAAGGCTCCAGGGGGCAAAAAGTGGCCCTACGGACAAACCAGAAGTGACTTCCAGTTTGGCCATAAGGGCGTTTTTTGCCCTCCTGAGCCTTCAGGAAAACGGCCCTATGAGCAAACCGGAAGTCTGTTCCCAAATGTCTGGTTTGCCCGTATGGCTGGTTTTTCGTACTCCGGAGGTTTCAGGGAAGTCTCTAGAGGGTAAAAAAATGGCCTCAAAAGAAGGCCAAAGTCAGCTGGCCAGCATGCACATGTGCGCTGGAGCTGACAAGGTAATGCCTTGCATACCCTAACAAATGGCTCCGTGTGCCACCTGTGGCACAAGTGCCATAGGTTCGACATCATGGCCCTATTACTTATTCGGTGAATTAAATCCTTTAATTTCATGCTGATAGGATATAACTTGGGGAAGAACAAAGTGTGATGCTCAATTAATTCTGGAGGGCAGAAACTGACCATATAGTCCCTTACCTATCCTCAGCCCACTGTGATTGTGACCCCTTACTCTGCCATTCAAGTGGGGTTCTGTCTTAAAGTATTGTAATGAAATTTGCTGCCACACTTTACTTTCTTTGGGGCAAATCTCTGTGCTTTGATTGGCTATTGGATGCATTGCAGGGGCAGGAACATCTGCTTGCCCAGATCAATGGTTGCTGCCCCATTAATAAACAGTCCTTCCTTGTGTTTTCCTAGGTTTGGCTCCATAAACTCTGCTGCAAGTACTATTAATCTCTAAGTAATATACTCATTACTCCATGTGCCTCATGTTCATAGGTCACCAGTTTGGACCTATTAAACAATTTCTTTTCCTAACCACCAGTTTTCTTGAGCTACCAGTCTCTTGTACTTGCTTAAAGAATACACAACAACAGTTTATTAGTATGTTGATGAAATGCTGGACCTTCAATTTCTTTTCTTTTTACAAGCACTCAGATGGCCCAAATAAATAAGTACTGCATATAAAGCTGTTTGGGAGCTACAATAAATGTTCTAATTCAAGCAATAGCAAAAAACCAACAACAATAAAATACAGCAACAGTGAACTTATTAAAAATTAGAAAGTAGTAAAGTGGATAATGCAAGTAAAGAGAAATAATAATTTTAAAAATTATGCTGCATTTCAGCACACTGATCCCGTACTTGTCAGGGAAACATTGCAACATAAAACTACAGACAGAGTAGTCTGAGAGTTACTGCAGCAATGATCAGGGAAGGAGATTTTAAAAATGATTGCTATATATAAAAATGCATTTTCATACTTTAATTTCATAAACTGCATCAAAAAACACTTTCCCCCAAAGTATCCATATGTAGTAAAATCTGTTCAAAGTAAGAAAAAAATATTGCTTTTCTGGTGTGGAACGTTAGAACAGCAGTGTAGAAATTGTCTAGGAGATGGGTGGATGGATGGTTGTATTTTGCAGTAGCTGGTGCTGGCAATCTAGGCTAAACATCTGGTAAACAATTACTGATATGTCCCAAACCAGTCTGAGTTTTCTTAAACCAGCTTGGAGTCCAGCTAAACATCAACATAGAACAGGAACAGCTTAAAGGTATAGTGGAGAACAATCCTAAATCTTCCCCTGTGGAGAAGTGGGAGAGCTCGGGATCTTTCAGATATATACATAAATCCTTCAAACTACTCCATTACTCAACTCATCCTAATTCCTATCTCTTTTCAAGGCTTCATGGGAATTAATTTTCCATCCTATTATTGAACAGAGATAGGACTACCCCCTCTGCTTATTCTTTATACAATCACACCCTCCTCTACACACAGGCACACACGCAAGCGCATACACATATACACATGCACACTATATACTATTATATAAAACCATAGAGAATTCTTTTGTATCCTACTTCACTGACGGTACTGTGGCTAATTGGCTGTGTCAGACTGAAATTCTCAACAACTTGACCTGCATATCTATGAATGTAAAAAATCCCATTCATCCTTAGTTAATAGGTTTCCTCTTTTTTGATGTCTAAATAGTCAGCAAATTATTTGCTTACGTAATTTTCCTTCTTGAGCAGTCAAATCATGTCTCTCAGAAGAATTAGAAACGGTTGCACATTCAAGCTTCAGGGCTCCAAAGATACTATATTTCTTTTCTGAACTGATAAAGCAAAAGCCTCAGCTTGAAATTCTACCATTTATGGCAGAGGTGTCCAAACTTGGGAACTTTAAGACTTGTGGACTTCAACTCCCAATATTCCCCAACTGGCTGGGGAATTCTGGGAGTTGAAGTCCACAAGTCTTAAAGTTCCCAAGTTTGAACACCCCTGATTTATGGTTTTAGATATGCTTCTCATCAGTCAGGTATGTTGCACAGTTCAAAATTAATTGCAACTGGTGCAATAATTTAAAACAATTATTTCTAAAATGTGAATGAAAATACTGTGAATTTCCCAGTTAGGTTTCCTTCTAATGATCAATTGGGTTATAAGAATTGGATCAATGTTCAAGGCAAGAATAATCCAAGATTCCTATCCAAATATATGAAGCTTTGTTCACACATGGGATTTGAATTCTTTGATCTCTTCTATAATTCTGTTCTGGCAGAAGCGATCATCATATCATCCAACTATGAAATTTGCCAAGTCTCTGCTTTATACTGATGGCTTCCAAAAGCAACGTAACAGGAATGGTGCCCTGTGATGGATCAACAACAGAGAAAGCTTTCCTGAGATATTCCGAGAGTCAGCCTGTTACCCAATGCCCATGACCAACTTTCCTTGCAATGCTAATAGCAATGGTCATAGTCAGATCGCTTAGGGTTCAGTTTCCAAAAGCCCATGTAGGATGGATATTATGGGATCTAACATCTCACAATAATTGGAAAAACTGCCCATGATCTGCAAAAGAATATTTGTGCAGATATATCCTGCTGACTGGTCATACTATAACAGTTGGATTTTTTCAGTGTGAATAAATTTTGCAATGTGGTGCATCATTAACTATAGTGCTTTATTAATAATCACTTGATGATACTCACCCTCTGTGGAACAGGTGCTGCTTGTAGTGCTATTTGATCCCCCCCCCCAATTATTATGTGTGAATAATAATCATGCATAGCATATTTCATAGCCAGCCATTCACTGCATAACAAATCTTCTGGAATGAATGCCTTCTTTGTTGTTGTAAATGGACTGAATGGTTTCTCTCTTAACAGTTCACTCTTTTGATTGCTTAGCCTATGTCATCTCTACAATGATTTCCTGGTGACAAAAATTCTTTTCTAGCAGCATTAGCCCAACATATGAATTGAAACTTCACCATTTTCCATGGCAAAATTAAAATGTGTTGTCACACATGTTTTGTGTTGTGAGTTTGAGCATGTCTATCATAGCTGTCGTTCTCCAAAGCTCAAGTGGGCAATTCTAATCACAGAGAGAAATGCTGGCTTAGTTGTATAGGAACAGAAATTAGATGCCTTAGGAAGCAGCTTTTTCATTTGTTTAAGTCTTGTGGCAATGTGCACAGAAGAAAACATGATTAATGCAATGCATCCTTGAGAATGATCTGCACTGCATTTCACAGTGAGCAAGACAAAAATAAGACAACTGTGTTTTATATATCTGCCCTTTGGTGCCCCCCTCTGTAGTTGTCTTTGCTGTTGTTCCTATTTCCTAGCAGAATCTCTGATGCTCTCATCAATAGGGAGGGTTAGGGCAAAAGATACAGAGACAAACACACATCCAATAAGGAAACAACAAATTAAACTCTTCTTGGTGGAGCAGCTGTCCAGTGGTCTTCCACCAGGCAAATCTCTAGTTGCTGAAAAGTATCAGATTATGTGCCTTTTACCTTGGCCTTAGGTTCCTTTGCTTTGGCATCTAAAGGTGCCACTTCCTTTCCCCTCTATATTGGACAAGAGAGTATCAGTCAGGTCAGGGTGAGAACAAATGTCCAATTGGCTGTATACAGATATCAGCTGTTTATGCCTTTTATCTCTAGCCTGGGTAGGGCTATCTTTCTTATACTGTTTTTTATCTTACGTGCTGTATGAAAGAAAAAAAAAACCAAAAGGAAATGAAATCACAAAAATATGTTGCATTCTTTTTTTAAAAAGTCATAGCCTAAAGGAAGAGATTCAGGCATTGATCTATCATTTCAAAGCATATTCACAGCGAACACACCCATGAATATGAATGCGTGCCATATTTCTCCTGCTTAACTATTTTCTGACAATTAAAGAGATTTGCATAAACATCAGTGACAAGGTATTTTAGTGCCAGATGTGGGAACTTCACTTACCAGTTATAATGAATATCCTGTTTTAGAATGGCAAAACAAGTTAGTATGATATCTAAGCAAGTATGTCTGCAAAATCATTCTCTTCAGGCAAAATATTCTTAATGGTTATATATTTTATATTTTCATTGAATAATTTTATATTTTCATTCTATCAGTCTTTTTTTAAAAAAATCAGCAGCTCTGAAACTCAGTAGCAAGTAAAGCTAATCAAGCAACAGCCAAGTAAAAGTCTGCTAGAAGTTTTCAGATTTGAAAATGCATGTAACCATATAATCCTATTCCCATAATATTGTGAATTCTTCTTTCTTCCAGTTACAATTTCACCAAAGTTGAAATTGGGTTTAAAACATATTTTGAGGTAAATCTGAACAACATTTCATTTTTTGTTGTTTTATACATGTACATGCTTTTTTATATGGTTTTGGAAAATGCTCGACTTTACTTTTTAAAATTAAATATTTGGAGCCGTTGTCCTTTCTTTTGAATATTTGTCATTTTCAGTCTTTTAAAAAAAGTTACTTTAATGTTGTATAACTCTGAATCAACCAATTAACTTTTATTATAGTCACAGACCAACATTACAAATAAAAGCGTTAAAACAATAATAATAGTAAAAAAAAATAAAAAAATAAAGACAGGCAGAATAATATATTGAGATTGGTGATGAATTATCAAGGAGCAGTTAGAATCTGCCTAATTTTGCATACAGCAAAACAGAATTATCACATTCAGAAAAACTATCTCAAACAGATCTCATAACAGATCTCTAATAACTTGCAATTACCATTGCAAGTAAAAGAGATCAGTATATTTTATCAGGTAATTTTTTCTATGAAAAATTGCAGCTGTTCTGATTCCATTTGTTTTTCCACCTGGGGCAATTGTCAACTTTATCAACTTTATCAATTAGATGTTCCCTGAAGAAGAAAGATTGGCGGTGGGTGGGTGGGTGGGGGAAGGCTTTCCTTCTCAATAAATACTGGTATGTAGTTTCAAATAATCTAATAAAGCTACTTATCAGAACCAGCTGGAAAATTATACAAATCCCTATATGTGCATGATTCTCTTAGCTAGATAAGTGTATTTGGGGGTGTGAAGAATGATTTGGAGCCTTAATATTTAAATTATTTACAATAAAAAAATCTTAGGAGTTAGGACTCTCAAAATTCCCTTTTGTTTCAAAAACAATGAAATAACTCCAGATTCTTGCCATGCCTTATGATTTGACTAAGGCTAAAATCTTAGGACCACATTGCAAATGGTCCCTCCCACCACTCCCAAAACTGGGAGATTATTTTTACTGATTGTGCAATATTGGGAAAATTGATTCATTTATCTCCCTCCACAGCATTCAGCTCAAAGAAATCGATATTCTACATACTGTTGCACTAAATAATCTAATCTAATAATCAGGTTGGATATTTATTGACTGAAAATAAATAAATAAAAATCCTCATTGCTGCCGGTGTGGAAGTGCTTTTCATTTTCATTATCCTCATTTCTGATAATCTTGGAACACAAACAAGAGCTAGGAGCCGAGGTGGCACAGTGGTTAAATGCAGCATTGCAGGCTACTTCAGCTGACTGCAGTTCTGCAGTTTGGCTGTTCAAATGTTTATGTTTTATGTTTTATTGCAAATTTATATGCCGCCCTTTTCCCTGAGGGGACTCAGGGCGGCTTACAGCAATAAAGGGAAGGGGGTGCAAGACAAAACTTAAAAAGAAAAAAAATCGTGATTAAAGGAAATTGGTCATAAAAACACAACATTCACTCAACATTCGGGCGGGGTGAGAGTAATCCTATCCCCAGGCCCCCAATCTCACTGGCTCAAGGTTGACTCAGCCTTCCATCCTTCTGAGGTGGGTAAAATGAGGACCCGGATTGTTGGGGGCAATATGCTGACTCTGTAAACCGCTTAGAGAGGGCTGAAAGCCCTATGAAGCGGTATATAAGTCTAACTGCTATTGCTATTGCTAACATAGAGAACATGAATCAATGAACATTCCCCTTCTTTCTATTCAGCTCACGAGCAGACGTTTACTGTACTAAGACTACCATTTAGTTAATATATTGTCACCTAAGTTACCATTGGTCATAAAGTAATGGAACATCTTCAATCCCACTCTGCACAAAATAAATTGCTGTGTTCCAATTTATATTTCTGACTACATGTATTTGTGTGCAGTTGTATGGTGGTTTGCAAATAAATAAATGTTGAGAGGCAGCAGTAGTAATAATGAAGTATGAGGCAAGGGGTAATTATGAAACATAAACCACTGATATTTTCAAAATATTATGCAGACACTCTGCTGTAATTTCTACATTACCTTTAAAATCTTCTGAGAGTTATTAAGGCAAAAAGATAGCATACTGGTAACTCTACATCCAGATGTTTTTTATAACTATCATATGGTTGCATGTTGCTACAGCCTCTGAATTGGGTGAGGTGGAAGGTAACATCTAACAAATGCCTACAAGCAGAGACAAGTATCAGGAACAATAAAAAGAAATTCTATGAAAGTGACAGACAGAGAATGCTGGCTTAAGAGTAAGAGTTAAAGAGTTCCCCTAAAACAGAGGTTTTTCCTGATAGAGTTTCTGTTAAAACAGAAAACAGACTTCAACAGATTTCAATAAAAACCACTAGCTTCACTGCAGTTTTAATAAATCAAAACATAATCAGAAATAAGTTGACTCGGTAATTTAAAACCAATGAAATACCATAAAGTAGCCAAAGCTAATCTCAAAATGAGGCAAAACTCTAATGAACTCATAGCCTATACAGAATGAGAATACATTCATTGACCTTCCTGCTTTTGTTTTAGACAAAGAGAATTCACTTGAACATAATTCATAAAAAGTGTGAACTTATTTTCATGGGATCTGAAAATGGCATGGAAGTATCGTTTCTCTAGCAAAGCAACATAAAGTACAAGCCAAAGTAATTAGTAGGCAAGGAAGTGGCTTTATGATGATCTCCTCTCTATACAAGCATCCTGTGGCAAATAGCTCTGAGTAACACAGGAAACTCTTTTAACATGATTAAAAATCCCTATTTTCATGTGGCTTCCAAGTCCCCAAGTATTTCTGCTGTTCCCCCAAAAGGTATAATATTCAAATCTTCACTCAACTGCCCATAAACAAACAAAAACATTTCAACCCTTGACCTTGTATTGTAATCTTAAAAGTTCAGCACTAGATTAGAACATTATTCTAGAGAAATATCAGAAGCACCAAAAGAGATGTGGAGGGAGAGGCAAATTGCATTCTGGATTGAAACTATCGCCTATTAGAATAAAGGCATAGCTACAACTTCTACTCTCCAATCCTGACCTTTTCTACTTTTTCCCAAATTGCCTCAAGTCCTGCAATAAAAATCCTCTTATCCACCTAAATGAGAAACCAAATAAATATCTTACCTTCCCTAACAAAGATTTTATTGTGTTATGTGTATTTGTCCTGTTTAAATGATTTTTTTTAAAAAAACCCAACATTTCCTTATGAGTGAGCACTTTAAAGACATCAAGTGATTTTTTTTTGCCTGAAGACCAGGAGGTGAATAATACTAGCTCAGCAACTAGTAAAAATGATCCATGGATAACCAACACTGAGAAAAAGACTGTGCCAGAAGCAGACAAAGAATGGCAGAAAACAAACTGGGGAGTTAGCTGAGCGTTGTTGACAGATGACATTTTTCAAATTTGTTATCCATGGAACAATATGATGTTAGTGTCTCTGTGTTTAACCATGGCAGCATTCATCCATTTATAAAGAAGTGGGTGAGCACCTGTTAGCTCTCTGGAATACTTTGCTGAATGTATGCTTTGATACCTAAAAAAAATTATCATTGTATAAACACAACCAATATCTTACATGTTACCACATGCTCATAGAGTAGAATGTAAATTGTGAAATTATAAGATAAGATAGATTAATACAATTAGTCCTTGCTTAATGAGCAGTCACTTTTTCAGTGACTGTTTAAACTTATGCTGGTGCTGAACAACTGGTACGTATGACTCGATGTCAAGTTATGACAGTAATTGAAGGTCTAGCCAATCACTGGATCACCATGGTCACATGATTGCAATCTGGGTGTTTGATGACTGGCACACAAATATGATGTCACATTATCCTGCTATCACATGATCACAATCAGGATATTTGGCTCTCTATATCTATGTATGTGCAATTTGCAGATAAAACTTTTTGCTAATCATTGTTTGTGCTTTATCAACATGTCTTAACCAATAGCTGAACACTGAAAATGCCAATTGATTAGTGAGCAGTGTTGTTTCAAACTGGCCATTGACTGAGCACATTGTTCTCAATAAACACATTTTCATTTTCTCTAAACAAGCGGCGAAAATTTGAATGACTTCCACATATTCCTGAATTTCGATTTGCCTGGAAAATTTGCATTTTTTCTAAGAATTAAAACAATGCTGAAAGCATTGCCAAATGCATTGCAATGCTTCAAACTTTTCTTTCCATCATGTACTACAGTAGAATTGATTTGCAGGTCATTCGGGCAAACTAAGTGAACATGACATCTCAGCAGAACCTTTGACTGTGATATGGTAGTAACAGTAAAAACAGATCACATTGTTTTAGGGAATCCAGTCATTAAAATTAATGCACTTCTTTGGAATCATTTTTGAAGTATGCACTAACTTTAAGAGGCAGTGCTTTGAATATATCGGGAAACTTCAACATTGCAATGCTGTCTAGGAATTAGATCTGCTGTGCAGGAAAAGGAATAAAATCATCACAGGGCAGTATTTGTTTTAAGAAAATTCTTTATAAGCTTGTCACAATAAACACAGGACTCTGTGGGTGATAGACATATTTTGGTTTTCCATTAAAAACAAATTTTGTTTAGATAATTCCACAGATACGGGCATTCGTAAATTGTAACCGTTTGTTATTTACTTCCTTTTCATCTAAATTCTTGAAAAGTTTAATGCTACAGAGAACTGTGGAATAGACCTTTGATTATATGATAACACGCAATGCTATTAAAGTAGAAAATACATTAAAAAACAAACAAAAAACCTCACGGACACAATTTCCTTCTTCAAAGTGGTGGAGAACTTTGGAATGGTTGAAGAGTGTATCTGCCTCAAGCAACTAGAATAGTATTCCTTTTGTCTTGTATTTGGACAGAGCAGTCATTTACTGTTGCAGATTTACAGAAATGATATCCAGCCTTCTGCTAATACTGCAAGTTGAAGCTCAAGATGTTCAAAATGATTGAGGGAATGCAGATTCAATGAACACATAGTAAGATATATTTTGAAATAGAGAAATGTAATATGTTAATTACTTTTTAAAATAACACAATGGTGTCCAATCGTAAAAACAGTATCCCAATATTAAGGCTTAAAAAGAAAAGTGCCAGAGCAAGAAAACATACATTCAGCCTTTCCCTTTTCCCAGTAAACTTCTTTCAGCTAAAGATTTGGCTTTGTTACAGTAAAAAGGGGATTATTTCATGAAATACTTCTCCATGTGCAGACTACGTAGTTATACTCTTTTGTACTGGCCCCAGATATTATTACAGAAACTTTTGCACAAGTCTGGGATGTTGTTTCTAATCTCACATCTTTTCCCAAAATTTTCCCTGACAATAGTGTATAGGTTTCTTCATATACATGGACATATGTAGAGGGGCAAGGGACATGTGCACCATAATTGAACAAAGGACATGAATTATGTAATTTGGATAAGTCATCATTTGCAGGAATATTATAATGTCACATGACATTATAATGGTTTTTGCAGGATGCCTAAGTAACTGTCTTCTTCATTCTGAAGATATATTGGAGTACAATTCCCAGAATTTCCAGCAAACAAGTTATAATTTGCTAAATATATATGAGAACTGTACTAGGTGTAATTCAATAATCAATACATTTTTAAACCCAGCCTATGAGAAACCAAGCCCGGATAAATGGGGAGTGTTGGTTCCCGTGGCGACGGAACTGTGAAACAAGCTGAGAACCCAATGGCAGGACAACACACGGATAATGTAACAACAACTAGCGCACACGGCCGAACCGATGCGTTGGGGGTATCTGGGCTCCCTTCTAAAAATATGCTACCAGCAGCAGCGAACAAAATTCTTAATGCAAAGAAAATCATGAACATTGCCACCTGGAACATACGTTCAGGTAGCCAAACCGGCAAAATGGACTTATTGGCTGATGAACTCAACAAATTTGATATTGATTTAGTGACTATTACCGAAACCAGACTCCCCAGTCAAGGGGAACGTACTGTTTTTACCTCTAGCCATTCAACTAGCTTTAACCTTTATTATTCTGGCGGCAAAAGCTTTAATCGAGGCGTAGCTTTTATGTTAAAATCTAGTCTGAAGAAATATGTCACGTGTTTCCAACCGATTTCGGACCGAATTGCCATTTTAGAATTCGCTGGTACTATACCAACGATCGTGATTGGAGTATACGCCCCTACGGAAACAATGCTGACAAGGATTTATTTTATGAAAATTTACAGCAAACGATGGACTCATACCAAGGTGGCAACCATTTAGTTATTCTCTGTGGGGATCTGAATGCACAAACCGGCTCAAATCGTCCTGGCTGGGAGAAAACTCTTGGTCCTTTCGGATGTGGCAGCCTTAATGACAACGGTCTACGCCTACTATCATTTGCAAGCTTCAATAAAATGGTAGTTTGCAACACGTGGTTTCAGCACCCGATCCATCACAGGCACACTTGGTTTTCAAATAATGGCAGAGACAAAAGTATGCTGGACTATTTCCTAGTGCATAAACGATTCCAGAGCGCTACTCATGATGTTCGAGCAATGCGTGGAGCCTCTATCGGATCGGATCACCATCTGGTCAGGGCAAAATTCCGACTGCACCTAAAGGCACCCAATACTACTCAGCCCACAGCTACCCTCGACTACGCAAATTTATCCGACCCCAACAGCCAAGCCAAATTTCAACTTTTGCTACAGAACAGATTTTCTCCTCTGTTAGCGGACAACATTGACGAAAACTGGAACTCAACAAAAAACTCCATCATTGATTCACTTAATGAAATCTGCCCAAAAAAACGATGGAAAATAAAACCTTGGATTTTGACTAATACCCTAAATCTTGTCGAACAACGCGCAAAAATAAAGAACATTGACCACAAACTATACCTTTACCTTAACAGGCAAATTAAAAGGCAGCTTAAGGCAGATAAGGAGGCCTGGTGGAACGCAAAAGCCCAAGAAATGGAACTGGCCAGCAAAAACCACGACTCACGCTTACTCTACAGCATCCTGCGAAGCTGCAATGGAAAATTTAAAGCAACGAGCTCAAACCTCAAAGATCATCTCGGAAACCCCATAAAATCACTAATGGGTAAACTGGATAGGTGGAAAGAACACTTTAGCCAATTACTGAATCGCCCCCACCCCACCAGCCTAGACCAACGTCTGATGGAGAATGCGGACTTACAATTACCAAGCGCAATTAACGACCACCCTCCAACAGAGGAGGAAATCCGTGCTGCAATTAAAAGACTTAAGAACCGGAAGGCACCTGGGGTAGACAATATCCCTGCTGAAGCTTTGAAAGCGGGAGGAGAACCGATAGTAAAACAATTGAAATGTATATACTCTGCCATCTGGGAGTCGTGCCTCAAGACCTCAAAGACTCGATTATTGTACCAATCCACAAAAAGGGAGACCCAGCCGATTGCAAAAACTATAGAGGAATAAGTTTGCTATCAACATCCGGCAAGCTCTTAACCTCTATAATCCGATCCAGACTACTGAAAGTCAGAGAAACTAATTGCAGGGAAGAGCAAGCCGGTTTCAGACCAGGAAGAGGTTGCACAGACCAAATATTTACCCTGAGACAACTAGCCGAATCACGCCTGCGTTACAAAGAGGACACTATTTTAGTATTTGTGGATTTTTCATGCGCCTTCGATAGCATAGATCATTCATCATTGTGGTGCACCCTTAAAGCTGAATCAATCCCCTATGCTACACTCAACGTGCTTAAAGCTTTTTACGAAGGTGGAATGAGCCGGACAAAATACCTGGGAAATGTGTCCCCACCATTCTCAATAACTACCGGCGTCAAACAAGGCTGTATTATTTCACCAATGCTCTTCAATATAACCATGGATTGGATCCTCAGACAAACTTTTAAAGACACACCAGGCATTCAAATCGGGGCTCAGCTGTCTCTCACGGACTTGGTGTATGCTGATGACATCGTCTTCTTTGCTGAAACAGCCCAAACCGCCCAAAATACCCTGGATGCATTACAAGCAAATGCTAACAAGCTCGGCCTGGTGATAAATGGTGCAAAAACCAAATTCATTTTCACGGGCACTCAACCAGCTCAACTGCACCTCGAAGGCAACCCTATCGAAAGAGTAGACACATTTAAATATTTGGGGTCGATCATTGACAGCCAACGTGTAGTGGCTACAAATGACATCAAAAGCCGCATTGGCAATGCTACAGCCGCATTCGCCTCTTTAAGGAAGTGCCTGTGGAGCCAAAATGACGTGACGATTGCGACCAAGATGAGGATATTTAATGCTTCCATCTGCACAATCTTACTGTATGGCTCGGAATCATGGACTTTACTTAAAAGCGACCTGAACCTATTAGAATGATTCCAGCTAAGATGCCTGCACAACATTCTGCACATAACTCTACGGGACCGATGGAAAAATGAAATGGTATTGCAGCTGCGTAAAAACCAAACTACAATCGAACTTTACCTAAGAAGACAACGACTTAGATGGTTTGGACACGTTTGCTGTATGGACAATAGCCGATTACCTTACCGATCGATTAACTCGCTGCGACCGGATGGGTGGAAAATCGCACAAAATGCCCCAAAGAAAACGTGGATATCCCAAGTAGTTCACGATCTTCAACAACTCCATTTCTCGATAACCGATGCCCAACAAGCAGCCCTAAATCGGAATCAATGGCGTGCTGTAATCCGTGACGTCCTGCCCCTGGCCTTCACAATGCAATGGTCACTGCCTTATGGACGTTGACATTTACGAAGATTAAGTCCAAGTAAGTCCAATACATTTTTATATGAATGCATGAGGTGAGATAAAACGTTATAAATTATGATGTGATATATTCTTATAACAAATATTAGATTGCTGGAATTATAACCTCTATTTTTCAAAAATATTGTACATTTATAAGTATATTCCAAAATACATAGTAAAATATTATAAAATATTCATAATTGCGGGTATTAGAAACTGTTAGACATTTCTCCATTTATTTACTGCTGATCAAGGGAAAGTTAGCAATGAAAAAGTCATTTTTTAAAAGAAATTTTCTTTAAACTCAATCCAAGCATTAATATAATCATGTTAGAAAGAAAAAAAAATGAACACTGACATTTATAAATAGCTGAAATTTCTGGAAACCAAAAATATTTCTAAAATGGGAGCTACTGCTTAATATCTTTTGACTGTTGTGTGTGCTCTGAAACCAAATCCTGCCAACAACCCTTGACAATATCTCAGTATTTTTAAATATTTAAAAGAGGCACTTATGAAAAATGTACTACATTATCTGAGTCTTAATATATACTGAGAATTACGTCTAAAATCATTAATCAATTTAACTTCTAGACAAGAGCTGTTGTTTCCTTTAAAAGCAGTCTTAAGACAAAATCCATCTGCCAAACTCTGGCATTATCTCTACATTTACAAATAATCCATCCAGACCAATTTGTTCTCATACAGTAAATGCCTCTAAAAATTCATTCTGCAGTGCCTTTTATTTACATATTTTATACTATAAAAGTTTATTACATTTCTATTATTATATTTTATATCTTGCCATTTATTTTAGGGACTCAAAAACAATATGTTTGATATTGATATCCATCCTTCCAAGTTTGTTAAAACGAGGACCCAGATTGTTGGGGGCAATATGCTGGCTCTGTAAATCACTTAGAGAGTGCTGTAGAGCACTATGAAGTGGTATATAAGTCTAAGTGCTCTTGGATTTAAAGATAGTAAGTTGCCTAAGCTATCCCAGTGCAGTTTAAAGATGAGGAGTGATTTGAAGTTTTCCTAGCTTTAAAAAAAGAAGACACTTTATCCACCAATGCTATCAGTCTAAAGTAAAATTACTAAATCTAAGTAGTAGCACATAAAGAACATATTTACTTATGCAAAAGGAGGAAGATACTTCTTCATGTTAGCATTTCTAATTGGAGTTCCAGAATCCAATGGCATTAAAAGAAACAAAATGAATGATAATATAACAACTATTAAATTGCCTGCATCATAGACCTGAAGTTGAAAATGTACAGAAGCTAAAAAGAAGAATGATGCTTCCCATAAGGCACTATGTGAAAATCATACCTTAAAAATTTAGCTTACCTTTAATTTAAGTAATGTTTTCTCAGCTCAGTAGTTGATTTCAGATTATTTGATTCTTGAGTCTGAAGTTTTGAGTTCAGTAACAGATAACCGTTAATTTCATGTAGATTGCTTGCCTGCAAATGCTGCCATATATCAGATCTCCTAAAACTCCTGGCCAAACACAGTTCTTTCAAGATGACCTACAATGGATAAAATAGATCTTTCTATTCACTAGTAGAAGTTAATTATCTCCAGGGGCTTCATGAAGAAGATTTTTCCTTCTCTTTTCTGCTCTAATCAATGTTAGTAGCAGAGGTTCAGAAATAACCCACATGATAATCCATGACATGAAGATGCAAGCAGAGCTAATCACTTACCTAGACTGATTGCTCATAAGCTTCATTTCATTTTATAAGATTCACCCAGCAATAGTTATTGCTTAAGCTTGTCTGAGGAAAATTTAAATTCATTTGGCTCACTGTGACATACTTCCAAGCAACAAAAGATATCAAACGTCACAATTCATATCCTGGAGTAAGAAAAGCAACAGAGAAACAGAGTTTTCTATTTTTCTCCTGTCTGATATGGCAAATTATGTTTTATAAATGCTTTGGCAACATAATACACATTTATGAATGTTACATGAAGAGTCAATACATATTAATTTATACCATATATGCCATATCATTACAGGAGAAATCCTACACTTAGTTATTAGGATGCTATCCAATTTCTACAGAAGTTTCATTGATTTACATGGAAAACTATATCTATATCTATATCTATATCTATATCTATATCTATATCTCTCTCTCTCTCTCTCTCTCTCTCTCTCTCTCTCTCTCTCTCTCTCTCTCTCTCTCTCTCTCTCAGTGGTGGGTTTCAATTTATTTCACTACCAGTTTGCTTGTGCACACTGGTCCGCCACATATACATACGCTTATATACATACGCTTATATACATACGCTTATATACACACACACACACACACACACACACACACACACACACACACACACACACACACACACACATATATATATATATATATATATATATATATATATATATATATACATACACACACACACACACACATGGATGGATGGATAGATAGATAGATAGATAGATAGATAGATAGATAGATAGATAGATAGATAGATAGATAGATAGATAGATAGATAGATAGACAGACAGATAGATAGATACACACACACACAATATATATATATGGATGGATGGATGGATAGATAGATACACACACACACACACACACACACACTATATATATATATGTATGTATGTATGTATGTATGTATGTATGTATGTATGTATGTATGTATGTATGTATATATATATATATATATATTTTCATGGGTGTAGGTATGCTGGTCTTGTTGTATTCGGGTCTTTTCCTGTGTAAGATTGAGATTGTCTTGGCAATGTTTCGCCAAGGTCCCACTCGCCATCTTCAGGCTGATGTTTTCAGCTTAAAGCGTGGTCAGCGTGGTCAGAGCACGAAGCACAAGCACGAAGCCATATGTATTTGGGCATACCAGGGGTTGTGACACAATACATACATACATACATACATACATACATACATACATACATACATACATACATTCACTAACACACACACACACACACACAAACACATATATATGTATATGTATATGTATATGTATATGTATATGTATATGTATATGTATATGTATATGTATATGTATATGTATATGTATATGTATATGTATATGTATATGTATATGTATATGTATATGTATATGTATATGTATATGTATATGTATATGTATATGTATATATGTATATATCTGTACAGAGGTGATCATAGTTAAATGTCCTATTTTGCCCTATTTCTTCATATGTTCGGTGCTTTCTGTTTTTCTCTTTCCCAAAAACAGAATAAAACTACAACCCTGGGAGAATTGGAAAGTTCATCTGGATTCAGACCATGACACTTTGGAATGTGTCCATGGAGCCCGCTTGACACAACTAACCACTTCCCGTTTTGTTTCCCTTGAGAATTTCCATGCTGATATTTATCAAAATACAGTTTTTCGTCAATTTATTTTTCAGAAATAAAAACACTTTTAATGTTTTGCATCATAGATCATCAACAATCTCTCCAATCTTGTTTTAAAATGCAAAGCCATGGCTGGGCTGGGCTTATGCCCTTCCCCAGGGACTTGGCTCAACAAATTCTCATGGCATATTGGAAATAGCTTCTTCATAGTAAAATGCCCTTTTTTGTAAACAATCATGAAAAATAGAAAGATCAGCCACTTGTTTTCACAAAACAGTTTATGATCTGAGAATTTAAGGACCACCATAGTTCTCATACCAGATTGTTTAGAGTTCTGGTTTCCCAGGAAGTAAACGTTCATAGATCACCTAATTTATAGTGCAGTAAATGTATTACATATCAATAATGATCATTCCAAGAGAAATATGCAACAATATGTTGCAACCAGCATGAGGAATGCCTGGTCAGTATGATCATCCAACTGATTATTTTCACATTTAATTTTCTCTTCCTCCTTCCCTTCTCCAAAACTCTTCTCTCTTTAGCCCAATAATCACTTTCTTCATCTAGCTCATTATTTTTTCAACTTGGCAACTTTAAGAGGTGTGGACTTCAACTCCAAGAATTCCCCAGCCAGCATGCCCTGAACTAGATGCTTGTGCATTTCATTGCTGCCCCTAAGCTATATCTGCTTTATTAAAAAATTATGCAAAATATAGGCATCCCAAAACATTTTGATTCTTCTCACTTGTTAATAGGTAGGTAGAAATTCATATCCTTTTATAAAAGATAGAAGATTTTTGGCATGTGCAAGTGACATTATATGTATCATGTAATGCAAATGATTTGAATTAAAATCAGTACATAATTTGCATCAGGGTGTAACTGACGTGAGTTACCTAAGGCATACCATTTGCTCTTGGTTCATTTTGGATTCTTCCAGACACCTTCGATTATTAGTAATAGCACTTAGACATATATACCACTTGACAGAGCTTTACAGCCCTCTCTAAGCAGTTTACTGAGTCAGCATTCAGGTCCTTCATTTTACCAGCCTTGGAAGGATGGAAGGCTGAGTCAATCTTAAGCCAGTCAGAATTGAACTTCTTGAACTTCTGATGACCACATCTCTTATTAGTAATCCTCTTGCCTCATAATACAAATAACTGTCAAATATTACTTTTCATGAAATTAGCTTTTAAACATTTACCACTCAGATTCCAAAACCAATTTTTAAAATGATTTACAAATTGTAGATGATGAGAGAGAATAATTTCAAGACACCCAAACAGAATCAGACTTTCTTAGCATTCTAATCTAAAAGGAGGCCCAGATAGCATGATGCATTTCTTCCCAGGCTTTCCTTATAAGGGAAACTTCAATATGAGATGGAGGAGGAGTGTTCATCTGGGACACTAATTAGGATAAATAACCATACAAGGAGTCTCCAATCATAGAGATGTAGGAGAGGGACTTGAACACAATCTGCATGATATTACTTAAATCTTCAATTTTGCCAGCTTTCTCTCTTAAAAATGGCAGAGAGAAATAGAGAAAACAGAGGAGGCAATGTGACCTTGGAGTATCTTATCTTCCAGATGTCAGATGTTCAAGCCATTCTGCCCCATAAGAAACCCTGTTCATTGATGTTTCTGTGATTTATGCCAACAACTGGGAGAAAAAAAATATATATGGTAGATTTCTTATTTAAGGCAATGCAATTTTCATAACAGCTATTCTTAAAATCTGAGTATGAAGAAACTTTGCCTGAGTTCTGATGCTGAAATATCTCATGTTTGGAATCAGATATAAATTAGGGACATTGTTCCAAACACCCCAAGGCATGAACCAGATTTCAAAATGCAGTAGCTGCTACTATCTTGAATTTTTTAGACAAATTGCTCAAAAATAGCAATCAGATGTCTTCTTCAGCTTTTTTCCAAAAGATCTTTTAACTGGGGACATACATACAAAGCATTTCTCTAACTGCTTTCCCAATCTTAGCTCTTCTTCATCTGAATAACATTCATAAATATGTTGGCAGCTGCTGGAAATGTGTTAAACTTTACTCTTAATGTCAAGCATCCTTCTTCAGCTTGTCTTATGTTTTGCCCTTTGGTTTCAAGCTGCTTTTCTGGTATGCTTCGTGGTTCCTAGTTCCAAATGCTATCCTAAAATGGGTTCACGAGAAAATAAACTTAAACTATGAAGCTATGTTTGCTCATTTAAAAACTTTCACTGATAAGCATACGGAATGTAAACAAAAATTCAAGCCCAGTTTCTTATAAAGCTAACTAATCTTATTTATTCTCCTTCTCATATCCCGAATAACTACCATAGTCCAAATTGAGTGTGAAGTACTCAAAGGAAAGACGTTTGTTTGTAAAGTTTTCCTGGCAGATACTAGTGATATCTTCCCTAATCTTTTTTATAGGGTTAGAAAGTTTTTAAGCTTTTGATTTGCTACCTTCAACTTGTAGATCATTCATTTATGCTGTCATCATATAAGTCCTCTTACATTAACAGTTCCCTTGCTTGCCTATAAGCTGAATGTATGAGCTTGGGATCAAGTTTGTTACTGTTATTAGGAATAAGTGCAATTCTAGAAATCAATGATCCAGAAATCCAATCCTTCATTAAGTGGATCTCACATGAGAAACTACCCCCCCTTTCCCCCCAGCATATTTCACAAAGCTGCTTTGCTGCTGATACCTTCAAACTCCTTCCATACTTTCTCAGCATACATTTTTCTTCTCTTTAAAATACATGGTGGAAAGCCCAACTCCCCCTTTGGCCTCAACAAAGAAGAAATAATTAATATTGGGTGAATAGTATACTATAACACCAGTTCATGTCTTATTTTACTTTCCCTATTACAATTAAGCAAAATCTGCAGAAGCAATATATGCCAACTTATTGGGGTGATTGCTCTGCCTGAACATTTGGACAGAATTCATCACCAGTTGACTTCACATATTTGTTGTGGGGTCACCCCATTTCAGATTCCAGTGAGTGACTCAGATAATTAATTGTGTTGCTAATTGCAGCTGCCATAGTATTGTAATGACTTTTTTAATGGCATTACTATCAGAGCAGACATACAGGATTAGTCCAGACATTTATTAATTCAGCGCTCAATAATGGGTGTCCGGAATCATCCAGGAAAATGTGTCTACGACTGTTGCTTGTTCCTACAATCCAATAGTTGAAATCCATTGCCTCTGCTTCTAAACCTAAATATCTGCCCACCAGATGGTTTGGATTACAAGGCCAGTAATCCCTTGTCAGTGGTCATGATGCTGAGCTGATACGAATCAGTCCAAAATATCCAGAGTAGTGGCAATTTATCAGGCAAACTGGATGAGTGCCTCTCCTTCCTGCTGGAGGCCAAATAATTTATAGATTCCCTGTAGAGCTCTTAATGAGCACCATTGCTTTCCCTGACCCCTGGTGCCACAACCCATGAGACTTTTAAAAATATAAATCCTTTCCCCTTTTTTCTTGTTATGTTAATACTAATATGCACTTGCTAGCAGCTGAAAACTAAAAGCACAACTCTTTGGTCAGGGGTAATAGCTCAGTTAAAAGAGAAAGGTGGGATCAGTTTAGGTTGGGTATCTTAGACAGACTGGGTTCCTTGATGTTGTAGAAGCAACCCAGAATTCTCTGACAGAATATACCTGAAAAGGTGAAGGCATGTGACGGCCCTCAGGAATGATGGTGCTACTATTGAAATGGAAGCAATTTTCCTTCCAGCAGCCCATGCACAGAACCAGCGAATCACTCTTGAAACTACTGTTAAGACAGGCACATCTTGAGAAGACAACAGTAGTAAGTTATCTTTTCTCTTTTGTATTTGGGAAAAGATTGCGAAACAGGAGTAGAAAATGGAAGTTATGAGCATTTGACTATTATTTTTTTATTTTTTTATTCATTCACTCACTCACTCACTCACTCATTTATTTATTTATTTATTTATTTTGACAAGCATGAATTAGATAGCAGATATAAGTATAAACATGATTATGTACACATGAAATGAATACAAATACAATGGAATATTAGGACAGGGGCGGTAGGCACGCTGATGAGCTTATGCATGCCCCTTAAAGACCTCTTAGGAATGGGGTGAGGTCGACAG
This sequence comes from Thamnophis sirtalis, assembly GCF_051295495.1. NCBI lineage: Eukaryota > Metazoa > Chordata > Lepidosauria > Squamata > Natricidae > Thamnophis > Thamnophis sirtalis. The sequence goes on from NW_028261387.1 coordinate 60,817,648, forward strand.
TAGACAGTCTAAGGTTAAAGTTTGGGGGGGGGGGAAGAAACCACAGTGTCAGGTAGTGCATTCCAGGCATTGACAACTCTGTTACTGAAGTTGTATTTTTGTAATCAAGTTTGGAGTGGCTTACCATAAATTTATATCAATTGTGTGCTTATGTGTTGTTGTGGTTGAAGCTGAAGTATTCCTACCATTGACAGGTAGGACATTGTAGCATATAATTTTATGTGCTATGCTAAAATTGGATCAAAGGCAGCAAAGTTCTAAGTTGTCTAAGCCCACAATTTCCAAGTCTGGTGGCATAAGGTATTCTGTTGTGAGCAGAGGAGTGGAGGATTCTTCCCATAAAATATCCCTGGACTCGTTTGATTGTACTAATGTCTGATATGCAGTGCAGGTTCCAGACAGACAAGCTTTATTTAAGAATTGGTCTAGCAAAAGTTTTGTATGCCCTAGTTTGCAGTTCAATATTACCGGAGAAGAAGCTTCGCAAGATTAGGTTAACAACTCTTAATGCTTTTTTGGCAATGTTGTTACAGTGAGCGCTGGCACTCAGATCATTTGAGATGAGTATTCCAAGGTCCTTGACAGAGTGGGGGTCATCTACGAGGATATATCCACCCAGCTTGTATTTTGTGTTTTGACTTTTTTTGCCAATGTGTCAGACAGAGCATTTGTTGGTTGAGATTTGGAGTTGCCAATTGTTTGGCCATTCTGACACATAGTCAAGGTCTTTTTGTATGGTAGCAGCATTGTTGGTAGTGTTGAATAATTTTACATCAGCAGCGAAGAGAACGCAGTTGCTTATAATATGATCGCAAAGGTCATTTATATAAAGTATAAAGAGTGTAGGTGCTAAAACACTACATTGGGGGAAACAGCTGTTAGTAGATGCAGGCTTTGATAGGTCATTTCCTATTTTGCCTACTTGTTGCCTGTTTGATAGGAACACAGCTATCCACTTATGCAGGGAACCAGAGATGCCATAAGATTTTAGTTTTAGAAGTAGTTTGTCATGTACCAATGAATCAAAGGCTTTACAGAAGTCTATATAAATTGTGTCTATTGCTTTACTCTGGTCGAGTTGTGAAGTCCATATGTTTTTGCAATGTAAGAGTTGCAGATTGCAGGACTATTGGGCACACAATGGTGGGATCTCTCCAAATTGCAGATTAATTGCTAGTGCTGTTTATTTTCAACTTTACGTGCAGTAGTAGATGATGGGAAATTTCAATTTGGTGTGCCTATTTCTTTGAAAATCCAGATAGGCACAAAGAAAATCTGAAACCCATCCCCGCAGACGTATCTCTCTTTTTACCACTTCCAATCACCAGTTTTCAGCTTTGCTCTTCATAAATTCTAAGTTTACCATCTTGTTTGCACAAAGCTGAGGATGGATGATTTTCAGGAAAGGAAGAAACATCAAACATTTTGTAATGAATAAAACAAAAGAGGTTGATTAGCAGGTGCTAGCTCTGAAGTATACAAGAACTACCAATTGCAATTCTCACAAAGAAGTGAAGGGTGAAACGCAAACTTTCTTTCTTTGTGAGCTTTAGCTTTGTAAATAATTCTGTCTGCTTTTTATTGCTGCTGATATCTTATTTTTTTACAACATTCCTGCTTTTTTTTTTAAAAAAAAGCTCTTTTTTTAAACGAGAAGACATTCAATTTATCAATACCAAACCATATGCCTGGTCTTTTGTTATATTTTTAATATAACAAAGAAAATATTATATATTTCTTTAAAGCTAAGAAACATTAGTATAATTCAGGCTGGGGCAGAGTTTCACAGTTTTTTTTAAAAAAATATGTATATTTTTGTCCATCTTAAACCAAACATGGGTGATTCACAACTCAAGGATAAAAATATAGACAAACAGAATAACACAATTGGAAGGGACCTTGGAGGTCTTCTAGTTCAGCCCCTTGCTCAAGCAGGAGACTCTATAAGATTTCAGACAAATGTATGTCCAGTCTTTTTTTAAAGCCTCCAGTGATGGAGTATCCACAATTTCTGAAGGCAAGTCATTCCACTGGTTTATTTTTCTTGCTGTCAGGAACTTTTCCGTTAGTTCTAGGTTGCTTCTTTCCTTAATTAATTTCCATCCATTGTTTCTTGTCTTGCCTTCTTGCACTTTGAAAAATAGGTTTTACTTTCTTTTCTTTGTGGCAGCCCATCAAATATTGGAAAATTGCTATCATGTCGCCCTAGCCCTTCTTTTCCCTAGATTAAACATTCTCAATTCCTGCAAACAGTAAAACCCAAAGCAGAAAACTTGGTGCCAGAAATAAACTTTTTGATGCAACACTTGTGGGAAAAGTCAGACTTTTAAACTTATTCAGAAGTTTAACAATGTATGAACCTAATGTGTCTTGAAGAAGGATGTTCCATAGGGCAGGGAAAAGAAGCATTTAAGAAAAAAAGGTACTGGAGCATCCTATCTAAACTGGAGAATCACCACATTACAAAAAAGATGTTGAGATGGTAGAAAAAGTGCAAAAAAGAGCAACTAAGATGATTAAAGGCCTGGAGACTAAAACATATGAAGAATATTTGCAGGAATTGTATATGGCTAGTCCAGAGAAATGTAGGACTAGAGGTGTCGTGATAGCAGGTATTTGAGGGGCTGCTACAAAGAAGAGTGGTCAACTTATTTCCAAAGCATCAGAAGGCAAGGTAAGAAACAATGGATGGAAACTAATCAAGGAAAGAAGGAACCTGAAATTAAGGAGAAACTTCCTAACAGTGAGTACAATTAACCTATGGAACAGCTTGCCTTCAGAAGTTGTGGATGCTTCATCACTGGAGGCTTTTAAGAAAAGACTGGACAACCTTTGTTTGAAATGGTATAGGGCCTCCTGTTTGACCAGGGGGTTGGACTAGAAGACCTCCAAGGTCCCTTCCAGCTCTATTTTGATTGATTGATTGATTGATTGGTGGGACAGACAAATACCTTCAGGGAGAAGTGGTCCTGCAAATAGCCTTGTCCCTATGTCACACAAGCCTTTAAATGTTGTAACCAGCACCAAGAACTGCATTATCACATGAGCACAAGACCCATCAGACTTTATAGAATCATAGTGACCATTTAAGCTGCAGATACCACTTATTCGCTCTATTTGGAAGAATCCAGATTAAACTGTCCCAGACAGAGGGCTGTCCAACTTGTTTTTAAATACAAAAGGAAAAGCCCACTAATTCTCTGGGTAATTAGTCCACTCCACTGACTGTTAGGAATTTTTAAAAACAATTATTCAGCTTCTGCCTTCCTGTAGCTGATGTCTTTCCTATTAGCCAAGATCCTTTTTAAATGGCTTTGATATTAGTGTTCCACATTATAAATGTTATAAACTGTAGCTGCCTGCAGTGAAGAAGGAAAATCAGTTGAAATAAATCTTATTTCACTTTACATAATGTTGGCATATTGTTCTTCTCAGAAAGTTCTTTTCCTCTCAGATAATTATTTATTGCAGGGGTGGGTACGGCTTTACTGTTCATAGCTTGTTAGATTTCTTCCTATGTAATTCCAAGGTGTTGACAGATGCTCTGAAACTACAGTCTGGCATATAGGTGTTTATGCTTATTTATAATATAATATTTCTCTCCTGTCATATATGGATTTAGTGAATTTATTGCAGGTATTAAACCGGACAGAGAACACCTTGCTAAATGTTTTGAAATCTCTACATATAACAAAACAAATACTTACATGGTTTAACAGGCCTTTGTAATGATAAATTTTACCCTTAGCAATCATCAGTAGTTGAAATAAAATAGAAAAATTAACTGTCATTCTCCCCCACCCAGAGGTTTCAAAAGTAGAGATGATTTAATATTGCATTTTCATAACATGTCGTTTGTTGAACTATGTCTTATTTTATTTAACTCTCACTTTTCCTATTTATTTTGGCTAATCTCACAGATTATAGATAATACTGTGTTCTGTGAATCAAAAATTAGAGTATTTGCTAACTCCTTATGAGCCTGGCTATGTTTCTATGCCTCTGGCAATGCTTATGTACTGTATGATGTAAGCCACAGCGTGAGACTGAGTTCATTTGAAGTTTTACGTAGTATATTTTTGCTTTTCATATACAGGTTCCTAGTTTCAGTCCTTAGACTTTTTTTAAAAAAACTGAAAGCTTTTCCACGTGGCAAAGTTAGAATGGCATCCACCACCTTTAGAGATGGCAGAAAAATAGAAAAGCATAGAATTTTCTGTTCCCGTTGGTAATCCCTATCCTGTCACATCATGCCCATCCATATTATATAGTGTATAGAGCACATTCAGAATACTGGTTCCTGACATCCCACCTAACTTCACCAGTCAACACAACAGCATCCATGTGCTTAATATTGGGTAGGAAACTGGGGCATGGAAGAATGTGAGTTTAGCTAACTGTCAAAACTTTCTCTGGTGTTGCACAAGTATTTTGCACTTGTGCACTCAAAGGAAACTACATAGATTCTTTTTTGGAAACAGGTTCAACTCTATCCAGATATTTTTTCCTTTGGAACACATATTTTGTGCTGTTCCAGAGGAGCATTAAATCTGTGGTCAAAAGCAGCCTGAACAACTGAAAGTCACTTTGAGGCATGCATCATAAAGCCAACTTTGTCTCATCCATTTCACTCTGTAGGTCCCCACTACAATTCCTGGTTAGCTGCTTTTCAGGCTGATTCAGCCTCTGAGCCAGGAATCAATTTGGAAATCTGGCAGCTACAACATTTTATCATTCTAAGAAATGTACTACATTTCCATTTTAATTCACCCCCCTATTGGCACAATGGGCTTCTTTTGCATTGGAATCCAATCTCAGAATTATAACTTACAATAGAATGAGACTCTATTCAAATAAAACAAACAAAAACCAGGATATTTTTCTTCAGATCTATGCATTACATTAAGTGCTTTCAGGAGACTTTCACCACCGTTTGGCAAGACTTCAAAGAAATAATGCTCCATTTAAACAAACAAAAGTGGGGTTTCCCTGCATTTGTACCATTGTAACTGGTTTAAAATGTATGGTAACTGAATTGTAAGTTCACTATTACTAACAATTTTAATTCAATACATATTTTAATGTATTTGACAGTTATTCTCAGTGCTATATATTCTGTGCTGTGTTAAAGACTGCCAGAAAATAATTTCTCTTTTTATCAGGAGCAAAATAAAATAAGATTAATCAAATTGTGGTCCTGTATAGCACTATATTTTCTATATCTGCAGTTTCTACTGGTCATTTATTGGTTTTCAAACACATTTTGGAGGGTTTAAGTCAGGGGTTGGCAACACTTAAAGAGCTACAAAGGTCCTAACCGGAATCCCTCCCCCCATTCAATTCCGGAGCCAACCGGGAGTCTGGTTCCCCCACCATAGAGTCTCCTCCTAGCATGGTGTCCTTTTTCCTCTGCCAACTGGAAGTCTGGTTCCCTCACCATAGAGTCTTCTCCTAGTGCAATGTCCTTTTTCCTCTACCTGTCCTAACTGAAAGCCCTATCAATTGTGGAGCCGACCAGAAAACCCACTCCTTGCCATAGAGTCTTCTCCTGGTGCGCTGTGCTTTCCCTCCTCAACCGGAAGCTCCTATCAAATTTGTGGTGCCGACCGGCAACAGGGAGCCGCAGCAGAGGGATGAAAGAGCCACATGCGGTTCCAGAGCCGCGGATTGCTGACCCCTGGTTTAAGTTTTAAAGCTTGAAACAGTTTACCAGAGTTTAGGGATGCTATTCTTCTTTGAAATGTTAAACAAATGTGTTTCAATGGTGGATAATATCTATCTAACTAGCTAGTTAGCTAGAATTGAATTATTGGGATCTTTCTGTTTTCTGAGGTTACTTCTCTTTCTACAATTTTCTAGAAGAAAATTATTATAACATGTCTCTAAATAGCTAATAATGTAATGATCGTTAGAGTTGGGCAAGAATGAATGCGCAATTTTAACAAGCAAACAAAAAACAAACCATAGCAAATAGAACAATGATGGAACCATTCAATGTTATAAAACAAAACTTTAAGTGGGAATAAATAAATAAAAACCAATCAGATTTAACATCATATTTAATGAGAAAGATAAGATTGTTTACTTTTACATAATTCTTGAAATCTTCATTTCATTTTTAATACAGTTAGTCATTTTTCATTCCCATTTAGTTTTGATAGATATTGTTCTTTAAAGCAGCAACAGTCCAAAGTTTGATGTGTAGAAATAAGATGACACAAAGGAAATCAGTATGCTTATATTCTTCTCCTTTAATAATTTATAATAATTTTGCACACCAATCAAAATTCACAAAAAAGGCATTGTCAGGAATTTTAATTTCAAAGAATAGTACATCAATGAATTGCTTCTCCTTAGTAGTTATGAGTGTACTAGCTGTCAGAAATATTTGAAAATAAAATACACCCACCCACATATACACATACCCACACACGCAGAGTTCCAGGCATTCTAAATATTATTAAATATATTTCTCCCAAATGTTACTTATATTTTTGATGTAATGATGAATATTGACTGACATGTTTAAACATGTTATAAAAGAAATAAAATGTAAGTGAAATAAAACTATTTCAAAATAATATAAAGAGTTTATGGAATATAATATTGTTGGCTGTTCATAAAAACACTGTGCCACTGCTAAGAAAACTTTGCTACCTGAGGTAATATTAGCTGCAGTTTTTTAAATGACATAAGACACTTAACAATATAAAACCGAACTAATGCTATACTGTAAATGCTTATCTAATATATTGAGTTTCACAATATTTGTAAATTTCTTGTTTAATCATTCTGCATTTGCTCCTTTTTCTTTTTATCCTTTATGTTTGTCCTTTTTCTCTATTTTAAACTGTTTAATTAAAACAATACAAAATCCAAAAGGTTCAAAGCACTCTGTATAGTGGACTAGCAAAGACCTCTGCTGAGCACTTGAATAGACTGAATTTGTTAAACCTATGATTTCTTTTCAAGAATACAAAAGAATGGGATTAGCAGATTACAAGAAATTGAGCAAGGCAGCTAGAGTAAAATAATGTAATCTACAAATTAGATTAAAATATAGTTCCCCATATTCTATAAATTTAATGTCTTGGAATAAAAATATTTTTTAAAAAAAGTTTTAAGTCAATAACAGAATAACAGAGTTGGAAGGGACCTTGGAGATCTTCTAGTCCAACCCTCCTGCTGAAACCTGATACAGACAATTCTCTTGTTAAAAACCTTCAGCATTGGAGTACCCACAACTTCTAGAGACAATAATTGTTCTGTCAGGAAATTTCTCCTTAGTTCTAGGAAATAAATACAACAGAATATAGCAACTATAATTGCAATATTATGGTTTGGTTACTATTTTATACAAAGACTATTATTATCCTTCGTATTGAATGATTTAAAAAAAATAAATAGCTCTTAGATATAATAGATGACAGCCAAGGAAAACTTGTCCAACCTTATATTGTATGCCAATTTCTTTTAGTAGTATAAAAGAAGAATTGTTACTGAAGACATTATAGTGAAAAAAACCTGCCTTCTTAAACTTGAAGTATATACTTTGGGAACTCACTACAGATAGTAAGTTTTCATTTCTTCAGCTACACAGAAAGGGCCATTGCTATTTCAACTGAAGAAGTTCACTAACAGCAAGACGTATCTATAAAGTCAATACATAAAAGTTCATTTTTTAATGTTCATGGTTTAAATGTACACAAGAGACAAAAACATTTTAATTAGATATTACAGCCTTTGAAAATAAAGAAACACATTCAATTCTACCTGGAAGAGATAGTAAATTACTTCCTATGATAGCTTTTCCCAACCTGGGGCCTTTGGCTTTGATGCAATTTTGGGGGTGGGAGGTGCCCAACAGCAAGAAGATTGGCCTCTTTTTGTTTTATTTTGACTTCTTATCACTCAGGAAATAAATGGGAAATCTCCTGGTAACAGAAATAGTAACATCATGCACGCATTTAAGCAGATAATATGGGACAATCCATCAAGCAGTTATGCTGAATCTCATATCACATGACTTCCTCAACAATTTCAGGAGTTTTTATGTCAGCTAATAGCAATAGCACTTAGACTTATATGCCACTTTACAGTGCTTTACAGCCCTCTCTAAGAGGTTTACAGAGTCAGCCTATTGCGCCCAACAATTTGGGTCCTCGTTTTACCCACCTCGGAGGGATGGAAGGCTGAGTCAACCTTGAGCCTGGTGAGTGTTGAATTGCCAAATTGCAGGCAGATGGCAGTCAACAGAAGTGGCATGCAGTACTGCACTCTAACCACTGCACTACCATGGCTCATGTGCTTATAAACTTGGGAAATATTGAGAAAAAGAAAGAAAGAATGTGTTATACCTACATAGCAAATGTCTACATCCATCATATTAAAATTTGTATGGTTGTGATCTACCATAATAAAATATGTTCTCAGAGACATGAAAAACATGACATCAAAATGAAAATAAATAAATAAATCCATGGCTGGCTTCCCTTTCCTTTAAATTAGTGAGGGGGAAAAAGGCTATTGCTGCTCGTTGCAGCTTATTAAAAGGACAATATTGGAATTAAATAAATTTTACTTATTTGTGCTTTATACCTCAAGGTTAGCTGTTGTGGCAATATAAGCACATGAGGAAATTTATTCTGCATTTACTCAGATTAATAAGGGAAAATGGAGCTTTGAACTGGTCCCTTTTGCTACAGCTTCAATTCCTCAAGACCTCAATTAGCACTTGGGTGACCTGAGATGCTGAATTTGTTTCAGAGCATGAGCCACAAGGAAAAAAAAAAGATGAAGCCCAATTGGATGATGATGGCTGACTCTGTTGTCCTTTTTAAAGAGAGAGGCACGGGTGCTCTCTTTGATTGTCTTGAACAAAAAAAAAAGTATAATCAGAGACAGATTTTGTGTTCCTATTAAAAATGGAATTTCTGTGAAGGGAAAGACTGTTCTTAATACAGTCTTCAAAAAGAAAAACAACTTCATTAAATACAAATGCCTGAATTTAAATGCTTATGTAACTAGATTGAATTCAAGTTGACTATAAATGTGGCTGGAGATTGGGAAACTTTCCCATGCTCATAGTTTTAAACATACTTTCTGTAAAGAACTATTTAAAACAAAAAAAAAATGTCTACTGGACTTGCTAACATTCAACACTTTGAAAGGGTACTAGAATATCAAATGAAAATCTCATTAAGATTGAGAAAATATTTGAATAATTTCTGATGTGATATTAGAACACATATCATAGGATATCATTGTTTTTTAATAGCAATTTTATTACAACTCAAAAACTAAAAGAATAAAAAGAAATATATAGAAAGAAAAATAGAAATGGAAGAAAAAAAATAAGAATATAGTAAACAAAGCAAATAAATAAATAAAGAAGTAACTTTTCCCTTCATCACAACAAATGTAAACAATTTTAGTAATTTATCACCTTTTCTTAAAATACAATATATGGAATTTTCTATCAATTTTTTTCTTCGTGATTAAACTGAGTTTTATTCTTGAATATATATGGGTCTTTTCTTGTTTAATAAACATTTAAATATAGGATTGGTCCTTAAAATCACTCTCATTAGATATGATTTCTCTACGTATTCAAAACATGCATTGACAACTGAACATACCCCACATTGACTGAAGAAGTATATTCATGGATTAAATTGAGCATGTTTGATTCTAGTTATTTGGAATTCCTAATTGTATAGGATAATTGCATGAAAAACCTGTCTATCGGTATACTCTAACTTCCAGTCTAGCCATGAAACCGGTATTGATGAACATTTGGAGATACTAGGGTCTGGATGGGAGCAAACAAGTTGGCACTCAATCCAGACAAGATCGAGTGGCTTCTGATGTTCCCTCCCAAAGATTGGCCAACTATTCCATCTCTCAGGCTGGGGGGTGAAATTATACGCCCCTCAGAGAGGGTCCGCAATTTGGGAGTCCTCCTGGATCGTCAGCTGACTTTAGAACACCATTTGTCGGCTGTGACCAGGGGGACCTTTGCCCAGGTTCGCCTGGTGCACCAATTGCGACCCTACCTGGATCGGGAGGCCCTTCAGACAGTCACTCATGCCCTTGTGACCTCAAGACTGGATTACTGTAACGCGGTCTACATGGGGCTGCCCTTAAAGAGTGTCCGGAGACTTCAGTTAGTCCAGAATGCAGCCACGCGAGCGATTGTGGGTGCACCTAGGTACATCCACGTCACACCTATCCTCCGCGAGCTGCACTGGCTACCCATTAGTCTCCGGACCCGCTTCAAGGTGCTGGTCGTAACCTATAAAGCCCTACATGGCATCGGACCTGGGTACCTGAGAGACCACCTCCTGCCGATTACCTCCCTCAGACCGATTAGATCTCACAGGTTAGATCTCCTCTGGATTCCATCTGCTAGCCAATGTCGGCTGGCGACTCCCCGGGGGAGAGCCTTCTCTGTTGCAGCTCCAGCCCTCTGGAATGATCTCCCCATGGAGATCCGGACCCTTACTACCCTCCCGGCCTTCCGCAAAGCCACCAAGTCCTGGCTGCTTCAGCAGGCCGAGGGGCTTGTGAAACATCCAGCCCCACGGAAATTGTGAATGTTGTGTTTTTAAAATGTTGTCTTTCTCTATTTATTCCCCTTCCCTTGTCTATTGTGAGCCGCCCGGAGTCCTTCAGGAGTGGGCGGCATACAAGACAAATAAATACAAATACAAATACAAATACTTCCCACCCCCAATATTGTTCAAATAGTTATGACTATTGTCTCCCACAGACCTTTGTCTCTTTTCTTCCAGAAAATTCCATTTCTCAGAAAGCAGTTTAGTCACATTTAAATAGTTCAAATAGTTATAGGAATAAGAGAACCAGTTTAGTGTAGTGGTTAAGGCATAGTGATACAAACCAAGAGGCTATTCTAGTTCTAGTTCTACCTTGGGCACAAAGCCAGCCGAGTGACCTTGAGGCAATCACCCTTAGCCCTAGGAAGGAGACAATGTCCCAAAACATTGCTAACAAATCTGAAGGGACATGTCCAGCCAATCACTAAGAGTTAAGACTAACCTGAAGGTTATGTTAAGCAATAAATCATGTTGTACCGACCACAATGGCTAGGTGCACACTGCATGCTTAAACAAATCTAGTCACAGCTTATTATAGTGTATTTTAAATGTGCCTACAATTAGATAAGTAAATCAAGCCTGTGTGAATCAGGGAAAGATATTTTGTTTTTCTGCAACATTTCTTTGGCTATCCCTCAACATCATCATCATCATCATCAGCAGCAGCAGCAGCAGCAGCAGCAGAGCAGCAGCAGCAGCAGCAGCATGACAAAGTAGCAACAATAATGCACTGGAAGATCTACAAGAAATATCATTTGCTTGGAAGAAAGAAATAGTGGGACCAGAAAATGAAGTTATATTGCTCTGGGACTGTAGAATTCAAACAGACAGGCGCCTGCCACATAACACCCCAGATTTAATAACTGTTGATAAGAAAGACAAAAAAGTCTGGATATTGGACATGGCAGTACCTGGAGAGGACAGAATAAACAAGAAAGAAGTGGAGAAGATAACAAAATGCAAAGACCTGCAAATAGAAATAGACCAATGATGGCAAAAGCAAGCAAAGATAGTACCCATAGTACGAAGCACATTGGGTGCAATCCCCAAACAACTGGAGCACCATTTGAACACCACCAGCATTGATAAATTCACCATCAGTCAATTGTAAAAGGCAGATTTACACCGAACAGTTTACATCCTGCACTGATATCTGTAACAACATTAAACGTCCACATCTGCCTATCCCAGGTCCTTAAAAAGGACTCAATAGTTAGATAAAAGTGCCAAATCCAGTCTCATCATCTGGCTGACTGTGCAATGAACCATAATAATAATACCATAATAAATGCTTCTGTAGCACAATAATCAGATTTAAAGAATTTGCAAATATTTTCTACTCATAAACAAGAGGTTTTGACTATTGAGTTCCATAATTTAAAACATAAAGTCTGACATCAGCCTCAGTTAAAGATAAACGGATTCTCTGTTTAAGTCTACTAACAATGAAGCCCTTAATTCTTCTCACTGTTGATAGGAAGCATGTATGTCATAGTCTTTGTAGACTATGATGTAAATAGGGAGGTCAATATGTGTCTGGAAGGGCATGTTGGAATAACAGGTCAATTTAAATCATCTCTAGAAAAATGTATTCTTCAATTTCTCTAAATTTCTGACTATACAGCACCATCTAGAGGCAAGCTATTACCTATTCAAGTGTACATATTCCACTAAAATCAAAAGATCTATATATTCATATGCTTTGATCTTTCTGCTCCACTCCAGACATTTTCATCATTAAGGTGTGATGTCACCTGAGAAACATGTGGCAGACGCTCAGTCATCAATCAGCCTTTATTCTTGCTGTTTACTCAAGCCTTACTTCTATTTGCTTATGCTCTTAATCTGTTAATATGTAGTTTTATTATATAAATTAAAACCTTATTACGTGAAGACATATGGTACAGCAACTATAATCAGTTGAAATGCAGATGTTCTCCATTTTTTAGTCAATTTGTTTATTCTTAGAAAGTTTGACCTTGCCGAAGTTGCAGAAAGGGCTAAATTGACTTTTGATTAGAGAGGGAACAATAGCTATTTTTATTAGATATTTGGATGAAAATTGGTAAATATGATTTCTGGATTTATCAGTTAATATGTTGGATATGGTGAGAAAGGGAGTAAATTATTTCATGTATATTTACAGCTGTTATAAAATAGATTGTGTCTTTTTGTCTTCTTTTCATTCTTTATTGTTCTCAACACCTTTTTCTTTTTGTTCCTTATATCTTTTTCTATATTGCATTGTGTTTATCTTTTAATTTTGTGAAAATAACTTCAATAAAACACATGCAATATACTCACTCACAAAGAAACAAAGACAAAGCCACAACGAAGACCCAGGATCCAGAATAGTTAACCTCTTGCTCATAATGCCAGAGGTGGGTTGCCAAACCGGTAGTGCAAAACCAGCAGCGACCGAGACCTGCCACGCCCCCGAACCAGTTCCCTCGCTGCCACTGGGCTGCTGCCATTTTGGATTTCAGTGACTGTGCATGCGCAGTTCACTGTAAAATGTTCTGCACATTTTATTTTCAGAAACATCAGCATAAACTATGGAAAAGGACAACAAAATTATTACTTAGCATGCTGATCCCCTTTTGAAACAACACATTTCAGACATACTGAATATAGGAGAAAGTTCAAAACTCCTATGCACGTAATATTAGTGGCTAATATGTAAATTTTTAAAGAAAAACATCTGTATAATGGCACATACATTCCAGCCTGGTGCTATTCAGGGATAGACAGAAATTCTTGCTGAAGGGAGACAAGTGTACCTTTCACAGAGGCATGCTTGGAATGCAATGTCAAAATATAGATTGGGGCTTGAAATTAAAACATGTGATTAAACACTAGGTGATTTCCAAGAATGAGTGATTTTGGAATGACAAAGTTGCAGGCATTCTTCCCATAAAATCTGTTCTTCCAGATGATAGCTGGAAAGTTAACACGTCCAGATGGAGATGTTCTTTGTTTTTAAAAGGGCTGGTAGTACTTCCTAATTGAAAGTGCACATACCCCAATCTTTTTTTAAAACTCAAATGCATCCAGCGTATTGCAGTAAGCACTTTGGAGGCAACACCTATAGACTATGGAAATTGAAGTATGATATATTTGGAGAGGTGGAACTAGTACTGGCAAGTATTGGAAACATCCACTTATCATTTTATAATACCCAAGTGTGTGTTTCCAAAAGACTTTATTTTGGGATAGGAGAATCATCTGAGAACTTTGCTGTAGATGACTTTATTTTTGCATTTTGTATTTTGATGGTCTTATGATTCTAATATTTTAAAATTGGGCATGATTCTGAGATATGGTTCTGGGATTAGAAACTACAGTTAATCCAAACTGACTTTAACAGGATGGATTATTTAGTACAGGCAAAATTAAGGGTTAATTCTAAGCATTATTAATTAGCAATTTTTACTCTCTTTTTAATAGATTTGAAACCATATCATGAAATAGCAATAGCACTTAGACTTATATACCACCTCAAAGTGTTTTACAGCCCTCTCTAAGTGGTTTACAGAGTCAGCATAGGACCCCCAACAATCTCGGTCCTCATTTTACCAACCTTGGAGGAATGGAATGCTGAGTCAACCTTGGGCCGGTGAGACTCGAACTGCCTGCAGTCAGCAGAAATAATGTGCAGTATTGCTTTCTAACTATTGCACCACTACTGCACCATAATTCCATGTGGAAGTTGGCTTAAGTCTTTGTTTCTTTATTCCTCAAATAAATTATGCTCTGGATTATGTCAAGTATTTAAGACTATAATGTTAAATCAATGTATACATCAATGCTACAAACATAAAGAGTGTACAGTGGCACCTTGGTACTCGTTAATTGATTCAGGGAGGTGCAATGAGTACCAAAAATGATGAGTACCAAACAAATATTTCCCATAAAAAAATGTAATGTGTCACAAGGCAGCCAACATTGACAAGTTCTAGCTTGTGTGGTGCATACCAAATGAACGATGAGTACTGTGACAAAATTTTCACATCACATCAAAGTGTTTGAATATCAAATTTCATGAGTTTCAAAGCAGTTGAATACTAAGGTATCACTGTATACAGATAAATGGCTGTGAACTAAAAAATCACAAGCTTAGCATTTTGGTTCATCCGTGATCTTATCAAGACATCCTAGTTTGATTTTTTTCTGCTGTTTTAATCATCTATGATATTAATGAAACTGTATTATAAATCCTACAAAAAGTAAACATTTGAATGTCTTGATATATGTTTTCTATCTTTCTAGTGCAGGGAAAGGCACATTTTTGGATGGAATTTTGAAAGCTTATTATGGATGTTCTCTTAAAACAACTCCCACTGTATATTAATAAAATGACTGTAATTGCCTCTTTACTAGGAATCAGACTGGTATACATTGCTTCCTTTCACAGTCATTAACCTTCCAGAATATTTTACAGCACTGCCTCTTTCTATCTGAGATTAGGTTTTCAAGCAAACTAGTTGCAAGCTCAGCAAGAAAGTATGCCAATGTTGATACTAGCAACAGAGATTGGAATTTTTCAATGATGGTCAGCCGAAGCGGTAGGGACGATTGTCCTTGGTTCTGTGAACCAGTAGTAAGAAAAAGCTTCACCCGAACAGGCAGGGAAAAATGCTTTAAAAAGCTAAAAGAAAATAGCTGAAAGTGAAAAAAAGTTGGACACACCCACCCAGTTACATGACATCCCCCCCACCAAGTCATGCCCACAGAACCTGTGTGTGTGTGTGGGGATTAGATTCACCACTGGTACAAATAATGAAAGATGGGCTGCTTTGGAAAGATGGAATTCATTGTAGTAAAGAGGGAAAACACATAGAAAGGAATTCTACAAAACATTAGCTCAAAAATTTATGAATGAAGCTAAGAAGTCAGAAGGAGAAAATGAGCTGAGAGGCAAAACCCAAAGAAAAGGCTTTCTTCCCCCAAATATGTTAACAAGAAGAGGAAAGCAAAGGAGGCAATGCTTACTCTCAAGTGGAGAAACGTTAACAAATGATTAAAAAAAGCAAAAGAATGTGGCTCTTATTTCGCTTGTCTTTACATTCAAAGCAAATGGTCATTTGAGTAGCATGAACTGGACATGAAGACTACAGAGGAAAATGCATGTCAGTATTAATGCACAAAGGAAGTAAAACAATGATTATTGATTTTCTGAGTCAGTGATGTGACATGGACTTGTCCCAAAGTTACTTAATTTTGGTTATCCACAAATTTCTTAATAACATATTATAAAAATCATTATGGTTTAAAGATGTGACTGTACTGGAAAATAATATATCAATAATTTTACAATAATTTTAAATTTAACATGATATTAATAATTATGGATTTATTAAACACAGGAGGTAGGTAGCAAAAAAAAAGTACACTTCAATGTGCAACCCCAAATTTATAAACTTCTGTAACTTATATGTGTTCATTTTTGGTTTATGAACCAGGTAACCATCAGAACTATGAGATGATGAGTCAACATTACTTCTATGTCAAGGTTTAATGTTAAGTTTAAAAAAAAATGGGTTGAATCATTTTTAAATATACCATCTAATGTTTTTGTCTTCTCTTTTTATTGTATTTTTCTTCCTTTCTTTTAACATTTTGTGTATTTTTTACCCTGTACATTAAAGCTAATTTGAAAAAGTACAGATTTTAAAGAGTTCATTAAAATAAAGGCGTGATTCATTACTTTCGACTAACAAATGACACATACAGATCAAGTTATCACTTCATATATTTCCCATGTCAGTCATTGGAAATTATCCCCGATATATTACTATTTAAAAAAAACTTTTTCTAGATTTAATTGCCTGAGGTGTACACAAAATGCCGTAGCCATCATAATTATATCTGCTTTGTTGGAACATGCTGGAAACTGCATCTCTCATTTCCTGAGAGGATTTTCAATCGGAAGTAAAGAGATAAAGCTTGGTAGGAATTGCTATCAGTTAAGTATGTATGGGACATGGTTGATCAGAAAGGTTGGCAATTTGGCGGTTCAAATCTCTAGCGTCGTGTGATGGAGTGAGCTCCCGTTACTTGTCCCAGCTTCTGCCAACCTAACAGTTCGAAAGCATGTAAAAATGCAAGTAGAAAAAATAGGAACACTTTTGTTGGGAAGGTAACAGTGTTTAGTCGTGCTGGCCACATGACCATGGAGGCGTCTTCGGACAGTGCTGGCTCTTCGACTTTGAAACAGAGATGAGCACCACCCTCTACAACACTTCAAGGACACTTCAAGGACTGGCTTATTTTCAGAGACTGCAAGTGAGCACACAATGGAAGGCTGATATTATGTCATTGTTTTACATTTACAATTACAAAATCAGAGCAAGTAAATGCAAGAAAACTCATCAAAATAAACAGCGAAAGAATTGCTGTGAAACCAAATTCTTAAAGTGGACATCTAGCTCAAATTTGGTTCTTTGACTGTCGGTTTCCTAATTTTAAAAAAAGTGAAAATTCCTTTTTCCCCAGATAGCATTCCTGCAAATTAATTTCATACTCAGAACATCTTCAAATCATTACCTCCTGCTAGTGCTATATAAGTCGCTATTAGCAAAAATAGAGTTTAACATAAAATGGTCACAAATGTAATATTAGGCTACAAAGTATTGTCTGCACTAAAGCTTGTATAAGTAAATATGTCACATAATCTAATCTTAAACATTATCTGTTACATAGATATAATTTACATGAAATTTATAACACTTTTCTAAATAATAACTTCAGAAGTTTAATGACCATGCCTGAAATGGAATATTATCTATGGAACATTATCTTAATCTTACAAAAATCTGCTGTTCATTAAATTTTGAATAATTAACTAAAATGTCGCATTAACTTAAGAATTGGCCAGGTTTCTCACTCCTTCCCATATTCTCAAACAAAAAGGCTGAGTATTATTGTCATAGTTTTCATGGATACTTCCAGATTCCTTCAAAGTAGTTATTAATCTCTGATTTTACTTTATTTAAGTATTGCTTGCTATGACTCTTTTCCATTGGACTGAATCCAATGTTCATATATATGGACAGCGCATATGTGACTACACCCCCAGTAATTTTTGTAAATGCTTATCAATCCATGCATTTGTCAGTATCACTGTCAAACACTGATATCAAAGTGCTTGGAATCCTGTAATTCCAGATCTGATCTATATCTATAATATAGATCAGTATTGTGAATTTGACAAAATTGGAATACAGTTTTGTCAAATTCACAATATTGATCTATATTATACATCAATTAATATTAATCCAAGGCATTATTTTCTAATTCAGAATGCCAAATAAGATGTGAAAAAATAGAAGTAATATTTTTTAATTGTTGTTGAGAAAGATCCAGGAGCATAACTGATAGATAATAGGACATTTTATTGCAAGGAGATATGATGATGATGATGATGATGATGATGATGATAATTAGTAGTATTGTAATATTTCCTGCAAAAAATCCCATCTAGTTTTAATAGAAAAGCTATTTCTTTCAAGGCCAACAGTTTATAGTTCCACTAATTATATTTTTCATTTTTTGTGTTTTTCAAAAATGGCTTTTAAAATTCTTATGCTTTTTTCACTTGATTTTTTTATTCCATGTTTGGAATTTCCTCTAGAAAATAGTTGCAAACTGATACCAGGTTCTGATGCAAGACCTTGATCTCTGTATCTTTAGGCATGGAGGCTCAGTTTGTGATTTTAGGCCAGTCATTCTTTCAGTACCTAATTTTGGGGATAAAATAAGATTCCCACCTGAGTTACCTAGAACTGCTGGAGAAAATTTGGGATATGAAGCAAATGAACTAGGTGTGTGTGTTCCTTTATTGAATATTTAGTCAGTGGGTAGACAATCATCGGATGTTTTAATTTAGAGTCATGCATTGAGCAGTGATAAGACTTGATGTCTCTAAAATTCCATTGTAACCCTATGATTTTGTATGTATGTGGTGCAAATCTTGAGCACAGAATTGCAGTGCAATGCCAATGTTCTCTTGGAACTCTTGGATTAGATGGCTTTAATGGAGGGGTATCAGACTTGATTTCATTGAGGGCTGCATCAGAGTTGTGTTTGACCTTAAGGGGTTTTTTAGGGTGGACATGGCCATGGTGGGCATGGGGGTGTTGGGAGTGCCTATGGTGGCTCAAGTGCTCTGCCAGTGAAACAGGCCCCCTAGTTCCATTTTCGGCTGTGATGGCCTCCTGCAACCCTCTGCCAGCAAAAATGGAGCTCAGGACGCTACCTGCAGCCCTCCCGGGCTCCATTTTTGCTAGCAGAGGCACCATGGGCCAGTCCTTCACTGTTTCCAGAGAGGCCTCATGGGTCATATATAAGTACCCTGTGAGCCGGATCCAGCCTTGAGTTTGACACCTCTGCTTTAACGTATTCCCTCTTTCTGTTACTTTTTTCTTCTTCTTTGTAATAATTTCTAGAACTCATTTACTTTCCTTTTTCTCCTTCTTGGTTCTACCTAAAGTCCCACCCATGACTTGTGGCAAGGCATATTGCACCTGCTACTGTCTCTGCAAATCTCTCTTGGAGATAGCAGGTGAGTGGGTTTATGGCTGGCTTTATGATTAGGCAGAGTGAAACAGGTGTCTCAGGTGGAAAATATGGAGAAATGGAGTGATGGCTAAGTGTAAAACGTCAGGGATGTATTTGCCAGTTAGTCTGCCCTACAGCAGCTTGTTACCTTCAGTGTGGTATAATGCTTACAGTAGCATAGAATTGTCAATGCTAAGGCTTACTATCTAGATTAGATTCTTACATAGATTTGGGCCAGCAATAGTAGAGGAGGGCTGGAGCAGGTATTTAACTATATTAGTTCCTGATGCCTGCTCTGAATCCTGGAGTTGTTAATGTGGCGTGACAAAGAGCAACACAGGAAATGGATCATAAGAACACATCTATCATTTTAATCATAATAAACTTCATTTGGAATGACTGTACAAACAGATACAAAAAATGTGACTCAACACATACATAGAATGATTTACTTCCTCCTTCAACAAAATATTTGAGAATGAAGATCTTTATAAGATAAACTGTTAAAAATATAGTAATGAAATCTAGCATCAGACGTGTGCAACTATTTTCCAAAGTAAATTCCAAGCATGGAATAAGAAATCAAGTGAAATAAGCATAAGCATTTTAAAAGCCATTATATATATATATATATATATATATATATATATATATATATATATATATATATATATATATATATATATATATATATATATATATATATATATATATATATATATATATGTGTGTGTGTGTGTGTTTTTGTAGATCATATATATATATGTGTGTGTGTGTTTGTGTTTGTGTGTGTGTGTGTGTGTTTTCGTAGATTTTCACGGGTATAGGTATAGGTATACATACATACATACATACATACATACATACATACATAGTTAGTTAGTTAGTTAGTTAGTTAGTTAGTTAGTTAGTTGGTTAGTTAGTTAGTTAGTTAATTAGTTAGTGAGTTAGTGGAACTAAAACTAGATGGGATGCTTTGCAGGAAATACCTCATAATCATCATCATCAACTACTTATAATAAAACGTTCCATTATCTACCGCTTATGCTCCTGGATTCTTCTCAACAAAATTGACCTACCACTGGAAAACATTTGACCCTGTTTCATATCCAGGAAGCAACATGTAACAAGGTTTAATTTTTTTTTAAATTAAGATACTTAAATAAAATATTACTTTTTTTAAAATACTTGTATAGAGTATTCTCTCAAAAAAGCAATGAAACTTTTAAATTAGTGGTTTTTAAAACACTGGAAGAGGACTAAGTGTATCGTTTAATATATTGATCAATTGATGGACTGGTGTTTCTTTAGCAGTCCACATGGCACGTCCACTAGGAATGCTCTTCTTTTATATGTAATTTAAAAAAAAAAAAAAACCTAGAAAGCTGGATTACATTCTAAACTTGATGTGTATCAGAAATGTAGTACAGAACTGTATATTTTGATATATCCCTTTCAGAGTGCCTAATTTTTATTTAAACCTTTTGGCTTTGTTTATTTTGATAAGATGAAGATGGGGTTTTCCACCATTCCTAGGAAAGAAGTGTTAGTATCATCTACAGAAGTGTATGGGTACCTGACTTACATAGGAAATAGATGACATAATTAAATTTTCAAGTTTTATTTTGTATTTCCTTTCCTGGTGATATTGCCACTAGCAAGATTGTCCTATTGTTTAAAATAAAAATACTATCAGTGTGGAAGCACCATTGATTTTTATGGAACATATTCCAATTTTACTATGCCTTATTCTCTATAAACCTAACCGTAAAGGCTTATTAATAATTTGTAATGCTTTGCATGCTTGTCGTTTAAGATGACTTTTTTGTGACTTTTATAGATCTTCATGGAGGCAGGCCTGTTATCACAATATGTCACAACTGTTGCACTTGAAAATACACCACCATAGATAATATTCAATATTTGGCATATGGTATGCGGTAGTATGTTTCAAAATAACTCCAAGCAATTGGATTGCACCAAGATCGCATCAATGGTTATGAGGTGTATTTGAAGAAAATTTCATGAAAGCATTTTTGTTTGCAGGTTGATCTGAAATAAATTCTTCAACTTGCAGTGAAATGGGAACTGGATGCTTGCTTAAAGGTCATGAAAGCTTCCTGGCTCCTGCTTTATGAATGGAAACCTCTCTTTCACTTCAATGTATACATTGTTTTGTCTCCGACAGTCCAGACAAGCAATGTTATAGTGGGGATGGGATATTGTGTACCCAAGAGGTTTGTCAGATTATTTTCATGGTAAAGGGGTAACTTTCAAACCAGCTCTTTCTTATTCCCTTTGAATGATGAAATTGCATAGTACCAGGAATGAAGCCAATTCAATTGTTCGTAGCTTGATCTTGAAATTTTCTCTTCTAAACATGTTTTAAGTAAAATTTGGAAATTGGAAACGTATCTTGGAAGAAAGCATTTCTGTAGCACTGCAGAAAAAGCTGCATGAAAATGTCAATTCTTCAGGACACAGAAAGAATAGAAAGTAATGAGATATAAAAGGAAAGAAAATATAGAACAGGGCTATCAAACATGGGGCCCACCGACCAGATGCGGTCCACACTGGCTAAACCCACACCTGGTTTAGCAAAGGGGAAAAAAGTCATGTGATGATGCCGTGATGACATGAGTTTGACACCCCATATATAGAGGTAATTATAGATTTTTTTAAAAATCACCAGAAAATTTGGATTGACATTGGTCCAATAGAACAAATGTCAAAATGGCTTGAATGCTCTATATTCAGTCAGAACAAAAATGGAAAACAAACCCCATTTTCATAAACTAATTCTTTGGGTCATACAATCAACAGGTTATGACTTTCAATCAGAATAATGATACCTACTTCTTAGCCAGATGAGGCAACTGGGGTACCCCTGTCAGACACAAACATGGCAAAAGCAACTATGCTGTTCTTTTCTGATGGTTTTATTTGTATTTAGGGATTGCTTGTCAGGAAGTAAGTAAAAATATGTTTTATGCTGTTTAATTTTATTTGTAATAACATGCAAGAACATAGCAGAATACACTCATATGCCAAATTTCAACAAGCAAGAGCAAAGCAGCATATTTACATTATATAACACACCCTGACAGAAGCAATTATATGCAAACAGATGCAAATATATTTGCATACCAAAGTCTACCAAACCAAATGTGACTTACATTATATTAGCAGTATTTACATTTACCTAAGCTCAGCAGTATTAATAACATTTGTGTATAAAATACAGTAGTAAATGGAACTGAGTTGTTAAGTAAGGTGACCAGACGTCCCAATTTTGGCGGGATAGTCACGCTTTTCACAATTTTTCCCACGTCCCGTTTTTTTTTAAAAAGTCCTGATTTTTTTCCAGCCGCCGAGGCTCTCCTAGCAACTGGGAGTGTATATTCTTCTTCGAGACGAGCGCATTTCCACCCGCGCGTCCCTGGGAGCTGTTGCCAATGGCTGAGGGAGGAGAAGACTTACTCCATGTGGAGACCGCGGACTTCCCTCATGGATTTTTTCTTTTTCTGTTGCTTTGAGCAGCCCCTCCCTTCCCCCTCTCTCTTCCTCTCTCTCTCAGAGCTAGCTAGCAGCTGCCTCTGAGGTTGTCCAAGCTCAGCCCCTCCCCCGCCCCAGACTGCTGCTTCGCCTCGGCTGCTCGAGGATTCTAAATTGGCATTGCGTGTTGTTTGAGGAGGGGATTACTGTGCCATAGAAACACACCATATGTCTCAGGTTGCTGATAACCTGGTCTCTACAGAAGAGGTAATTTTAAAAACTTCGGAGCGAATCCAGAAAGAGGGGAGAAAGAGGCTGAAGGAGTGTGTGAGGAGGGGGGATTTTCTAAACCCCATTGAATCCAGAGGAAGGGAGAGAGAGAGAGAGAGAGAGAGAGAGAGAGAGAGAGAGAGAGAGAGAGAGAGAGGGAGGGAGTGTGTGCACAGGAGGGGGGATTTTCTAAACCCCATTGAATCCAGAGGAGGGGAGAGAGAGAGAGAGAGAGAGAGAGAGAGAGAGAGAGAGAGAGAGAGAGAGAGAGAGAGAGGGAGGGTGTGTGTGCACGGAGGGGAGATTTTCTAAACTCCATTGAATCCAGAGGAGGGGAGAGAGAGAGAGAGAGAGAGAGAGAGAGAGAGAGAAAGAAAGAGGGAGTGTGTGCACAGGAGGGGGGATTTTCTAAAAGTCCCATTGAATCCAGAGGAGGGGGGAGAGAGAGAGAGAAAGACGGAGTGTGTGCACAGGAGGGGGGATTTTCTAAAAGTCCCGTTGAATCCAGAGGAGGGGAGAGAGAGAGAGAGAGAAAGACGGAGTGTGTGCACAGGAGGGGGGATTTTCTAAAAGTCCCATTGAATCCAGAGGAGGAGTGTGTGTGTGTCTGTGTGTGTGTTTGTGTGTGTGTGTTTGTGTGTGTGTTAGTGTGTGTGTGTGTGTGAGAGAGAGAGAGATTATCACTAAGTGTTGTAGCTTATGATTCTTGATGAATGTATTCTATTTTTTTTTATGTACACGGAAGACAAATTCCTTGTGTGTCCAATAACACTTGGCTAATAAACTACTCTACTCTACTCTACTCTACTCTACTCTACTCTACTCTACTCTACTCTACTCTACTCTACTCTACTCTACTCTACTCTACTCTACTCTACTCTACTCTACTCTACTCTACTCATTCTAATAAGGAGTTTAGCTTCTCTCTCTTGAAAATGTAAGCTAGCATAAGGCATTATAATGCAAGCTAGCTTTAGCTTTCAAACAGTTCATTTAGTGACCAAAGTTACAATGGCATTGAAAAAAGTGACTGATGACCATTTTCACACTTAGCGACCATTTTTCACACTTAGCGACTGTTGCAGCATCCTCATGGTCACGTGATCAAAATTTTGATGTTTGGCAACATATTCATATTTATGATGCTTTCAGTGTCCTGGGGGTCATGTAATCCGCCTTGTGTGACCTTTTGACAAAATATAAAAATTTTAATCAAGCCCCCCCCCCCGCCCCTGGTCAATGGTGTCCCTCTTTACCAATCTGAAAATCTGGTCACCTTATTGTTAAGTGACTGTCTCATTACATGGTGAATTGGTTTTTATTTTGATGCATATGATTCCTAGTGTTATATATGTAATTGCTATGTGTGATTTGATTTTAAATTGGATTATACAATTACATAGTTCATAAGGTTGCTCTTGGACCCATTCCAACTTCTGAAGAGTAGTTGATTTGAAGAACCTGTTCAAAATGCAAAGATTGAGGCTATTCATTGTTTAGGCCAGGGATACACCTGAAAAGGTTGCTTTCAGATCTTTGATTGCTTATATCTGGAAGGAAATCAGATTCTAAACCTGTTTAATGGAAATGGCATTGTACATATAGAGTTTCATTGTCAGGACCAAGCTTGGAATTTAAGTCTGCCCCTATCAGTATAAATTGGATTATGTACTTGGTTTTATCCTAAACTGGGTATTTAGAAAGTTGTACTCTGCTCAGAATCAACTAAATTGAGCATCTAATAAGCCCTATAAATATGCGTACAAGCACTTTTTTTGTTGCCTGTCTACAAAATAAAGCTCCGGGAGAAAATTTGTGTAACCAATCATCCACCCATGTTGAACTCTTTATTTCTTTTAACAGCTTATATAAGAAATTCATAAAAGAGAAATAGCTGACAAACAGTGGGCATGCAATTGCGAGCAGTCTCTCGCCTAACTTTATGAATTGTCAAACCATATTCCTTCTTTAACAAAATTTAACAATTCACTTCTATTTCATTGTCTCTTCCCTCTTTTTCATTCCCTGTCTTCTCAATACAACCTTCTCCTTCTCTCTGGAGACTTTAACGTTCTAATCACTCTGACTATATGGTTTCATTTCTTGATTCTTTTTGCTGGCTTTATCTAGAATAAAGATAAAAACTGATCGTGGATTTCTTTTTTAGTCCAGATGTATTATTATATGGCTGTTTCTAATCTTTGCTAGAATTTTGATCTATGGCCTCGTGTCCTTTGCATGATTCTAGTAATTTTCTCTTCTGAATATCTAGAAATTCTGGATAAATAATACCACACCTATGTTACCTTAAAATCCTTTCTCAAAACCAATAGTTAGGCAGGTTTTAAGTAAGTGATATCTTTGGATCTTTCTTAATTTTGCTTTCTGTTTTAGACAGTAACCTCTTAAATAACTGAAACTTTCTTACCTAATACTATAAGGCATTAAGTCAACTGAAGTATTATATAAAACAACATCATACACTGATTGATGTCTCTGAAAAAATTACCAATACTTTTCCATACTGATCTTAGTGATCATTAGTGGAAAAAGGCTATCATATAAATAATCTACCTATATAATTAGGATATTATCTTTTGAGTTGTGAATTTTCTTATGAGTAAGTAAAATGTTACAATGACAGAGTTGTTTATTAATCAAATTTATATGACCATCCATCTCATACAAAGTTACTTTGAGTAACTACAATAAAAGCTAATTATTGAAACAGAATATTAAAATTCATTGAAACAAATAACACACAGTACATAAAAATAAAATAGCAAGAAGATTGATTAAGAAGTTAATCACGGTGCAAGAAATGTATAGACACTCTGCTTCTAGGACAGCTCTGGACAGCTTTCAATAATTAAAAAGCAATATAAAAAAACAAGAAACAATATAAAAATTATTTTAAAAACCATATAAGCACAATCATCATCTGAGGAACAAAAACGAACAACAACATAATCATTGAATGGGCATTGTCACACAGTCAGGTCTTTTTTAAATAAATAAATAAGCCAAACAAATAGGTTTCTGGAAAGCAAATCAGTCCATATGAAATCTTGCCCATCATTTTTTGTGGATGCAGAATTAAAGTGATACTGTTTAGATAAATTAATGGACCCATAAATGAACAGATAAAGTAGCCTTTTCATTTATGATAAAATAATAGTTGAATAAATCATTTCAGCTTTTGATTATTTTTTCATGTAACAATTGCTGTAAATGGATTAACATCTCTATCTCAAGCTAGGCTAAACCTTGCTAAAATCATTAAAATCTAAGGAGACATAAGATGATTTGGTCTGGAAAGCAATCTCTTGTAAGATAATTCAAAAAGCTTAAAATAGCATTAGGCAGAGATCCAGAATAGCATACTGTATACAATGAAAAGTTGGAACAACTAAGCAAAAATATCTCATAATTCTTTGAATTGTCATAAAGCATGGATAATTTTTCAGCAAAAAAGAAACCCTGACACAAAAATGCCATGAAAGGAAAGAAAATTACAAATGGGACTCTTCAAAAGTTTGGCAGTTACCATCACATGATTATCAGGGCATCAATGTCCTCATGACTTCCACTTCCAATAAGCAATGCAAATTTATCCTCGGTGATCACACACAACTTTTACAGCATGCCATGTACCCAGTTATGAAAATTCCTTGCAGCATTTTTTAAAAACATAAATAAATTATGAATCATGAATCAATGTTAAGAGTCAGAATAAATCTCAATTACTAAACATAATGAATACCTAAATAATGAGTCACAGTCATCCCAAAGTTACAGGAATGTGATTCTGTCTGGAAAACATCAAAAATGCAAACTACATCTGCAAACTACCCTCTTAACATTGGTTTAGTGGAAGACTGCTTTTACCCTATTTTCAGAAACCTGAAGAGCAATAAATGAGATGTACATTTTTTTTCTGCCCAAAAGGGCTTCAATCCAGGGCAAAAAGTGTGTGGGATACAGTAACAATTAAACTGTATTAAATTGTGTTAGACTTAACTTGAATCAACTTGAATATATTTATACTGAACTCCCCAAGCATTTAACAATCTTGCATCTTCTCTCACATTAGAAATTACAGTTTGGTAGGAACTTTTGAAAGTGCTCTGCTAGCCATACCTAAGGGCTACCCATCAACTTATACATCCATGCTCTAAATCTAAAGACTCTGAAAGCCATTTCAGTTTGTTATGGATTAAAATTAAGAAGATAGAGGAAATATAGCATGGAATAAATGGGCAAGAATTGGAGAGATCATGAATGCCTGGTTAGAGTTAGAACTATGACTTCCTAGTAAGAGGACATTAAAAAAGGACAATGCTCTTCAAAAAAATATAGGGGGAAGTGAAAAGATTGGGTTGGATAACACATGATAGTTGTACATTTGGGGAATAGGCTTAAAGCCTGGAACCTCTTGCTCCTGACTACCAACAAGATTCCCACAGATTATATTCCACAGAATAATGCAGATACTGTAAATAAGATACTAAAGTGCAATAAGAAAAGCTAATTGCTGAGCTTTATTGTGACCAGTGTTATAGTGATTCAGGTATGCAGGGTGAATATTCTGCACTCTAGTTGGTGGATAATTATCCCAAATGTGTATTATGCAACTGAATGTTTCCATTACAATAAAATGAAGCCTTTTATTTATTTCTGTTATTTGTTTACTAGTTTGTAGTATTTTTACTAGTTTGTAGTATATTCACAGTACTCATATTATTATACCATTTATATCTAAGTGTCTAGGCAGTTAGAATACAAGAATGCAAGTCAGAATATAAAAACGCAATGCCTTCACTTTCTTGTTTGAATTAAGAGGTAGAAGTAGAAGGTAAACCAGCAAAAGTTAATACAATTAGAAATGCCTTGTCATATTAAATAAAAAGATTTTCTCCCCTGGTACCCAAATAGTAGAAAGCTTGGTACCAGACATGTTATTGTAGTGTGTTATAATGGTTAGGAGTGGAGTAATCAATGCTCAAGTTGACATTCAGCTGTGGAAATTTCCTGCATGGGTGGCTTTGAGCTAGTTATTTTCTCTTAGTTCAACTTACTCATAGCATTGTGTTAAGATCAAGGAAATAGGTAAGCTAGCTTGGGGGGGGGAACAGAATGTACAGTATGTTTAGTAACTAAATAAGTGACACACTCTGCTAGAGAGAAGCTACCTGAAGATGGGCTCCAGCACGAGTCCAAATACTGAGAAGACTAAACCTCTGGTCTGGTGACCGACACAGATTGGATCCTGCAACATTATCCTGGGAGACATATATTCACCTTCATTAGTAAACAAGAGACCCTACAGTTGCTCAAAGGTCTCTTATCTGCCTTCAAAACTAGATGTTTTCCCGAGGTGGCGCAGTGGTTAGGGTGCAGTACTGCAGGCCACTTTAGCTGACTGTTATCTGCAGTTCAGCGGTTCTAATCTCACCGGCTCAGGGTTGACTCAGCCTTCCATCCTTCCGAGGTGGGTGAAATGAGGACCCAGACTGTGGGGGCGATATGCTGACTCTGTAAACCGCTTAGAGAGGGCTGAAAGCCCTATGAAGCGGTATATAAGTCTAACTGCTATTGCTATTGCTATTAAACATGTTGTTGGAAGAAATGTCCTTCTGGGTTCGACTCCAAGTGGGGAAAAAGACACTGGAGACATGGAGGCTGCTTGGAAAGATGGTTTAATGATGGGCAGGACCACATGGCTTGAGTCCTGAACAGAAAAGGTGATCACATGTTTCAATGTTGGGTGAAGAAGAAGAGAAAAGAGGAAGGGGCTTGCTGGGCTTTTTATAATCTGTTCAGCCCCACCTCTCTGCTTCCTGTTCATGTGTAAGAAATGTATTCTGATTGGTCGTCAGACTCCCATGGGTCCATGCAGGGGCAACTCTCTAGGCTGTGTTTTGAATCCCAAGTTTGATTGAGTTTTCAGATACCATGTGGTGAGTTTCTGTGAAAGGCTGATATTACCTTTATTATGTAAAGTAGACTAGCTCAGGCTTTAATGGCTCATTGACAAAAGTGGGGTCGGCAGGAAGCTGTAGGGAGCTACTTTGTTTCTCCCTTTTCACATCCAGGGAAATATAGTATTCTGTCTTTTCAATATTTTCTAGTATATTTCATTTTTCTAGGAGAGGGGTGGGTGCTAACTTCTTACAATGTATACTTGCAATAGATTAGATGCTTAGATTGTTAAGTGGATCTCAAATTGATTTTGCAATCTTCCTTGTTGCTACTGAAGCTTGTTTAAGCCACGAACATGACTATTTGCCTAAAGCTGTTACTGCAGAGTTTTAATTATAGATAAGAACAAACATGATATCTACACTTCTCCTTTCAGCACAGAGATATAAACACAATTTGCACTGATCCTAATCTTTAATTGGCTAGTCATGTTTGGAAAGTGAAATATTACACTGCCTTGCCTATGACTTGGAAGTAGCTACTCCAAAACCAGGAATTACTCCATTAACCATATACTAACTTTCATTCTTGTGCTGAAAAAAGTACTTAGAAAAGACTCAATAAATTATCCATGAAAAGTCTTTTGGATTGGTTTTGTACTGTATGGATAACTTCTTTTCATCTTCATGGTGAGCTTAAGAATTTAAACAATATATTGTGTTCATCCATCCCTCCATTATATATATAGCCCAAATCTGTGGTACTTAGAATCTATATTTAAAATGTGCATGCGCTATTTTGATTTTTATTTATTTCATCTAATTTCTATCCCACTTAAATATTTTAGCTTCACCAAATGTTAACCGTATTTTACTTCCAATAAAATCAGAAGAAATTTGGCTGTTATGCCCAGCTGAGCTGGTACATATACAGTTACATTTTGCCATATAAGGCCAAAGATACAGAAGTGATAGCTACAGAATTGCCTCTTCAGCCCGGTTCTCCCCACCCCCCTCCGCACCCCCATCATAGGTCATGCATCATGTAAAATATTCCCTGTGGGAATAAATGTTCTTTCAATTTATGCTTCTCAAAATATATTTTTAATTAGCTGGGATTGTTCAGTGAACAGTCCTCCATTAGAAAGCCTTGGATACTACAGTAAACTTTAAAAATTCACTTCCTATTTGGGACATTCTTATTATTCAGACAAATACATCTGATGCATATTATGTTAAATATATGTTTTTAAAAAGAGCCCCAAATGTTCAGACATTGCATTTGTGGTCTTTTATTCAATGGTATGAATGAGAGAGATAAGAAATGGCAGGCTTTGTATCTTGAGTGAAATGTTAAAATAAAATTTAAAATCAGGAAAGATACCTTGGCAGGTTCTGAGACATTAAACAGAGCTGACACATCCCCATTTTTAACATAACTGATATTAAGCATGTGGAGAATATTCCTATATGGCTCATGTCACACCAGGAAAAAAATATTAGCTTGCTATCTTTATAGATTTTTATCTGTCAGCTCTTCAGACAGACAGATGTAACAAATAATCTCCATTTTGCAAGTTAACATTTATTTCTTTAACATTTAGATAATGTCGCTTTCAATTTGAGCCAAAAGTGCATTAGCATCCTTGTTCATAGATTTGCTGAAGTGGGAGCTAGACTTGAAGTCACCTCTGCCTTGATAAAATAAACAACACACACCAACACCTAACAGCTGCAGAAAGAAAAATACATAAATATTCTGTGGTTCTGGAACTGATGGAGGCCAAGGCTACAAGCTAAACTTTCCTTCCTCCAAATATTGGTGTGACTTTCAGCCAAACTACACACTACAGAAAATATGTAACATGCAGCAATGTCTCAATTTTTCTCTTCAGTTATTACAAGCACAGGGAGACCATTCTTACTGGAGTAGATTAAGTGCAAAGCAGAATTATCTCACAGCCCTCCCCCAGCTCCTATCAGGAAAAACAAAAAATCTCTCTCCCTCCCTCCCCCCCTCTCTCTCTCACACACACACCACTATGCAGCTATGAAAGTTATGAAATGGTTTCTTTGACAAAAAGGGAACTTTTCCTCCATAAGCATTTGGAACTTCTGGGGCATGTTTAGGAGAAATAATCAACATCTTGATTACAGCTCAGGAACAATTTCTCATGTGCTACAGGACAATCTCCTCTACACCAATGTTCCTGGCTCCCACTTTTTAAGAGGTGTTCTCTAGGGGCTACAGCCTATGCCAATGTCACAAGGGAGTTTACCAACCCTAGTTACCCAAGTTCTCTAATTCTGATCATAAAGGTAAATAACAACAAAACAGTCCCAATGATCACATATGGTGCAGAACTGTGGAGTTAAATAAATGCTCCCATATTGGAACAGATACAATCTACTTTTCTGAAATATATCTTGGAGGTGAATGTATCTTGGAGGTCTCAACATATGCAAGGATCAATGGTAAGATGAATTTCTTGTATTTAAACTTTGTTTTGACATCATCAAATGTGTTGATGCTGACCAGCTAAACTCCTGAATCCTTTGATCCAGACATCTGCAGTGCTTCTGCAGTGTTACCTATCAACATGTAGGTACTACGTAAGTTCTACTACATAATGAACCATCTGAGAGGGCAAGTATAGATTCTTTTGATCACTCACTTTGACTCAGTTTGTTTCAATTCACAACCTAGACTTCATTAATCAAAGTTCATTTCATTTCATTAATTCTTCTTTTATATTGTAAAATAACAACAATACAATAAAATGCTATTTACTTGTAGTCCTTTAACTCTTTAATTCCTGCTTTGGGAATTTAAATTTTTGCTTCCATCTGAGGGTTGACAATTTCCAATCCAGGAGCAGGGCAAGCACACAGTTGCTGGCAAACTCAGAGGTTTTTTTTAAAAAAATTTTTTAGCTATTCAATGTGTGAAGCCTCCCTAAGCTGAGACAATTTTAAAGGCTGTAAAGGGCGCCTCCTCAGAGTGTTTTATTCTGTTTTGTTAGGCCATCTAGAGAAAATCACTGAATGACATCATTCTCCTCATTGTCTTCTAATTGTTGGAACTAATTTTGCAGATTAAAACTGCAAGGGCAAGGCATGAATCCAATTGTAAGCATTAATCGTCTAACACTGCAAGCTTTATCAGCAGCCATAAAATACTCCCCCCCCCCAAATCCTTGCCAGGCAAAAAGTGCTTGTCAAGTGGTGCTACTGATGACTGATGTCAGGGCCTGATGAAAAATGAAGTAATTGTATTTTGAAGGGAAAGTCCTTTAGAAAATCCATGATGCTGTAATTATCCTTTGTCTTTCATTTATATTGTCCACTCATGATTTGGTTTTTCTTTTGCTTCTCTGACAATATCTTTTTTGTGCTTTATTACATCTGGACATTGGGGAAAAAATAAGGCAAATATTTCTCTACTAAAATGTGTTATTAATGATACTGATATCCAGTATTTTGCTGGTATTACATTATGTTCAAGAGTGCATTTATAATATAGCTATAATATTTTCTACTACAACTGCAACCATTCCTCTTTTTAAAACCTTCATGTCTTCATTGCTATTATTATTATGTCCCACCTCTTTCCTCAGAATTCAAGGTGATATATGCAGTTTTTCATTTTGTGATTTTAACATCACAAAAAGGCTATGAGAGAGAATTGAGGGAAGTCATTGGATGCTTGTGAGGGGGCTTGTTGGAGACTCCAGTTGGAGCCTCCAGTATTCCAGTAACTAAATCCCATTGGCAGTTAAATGAAAGTTCAACCACAGCTCCAGGGAAAAGGAACATGCCACAAGTTGCCATATGAAGACCTGAATCTAAACTGTCAGTTCTATAACTTTATTTTTTGAACTGCATTATCCTGGATCTGCCAAATATATTTATTTGACCCAGAGTGTATCCAAGGCATTTGCAGATGTGATTGAATGCATTCAGCAAGGCTCCTTAACAGCAGATGGATAAATTCACTGAAAGGTCTTGCCAATTTCCTTGCAGCAGCAAATGATAGCTGAATTAAATTCATTATTAAAAACATACATATAGCCTCAGAGAACATAAAAGAGAGTGAATATCTAAGGCCCATAAACTAATCAATTCAATCCATGTTCAACGGTTATGAGTTAATGCAAATTGATCAATTATCGTAGATGTGTAAACATTGGTTACCCATTGTGGTGACTTTGAGTTAATTCTGCATATCCCTAAAGTGATTTCCTTCTAACTTTGTACCAAAAGTCCCAAGATTTTCAACTAATATGACTAAAACTGGATCAGACTAAAACTTTATGTGTGAAGGGGTGAAAGCAAAAAGCAGACTATGGGAGCTATGTTTCAGGGTCAAACCACAATTTGTTTTATTTACAAAGCTTTTATGGTCTCTCCCAGAGGTGGGTTGCTGCCGGTTCAGCCTGGATCGGCCGGTAGTAGCAACAGTGGGAGACTCCGCCTACCTGCCTGGATGCTTCTGCGCATGTGCAGAAGCATTATGTGAATGCATGAGTGCGTGCACAAGTGCGTGCATGAGCATGCCTGAACCGGTAGTAAAAAAATTAGCAACCCACCTCTGATCTCTCTCCCTACCCCCATTCTCATAGACTTGAATGGCTGATGTTAGGATAGTTTTAATATTAAGCTAGCTTTGATACAACATTGGCAACATCAATATGTTCCTTCCAAGACCTTGGATAGACTCTATGGCTGGAGGACAGAAACTGTGTATGAGTTAGACACTTGTCCTAACTCAGTCTGCTGATTTCAGTTAAAATAATGGACTGTATCCCACAAAGCAATTTTTAAGTAAAAATTATCCCAATCCAGGAATATTTTTTATATTTATTTATTTATTATTATTTAGTAATAAAATTTATAGGCCGCCCAATCCCGAAGGACTCTGGGCGGCTTACAAAAAGAAGAGGAAAAGAAATAATAAAAAATAAAAAAGACAGATTTAAAACACAACACATGCACTCGTTCTGATCGGGGCTGGACCTCAACAGTGAGGTCAACAGCCCCAGGCCTGCTGGAATAGCCAGGTTTTAATAGCTTTTCTGAAGGCCATGAGAGTGGGTAAGGTCCGGATCTCTGGGGGTAGCTCGTTCCAAAGGGTCGGAGCAGCCACAGAGAAGGCTCTCCTCTGGGGAGCCGCCAGCCGACATTGTCTGGCTGACGGCAACTGAAGGAGGCCCACCCTGTGGGATCTCCCTGGCCGCTGGGAGGTATGTGGCAGTAGGCGGTCTCGCAGGTACGCTGGCCCTAAGCCATGTAGGGCTTTAAAGGTAATAACCAACACCTTGAATTGTGTCCGGAGACCAATAGGTAGCCAGTGCAGCTCATGGAGGATAGGTGTAACATGGGTGTACCTCGGTACACCCAATATCGCTCACACGGCTGCATTCTGGACTAGTTGCAGTCTCCGAACACTTTTCAAGGGTAGCCCCATGTAGAGCGCGTAGCAGTAATCCAGCCTTGAGTTGACAAGGGCGTGAGTAACCGTTTGAAGTGCCTCCCGATCCAAATAGGGCCGCAGTTGATGCACCAGGTGAACCTGGGCAAAGGCCCCCCTGGTCACAGCCGACAGATGGTGTTCCAGTGTCAGCTGTGGATCCAGGAGGACCCCCAAATTACGCACCCTCTCTGAGGGGTGTAAGTTTTCGCCCCCCAGGATTAAGGATGGACTATCTGGGCTGTCCTTCGGGGGCAGCATCCACAGCCACTCAGTCTTGGCGGGATTTAGTACAAGTTTGTTCACTCCCATCCAGATCCTGACAGCTTCCAGGCATCAGCACATCACGTCCGCCGCTACACTGAGCTGGCACAGGGCAGAGAGATGCAGTTGCGTATCATCTGTATATTGATGGTACTTAACCCCATGCTGTTGAATGATCTCGCCCAGCGGCTTCATGTAGATGTTAAATAGGAGGGGGGACAAGACCGAACCCTGTGGCACACCACATTTAAGGGGCCTAGGGGTCGACCTTTGCCCCCGACCAACACCGACTGCGACCTGTCAGAGAGGTAAGAGGAGAACCACTGTAAAAGGGTGCCTCTCACTCCCACCTCTTCCAGCCATCGCAGAAGGATACCATGGTCGATGGTATCGACGGCTACTGAGAGGTCAAGAAGCACCAGGATAGAGGAATGTCCTCTATCCCTAGCCCACCAGAGATCATCAGTCAGTGCGACCAAAGCGGTTTCTGTGCTGTACCCAGGCCTGAAACCAGACTGAAAGGAGTCTAGATAATCCGCTTCATTCAAGGTCCATTGGAGTTGAAGCGCCACCACCTTCTCAACAACCTTCCCCAGAAAAGGAAGGTTGGAGACAGGATGATAGTTCTTGAGAATAGCTGGGTCCAGAGAAGGTTCTTATGAGTATGTTCTTATCATTTGGTTCAGAAAGTAGGTTTAGTACTGATTTTGTATATTTCCCATATAAAACCTTCTGATCTTCTAGTTCAACTATCCTCTGGAGAACCTTCAAACCACCCTGTACTACAACCATGGATCCTGCTACTTCTACGTATCTACCAGAACTACATGTTAATTTAAAAAATAGCTACCAAGAATGCCTGACCATAGAAGGTACCCCAAAGGAAGAAATCACAAACCTATCTTAGGAAGGCCATAGCTACAGATATCCTCTTGCCCCGATGATGTTTTATTTTATTTTTAAACGCATCCATATCATAGCTTTCCGTTAACACTAGTTTCATGTTATTCCATAATCTATCATATCATTTGTAAGACAAACATTTATTTCATTATGACAAATGCTAGAAATGCAAAGCCCACTCCTCTTCACAAAAAAGCAAAGACAGCAATAAGCCTCAAACTGCAGAATGCTTAACTCTTAGTAATTTTAGCTGTAACTGAGACCTAGCAATAGCCTCTGGACTCCAGCCCCTGGCTTCCTCTTTGTGCACATAAAAATGTTTACATGTAAAGGACAGCATCTTGATTGTTTGTATTTAAGTGTTATGCACGTAAGATTTTCCATTATGGAAGGGTTAAGCCTTATGCTCCTCTAGGGTTTTCTCTTAATGGTGGTGATTGCCAGGACTGGAGCCAGCTGTAGAAACACCATTGTCCAAAGGAGTGCTCTTGAAAGTGGTTTGGCCCAAATTCAACATAGGTAACATTTGGAAATCTACTCATTCTTAAATGAAATCTAATCCTTCTTAAATTAAAACCATTACCACCACCCAAAGATTGAAAGCATATAAAAGGATGATATGAACCAAACTGCCTAACCTCAAGGGGACAACTAGTTCTTAAACATCTTCAAGACTTGCATATAACAGATGCATAACTTCATATAAAATATTTGGAAATTCTATGATTTTAATAAACTTAAAACAATGATACAGAGGATTCCATTATAAGAAGCTAATGGGGAAAGGGTCTCAAGAGGTGTGCAAAAAAACCGTTATTGCAAATAATTTTAGTAAAGGGAAAAAATGGACTTACCAGATGAAGTCAGTAAGTAAAGTAAAAAGAATGCAAGCAGGTGCCACCCGAAAAACTATTAGGGACTTCAAAATCCAGTATTTCTGTGCTTTGAAATGGACTTTGCTTGTGAGGAGGTCGCAAAAGGGGATCACATGACCTTGGGACACAGCAGTTATAAATATGGACCAAGCATCTGAATTTTAATCACATGATAATGGGGATGCTGCAAAGTTCATAACTGTGAAAAATGGTCATAAATCTCATTTTTCAGTGCCACTGTGACTTTGAATAGTCACTAAACTTTGTAAATAAAGGACTATCTGTACCCAGTAGTTTCCCCAATATCACTGCTTGTCCTGCAGAAAAAATGTCTTCCCCAAAGAGCAGAAATTTCTACAGCTAAAGAAACGAGCGGGTCCAAAGTAAGTGCAGAATTTTTTTGGGATGAACAGATTTATTTTTGCAGGCAGCTTTTAGAATGATGAGATTATAGACACTGGGAAAAGGAAGAAAATGAACCCGAGAAAGGGCTGCAAATAGAAAAGGGAAAAACAAGAACTAGAGAACCAGTTGTTATTGATTGACAATAGCTACACAAAGAGGCAGAACCTCAAAGCTCTTGAAATTGTCCAAGTAATAGCAATGTGAAAGGAGAAGGAGAAGCTAAACTGGAGAAGAGCTTAAGAAAGAGGTAGTGATGGAAGAAAATCAAAATGCCATGGTGTTGGAGTCTGCAAAATAAGATGTCCTCAGAAATGAACTGGCAAAGTTTGGGGGGCACCATCCAAGGTTCTATTGTCCTCCAGTGGCCAAACTCAGGACAACCAAGCTGATAATTTGTCTCAGGCAAAATGAGACAGGCAAAATGAGACAGTTTGTCTCAAAACATTCTCAAGAACTGAAGGATCTTTTAGATGTCATTAAGTTCTTCAATGTCTGGGATCCAGTTTCAGGAACCACCTCCGTCTTAGTTCAGGAGGATGAGAGAAAATACCATGCCAGAGACACAATTCCTATTTAAAATGCAGTTTTGAAGCCTTCAATAAAAGCATTTCATTGTATTCTTTAAATGTAAGTATTAACACTGAATCAGATTTCACTGTTCAACTGTTATATGTAAACAATAGATCCCAACAATTCCTATACATTTAATATTGGAATTGGAATTTGCTTTATTTGTATGCCACCCTTTTCCCTGAGGGGACTCAGGGTGGCTCACAATTCAAGGGAGGGGGATAAACAAACAAATTACAGAACAAAAAGACCATACACTACTAAAAACACAACAATCATACCATTCGGAGTGGGGCTGCAAGTCTTTAGCCCCAAGCCTGCCGGAACAGCCAGGTTTTAAGGGCTGTGCGGAAGGCCTGGAGGGTGGTGAGGGTACGAATCTCCACGGGGAGTTCGTTCCACAGGGTCGGAGCAGCCACAGAGAAGGCCCTCCTCCGGGTAGTCGCCAGTCGGCACTGGGCGGCTGATGGAATTCGGAGGAGGCCTAGTCTGTGGGATCTTATTGGTCTAGTGGAGGTAATTGGCAGCAGGCGGTCTCTCAAGTATCCAGATCCAATACCATGAAGGGCTTTGTAGGTGACAACTAGCACCTTGAAGTGAATCCGGAGACCAACAGGCAGCCAGTGCAGCTCGCGGAGGATAGGTGTTACGTGGGTGAAACAAGGCGCACCCACGATTGCTCGCGCGGCCGCATTCTGGACAAGCTGAAGTTGCCGAATACTCTTCAAGGGCAGCCCCATGTAGAGCACGTTGCAGTACTCCAGCCTAGAGGTCACAAGGGCACGAGTGACTGTTGTGAGAGCCTCCCGGTTCAGGTAGGGGCGCAACTGGTGAACCAGGCGAACCTGGGCAAATGCCCCCCTGGTCACAGCTGACAAATGGTGTTCAAAAGTCAGCTGTGGGTCCAGGAGGACTCCCAAGTTGCGGACCCTATCTGAGGGGCATACAATTTGACCCCCCAGCCTGAGAGATGGAACACCTGGCCAATTAGTGGGAGGGAAGCACAGCAGCCACTCGGTCTTGTCTGGATTGAGAACAAGCTTGTTAACCCCCATCTAGTCCCTAACAGCCTCCAGGCCCTGGCTCATCACGTCCATCGCTTCATTGAGCTGGCACGGGCGGACAGATACAACTGTGTATCGTCCGCATACTGGTGGTATTTTATCCCGTGCCGTCGAATGATCTCACCCAGCGGTTTCATGTAGATATTAAAGAGGAGGGGGGACAGGACCGAACCCTGTGGCACCCCATACGTTAGGGGCCTAGGGGTCGATCTCTGCCCTCCAACTAACACCGACTGCGACCTGTCCGAGAGGTAAGAGGAGAACCACCATAAGACAGTGCCTCCCACCCCCACCTCCCGCAGTCGTCGCAGAAGGATACCATGGTCGATGGTATCGAAAGCCGCAGAGAGGTCAAGGAGTACTAGGATGGAGGCATGACCTCCATCCCTGGCTCTCCAGAGATCATCGGTCAACGCGACCAAAGCGGTTTCCGTGCTGTAGCCAGGCCTGAAGCCAGACTGGAAGGGATCTAGATAACTGGTTTCCTCCAAGGACCGCTGGAGCTGAAAGGCCACCACCTTCTCAACAACCTTCCCCACAAAGGGGAGGTTGGAGACTGGACGATAGTTATTTAGGACGGCTGGATCCAAAGATGGTTTCTTCAGGAGGGGTCTCACCACCGCCGCCTTTAATGCGGGGGGAAAGACCCCCTCCCGAAGGGAGGCGGTAACAACTGCCTGGATCCAGCCCCGTGTCACCTCCCTGCTGTTAACAACCAGCCAGGAGGGGCACGGGTCCAGTACACATGTGGAGGCACTTACAGCTCTCATGGCCTTGTCCACGTCCTCAGGGGTAACAGCTTGAAAATCAATCCAGTGATGTTCTACCAGATTATCCCTTGGTGCCTCAGCTGGTACTGCGGGATTGGAGTCCAGGTCCGTCCGAAACTGAGCAACTTTATCCGCGAGGAATTGGACATAGTCCTCAGCTCTGCCCTGCAAAGGATGGCTCGTATCCCTCTTGTTTAAGAGGGAACGGGTTATCCTGAACAAGGCGGCTGGGCGCAACTCAGTGGAAGCAATCAGAGAGGCAATATATGTTCTTTTTGACGTCCTGATTGCCCGGATGTAAGCTCTGATGCTAGATGTTAAAAGTGCTCGGTCCGACTCGGATTTTCTGGATCTCCATCGGTGCTCTAGGCGTCTCTTTCGGCGCTTCATCTCCCGGAGTTCCTCAGTAAACCAAGGAGCCCTCCTGGATGCACTGCCTCGGAGCGGCCGTAAAGGCGCAATCCGGTCAAGAGCCCCTGTCGCTGCTGAATTCCAAGCAGCAACCAGAGTCTCCGCCGGACTGCGGGCGAGAGTATCAGGAATGACCCCAAGCTCCGTCTGAAAACCCGACGGGTCCATAAGTCGCCTGGGGCGGAACCACCTGGTCGGTTCCTCCTCCCTACAGTGGGGGTTTGGTCTCCAAAAGTCAAGCCTCAGTAGGTAGTGGTCTGACCACGACAGGGGTACGATCTCACTACCCCTCAGACCAAGATCACAAGTCCACTGCTCCGAGAGAAATACGAGGTCGAGCATGTGACCCACCGAGTGGGTTGGGCCCCGAATTACTTGGGTCAAGCCCATGGCTGTCATGGAAGCCATGAACTCCTGCGCTCCATCAGAGTGTTTACCGAGCGAAGGCAAATTGAAATCCCCCAGAACCATAAGCCTGGGGAACTCAGTTGCCAGCTTGGCTACCGACTCGAGGAGCGAGGGGAGGGCTGCTGCAACGCTGTTGGGAGGCAGGTACGTTAACAGCAAGCCCACTTGACCCTTGAGGTCCAACTTCACCAGCAGGGACTCACACCCGACAAGCTCCGGAGCAGGGATCCTACGAGGTACTAGAGACTCTCGGATAACAATGGCCACACCCCCACTCCTTCGCTGAGCTCTCGGCTGATGGAGCACCTGAAAACCCTCTGGGCACATCTCTATGAGGGGGACTCCTCCCTCCGGGCCCAGCCAGGTTTCAGTAATACATGCCAGGTCTGCCCTCTCGTCTAAAATTAAGTCCCGGACGAGATTGCCATTATTGTCTATTTCAGCATTCTTCTAAAGGTGCAAGATAGTGTTCCACTAATATTTTCAAAGTCACATCTTCTCTCAAAATATAACTGAAGATTGTTGATCCTTTTAAACAGAAAATTGATAAACTGAAGGATATGGATGTTATGAGGTGGTTTACAGGCATACTTTTATACTTTTCATCAATTACTAGTGATTTGGTAATACATCAAATGCAGATGCAGTATGGACAAAAAGCAAAAAGAATATGAACATTATGTATTGTAGTTGATAGTTATTGAACTCTGCTGAAACTGCAGAATCTCATATCTAGACTTCACAGTATGGATCTGGTGTTTGGATTACAGTAAGCGTTGCAAAGTTAAGAGGATAAGAGAGGCTGTTTTAAAAGCCCCTCTACTCATTTAATTAATATTCACTTAAGTTAACTAGTTCAGCATAAACTGTTACTTTGTGATTTGTTCCTTAAAAACATCTACAGAATAATCTCCTGGTACATTATTTCTATTAATCTATTGGACCCGTTAAAATGATTGGTTATAATGATTAAAAATGATCTAACATGAAGAAATAAAAGTTTGTACGTCCCTAAAATCTAAAGCTTTATGAGGCTGTGGTAGAATCAAGTGAAAAGAAATGAGAACTATACACAATGGGGAGAAATGAAAAAGAGCACTGTTTATATTTTTATTTGCTTTGGGGGGGGGGGATTGGCATAGAATTTTAATATATTTGTATACTTTTAAAATAATGTACTGTTTAATCGCAGAGGTCAGGAAGAGAAGGTGAATACTTAAGATGAGAAAAGGGTTTTCAGGGAAGAATATATACAGGTATCCCTGAATTGCAGGGATAGTATCAGGAAAGCTAAAGTTCAAAATAACCTGAACGTAATGGTAGTTAAGCAAAAAGGTCACAACTTCTAAAAAAATTATTTAAAAAAAAACAGAAGATGGAAAAATTAGAAAGCCAGTTATTTTTGTTCATTCTTCTTCAGCAATAGTTGTGTCCCCCCACTCTCCCCTTCCAAAAAAGAAACAAAAAAATAATTACCAAGACTCTAGGGGCAATAATTGAAGCTAGGAATGGAAACAGTACACTATATGGAGAATCTTTTCCCCACATATTATATTAATTTCTCTTCATTAGCAGTGGGGTGTTAAACATTATCTGTTTATAAAGTTGTCTCAGGTTCAATCTTCAAAATCTCTAGGAAAGATTGCAGAAATTCTTGCCTGAACTACTGACAAGTCAAGACCGATCACTGTTGTAAAAAAGTTATCAATCTGCTTTCCTCCAGATGGCACCTTTGTTCAACTCATGCTAGCATGGCCATTGTTATTACTGCCTGAGTTTCAGCTCTAGAGGAACAGTATTAAGCTAATGCCCCAATCATACATTTTAATGGCTTCCTATCAAAACCCAATAGTTTCCAAAATGTACTAGAAATATTTGGAGTTATTGCCAGTGCTGTATTAATAATATTAACAACATGACTTATTTCAGTGATTTTATCATATTTTATTGTTGACATTTAGAGAGCTTTTTTCTATTACTTCTTTTTTGTACATCACTGAATATTTGAATTTAAATAGCTTTTACATATTTTCAGTATATAAAATCAAATGTTTCACCAGATACTTGCATGTAGATAATGTATAACATTTGATGCAGTGGTAGGTTGCTATTTTTTTTACTACTGGTTCGGGTGTGCTCAAGGTTGCGCATAAGCGTCTGGGCAGGTGGGTGGAGCCTCCCGCTGCTACCACGTTCACCCAATCCGGGCCAAACTGGGTGCAAATACCATCTCAGATTTGATGCATACTTAGTAACCAGCTGATGATACAATGTGCATATTGTATTTTAGACATGGCTGGACCATATGGATACCCATAAGTGGTCATTTGAATTTTTATAGCATAGATATGGTATGACTAACATATATTTTAGGAATTCCCTCCCCATTTCTACATATTTTCCAAACCTTTGCATAATATCTCCTTCTGAACAAAAAGTATTGAATGATGCCTGATACCTATGTTATACTAACGTTCTGTGTTTAATGAAAAGGTGCTGCACAGCAACAAAGATTGATCCACTCTGCCAGAGATACTTCAAGAGATAAAGTAGCTTGCTTAATACTGAAATATTTAAGCATGCAGAAAAAATACTATCCATCCTTCAAGATCTTTTGGAAGTAGGTCCTGAGAGACCATTACAACATTACATTTCAGTGTTATATACTGTTAATGCTACTTTCCCTTAATTGTTGACCTAGACATGATTGCTACAGGTTCCATACATCTGGGCAAGATGTATTGTAAAATTAGAATAAAATAAGTAATTGTAATCATGTTGGCCAAGGGAAAAAAATCCAATATCATACAGGAAATTTTCTATTAAACCAACTTAAATTTTATTTTAAAAAATACATGTTACATGGCACTTCTTGGGACAATAATAAAATATAAAGCTATATTTCTCTAAATGTCCTTCAATATTGGAATTTAGTTTTGCATACTGGGATAAACTGCCAAATGTAGAAGGGCAATTTCCTTTGCACTAAATAATCCAGTGAATTCAGCAAAAAATACAAGAGTCTGTATTCTGTATAATCACTTGACTGTTTAAAAAATCTGCATGTGGAGGAGACATCGACAAGCCTCTTGGTTATGGTCCCTTAAGGAGATTGGGAAACTCAAAGCTCATCCAGAGTCATTTTTGTGAT
This sequence comes from Thamnophis sirtalis, assembly GCF_051295495.1. Lineage (NCBI taxonomy): Eukaryota > Metazoa > Chordata > Lepidosauria > Squamata > Natricidae > Thamnophis > Thamnophis sirtalis. Next base: position 60,860,800 of record NW_028261387.1, read on the forward strand.
GGGTTAACTAATTTAACTATGACAGTGCTAAAAAAAAATGTCCGTATTTCTTTGGTGTAAAGTTAACTATCCTGAAAAAAAAAAAATTCCTTGAAGGGAGAATCTGTAAGAATTTAGGAGACAAATGCAGTAACTCCTTTTTGCTAAATAAATTTTCCTCATTACATTTTTGTCTTTGGTGCCAACTTTTCAAAGCAGTCAGAATTTAAAGACAGAATCCAAGCCACTTCTCTGTAATATTTTGCAAGGGTGAAAGATCATATATTGGCAGTCAAGGGAATGAAAATGATGCTGCTGTTTTTATTCAATTAATAATACATCCGGCTCGAGCTAAAACCTAAGCCACAGGTTTGTAAGCAATAACAAATACATGCATGCCACATTTTTATCACCAAACCAGACCAATGCTTGGAAGATTGTAGAAACCAAATTAAGTTGCAATTGTTTCTCACTTTTGAAGTAAAATAGTTATCCTACAGTTATTATTTTCCTGACAGCAACAAATAAAGGAAATGGCAGTGCTCATCAATGTAATGTACAACTAGTAGCTTGCTTCATATGCAGCATATTCTCTTAGGTGGATTGGGGAGTAGATCAAGTGTGGGGATCCTGCAGTAATAGAAGAAGAAGCATCACCAAAAAAGAATATTTCACATGCATAGTAATAATGCTCCACGTTGGACTACAGAGACACATCAATTACTCTTAAATCAGAATGAACAAATATAAGCATATGCACACTATGAATACCAAGAGTAAATTAAGTTACTGATCATTAACAAGAGAAAACATATTCAAGCAGTGGTAATAGAGAAGCCTTCTTAAGATGACTACTGTCTATGAAAACATATTTAATGTTTTTGAACTTCAAAAATGCAATCCACAATCTAGAATGAAATCCTACATTCACTAATTGTTTAAAGCTGCCTTCTCTAACCCAGTCACTTCCAAACTTGAGAAAGCTGCACTCCCAACTTATCTGTAGTGTTTCAGCTTGAAAATGTTAGTTTGAAGTGCTGATTATAGACACAGATTTTAAGGCATATCTTAAACCCTCCTGAGACATTGTGCAGTCTGGAAAGGATGAATTTGTGCATGCACTGGGTTGAAGAGTAGAGAGAAAGGGTTGCACACTGAACAAGATGTCCTCTTTGAGTGGGAAGGGTTCTTCCCAGAAAACTTTATGTGAATAAGCATACATGCACATTTCTAAATACAAATTACTTTACTGAACACATACATTTAACAACCTGATTGCTGGCAAGATGAACCTTCTACAAGGTTCTAAGGTTTTTCAAATTTACTTTCATTCCCACAATCAATTGAATGAGGTAGTATAGGAACAAACATATGGAAGACACCAGATTCAGACCGTCTGAATGAAAACAAAACCTGCATCAAACTCACTTCTGACACTTCTTCATTGTGCAGGGGCTTAGTATAGGCATCAGGTTTATGGATGAAGTGCTTAACTACCACTGAAAAGACTTTTAAAAGTAAAACAGCTCCAAATACTGAGAGCAAAACGATGAGGATAATCTGCATGAACAGAGAAGCGAAATATCATCAAACATACTGAATAAAAGAATATGTTTTAAGCAAGGCGTCAACATCTATATTGGAAAAATGGAAATCAGCACTGTTAGAAAGAGAAGATCATAATGAAGAAAATGACAGCTTTCCTAGCAGAGTTAAACAATCCAAAACAAGAACATAAGATGAGTCCCCCAGTGCATGTACTTGCTTCTCTAGAGAAGTTAACTCTCATGCAACAATATATTTGGTTTTAACTACAAGATCTACATGAGAAATACCACAGTAGACACTCTTGCCTCAATGCCATAGTGCATATCTTCTTGTGACTATATTTTCAGAGTCGTTTTAGTTTCCTTGACAGCTGGAATCAGTCAAAATTCCTAGTTCTATACATTGAGGAAAGAAGACAGAGAAAGCTGGTGTAAGAGATAGTCTGATATATTACCTTAGTGGCAGGGTTATTTCTTTCCACAAACTTGCAATCACATAGCAAGCAATATGCCTCGGCTTCATGTCTTGGTACTAGCATCGGCTCCATTGTATATAGGCAATTACTGCAATTGTGAGAAACCAGAAGCAGCAATAAGTATAAAAAATCCATCCCTTGGAAGTCCACCTGTTCCAGAGGGTATTGAGTTTAATGTAACATTTGGGAGGACATATTGACTATCTATGGATGGTCATATATTGGTTTAATAAGCCAAGATACATAAGAACCCTTTATCCAAGCATTCACCTTTATTTTCTCCACTCATTACTTCAATTAAATGTATTTGATCAAATCTGGAAAATTTTGATTAACTGGTTCATATCAAATTACAGTCAACCCATGATCTCAAATTGACTTAAGAGCCTAATGTGCTCCAAATTATAACTGGTTTCTAAGTTTAAATGAAACAGAAAACATAGTTAATTGAAAAATTCTACATTTAATTGCTCTGTATAGTGAATAAAAGGAGAAACTCTATCCATTTTCAAAATTCTTGGCTTATTTGGACTGTTTAATTTTAGGCCAATATCTATAGAGTAAGAATATTTGATTCAGTCAGTTTTCATATAAAAATATTTCTGAACCTATTTTTTTCAATATGACTTAATAATTCTTACATAACAACTTTAAAAGCATTCCCAGAACTGCAGAATTTCATCTTCCAGCAGCTAACATAGCTATCAAAGACACTGGCATTCAGCTGTTGGTTCCTACCTAAAACATTATGACTTCCATCAAAGCTTTGAAAATGTCGTTAGGGAGACAACAGGAAGTAATTAGAGAAGTAATTCTAGAATATTTCTAGAAATCTAGAATATTTCTCTTCACATTCTTTCACGATTGGAGTAGCCTATAAATCCAATAAATGAAAAATAAAATAAGATCTCAAATGTGAATCTAATAGCTCTTGGAAAAACTCTAATTTTGGAACTATTATTCCCTTGATCAATGATGACCATACATAAATAGATAAAATGCACATGGTGAAAGTATCCAATGTAAACAGACAGAAAGTGTGAGTCTTTAGTTCATTTCACTGAACTGACTTCCTATACTGAAGAACAGTTTTAAAATCAGCTTTTTAAAACAATCACATCTTGAGAAATTCTATGATATTTGAAATTTGTCTCACCAGTCATCCTGAAATTCTTTTTTCCAGAAAGTCATTGCACTTAAATTCTGATATGGTGGGCAGAAACAGTAGCAGCCATTGGGCATAAATTGCTATAGAAGAAAAATAAGATAAGCAGTGTGTGACCAATTGTTTTGCCCCATTTCAAAGTAAAGTAATTAACAACATTCTCCTCAATCACCTCATACCCTGCTGGAGAACCTTAAGGTCTACTTGATCTACATCTTGGCTATTGCAGCTCCAAGTTTTACTTTAATAACATATAAAATTGAATATTAGTTGCCGAGGATGATGACTGGCATATAATGGAATTAAAACCTATGGGAGACTAAATAAAATAAAATAAAATAAAATAGAATCCTTTTTGTGAATGATTAAACACTTAAGAGAGAATAAGACAAGAACATGTGCATCAAATCTCCTTAATTGTTTAATATACCGTATTTTTTGGAGTATGAGACACACCTTTTTTCCTCAAAAAAGAGGCTGAAAATCTGGGTGCGTCTTATACACCAAATACAGCATTTTTTGCCTCCTGAAGCCCCGCCCCTTCACCAAAAGGGCAGTACATACCCTTATGGAGGCTTTCAGAGAGTTCCTGGGGGCTGGGGAGGGCAGAAATGAGCAAAAAAGGGGCCATTTTTTGCCCCCCCACCCCCGCAGCACTCTATAAGCCTCCACAAGGCTATGCATGCAATTCTTTTGATAAAAAACAGGCCCATTTTTGTGAAAAACGGGGCATTTTCTGTTCGTTTTTGCCCCCCCCCCCAGGAGCGCTCTGCAAGGCGCCCCCCCCCAGGCTATTCATGCTTTTTTAAAAATGGGCCTTTTTGGGGAGGTTTGCACAGTGCAAAAACTATTTTTTTCTTTTGGAAAGCTCTTCTCTTTGAAGAGAATTACATTGATCAAGTGTGTGCCAGCAGAAACACCTACCTATACTGTATTTCTCTCTCTCCATTTCTCTCTCTATCCCTCTACCTACCTACCTACCCACTCTCTCTCTCTCCCTACCTACTGCATTTCTTTATCTCTCTATTTCTCTCTCTATCCCTCTGCCTACCAACCTACCTACTCTCTCTCACTATCTATCTACTCTATTTCTCTCTATCTCTTTCTATTTCTCTCTATATCTATCCCTCTACCTACCAACCAACCTGCACACACTTTCTCTCCCTCCCTACCTGCCTACTGTATTTCTCTCTCTATTTCTCTCTCCCTCCCTTTTTCTACCTACCTACCTAACTACTCTCTGGAACAAAGGACGGCTTGCACAAATAGAAATATATGAAGAAGTATAAACTAATTTTAGCTATGACTCCTTTCCCCTTTTTTAACCTTATGCTTTAAATTTTTTTCGCTTGCCGTTTCTTATTTTTTCCCCTACTCTATATAACACTGTTGCCCAAAAAAGGAATAGCATAATGGGCATTTCTACATATCTGTTATAACTGAAGTGCACATAGTAGCAGAAGTCTAAATGCTATTGCTATCAACAAATTGTATTAAAAATAAACCATGATTTAGTAAATGCTTGAACTGAGCTATGTTGGCCTGGCTTCCTATAATACTATGATGACATAGGTAAACATGACCATTACATTTATCCAAAAGCAAATAATAAACATTAACATAATCAGTTTTTCTCCCTATTTTCTTCCCTCACCTTGGTCTCAAATGATGGTATTAGAATGCACAAAAAAATGGCTGCAAGTGACATTGATTTCATGATTTCTCAACTGTATAAATGAACATTACCTGGAGGGTGGAAGGAAAACAACAGAAATAAGACAATTCTTTATAACATTATAGACATTTAGATATCACAACTCAATTGCTAAAATGTGACAAGCTGGTTTCCTCAATAGAAACATATATCAAAAGCCAAGAACTTGCAGTATGTGTGGAAGAGAAAACAAAACCAGTCTTTTCCAATTCCTTTGGCAGAGGAAACAATTTAATTTAAAAACAATCTAGAGTTAGATTTTAAATATAGAAAATATAATATTACATATTATTATCTTACCAGATATTACACCTTGTGCTATTCTGCAACTAGATTACATTTTTTGGGTTGTCTGCAAAAGATGTGCAGTGGCTTTCAGATACAGGAAATAATTTAATAACATTAAGAAAAAAATCAATATACAGGAAAGATCACAATTTTATTATTTCAAATTTCATGTACTTTTAATTAAAATGGAGGCCACATTGTAACTTATTTTCCCATGTTTACAAAACGCTTCAACTACACTGATTAAAATGCATCTTAATCTTATGTCTTTAATAGCAGTATGAACTATGCAAGAATGAAATTATAATTATAGGAAACAAAATATTCCTACCTTGTCCTTCAAGGTAGCTGCTTTTATTTGTAGAACCAAACTTAATTAGTGATCACTCTTAATTAAAAAGCAAGCTCAAGATCCCTGCAGCTGTCTATCTGAATGCAAATAAAATAAAAAGAGCTATTAATGAGATTAACTCATCATTTACTAAGAAATGTTTGTGTAAAAATGAGCCCCCTCCAAGTTCCATTTTATGGAAACATTGAAAACAAAAGTATTCTTAGCAAGATACTGGATCTTACATATGCTATCTACCATATCTATCTTAGATGCTCTTCACTTTTACATATATTTTGGAAAGTTTCAGCTTTTTGGCCGCAAACCATCAAACAGGTGGACATAGAAAAGTCAGTCAAGTCACATCAAAAAGACCACAAAACTCTCCCGTCACCTGCAAGAAATGTGAATTGAATATTTCAACTATTATACCACTTCAAGCATGGGTTCTTTGCCTGTTCTATTCATGAAGCTTTATTTCATCACTTTATTGGGACTGCTCTGCAACCTTGCAATGCTCTTTAGGGCTTTAGATGGTTTCCAAGCATGTTTAAAAACAACTGACAGTTTTGTGACATTTCAGGTTGTTTGTAGTTTATACTCTGGGCATCCAGGACAAACATCCATAGATTTATAAGGAAACTTTCTTGGGACCCAAGAAACTCTGCTGGGATAGCCTGTATATTATTCCATGAATCTTTGGTTTAAGTAGATAATATTAATTGCATTCTAATGTTTACTTATACGCAACAAGCCAGAAAATTGGAAATTAATCATGTAATAACCACACAACATAAGCTGCAAAAGCTTTCCTGAACCTTACACTGAGTTATTGATTTGGAAATGACATCACCTTCAGCCAAAACTTGAATCTATTTTTGAGGTCAAGCTTGGACTGAAGAGGAGAGATGGGTCTGTGTAGAGACTGAAGAGATACACATCTACTCATCATTTCCGAGAGAAACTGGGTGACCATGTGATGGGATTGCAATACCCATGAACAGATCTCCCCTCAAACCCCATCTCTTGCCATTCTTGTGATTTTAACCCCCGCCCATCCTAAAGCATGTACTGTAAAGAAAGACCACGTATTCCTTGTGAGTTCTGCCTGATACATTTTTCTTAAGCATCTGCAGTGGTGGCACAGTGGTTAGAGTACAGTACTGCGGACTAATTCTGCTGCCTGACTAGAGCCTGCAACTTGGCAGTTCAAATCTGACCAGGCTCAAGGTTGACTCAGTCTTCTATGGTTACGAGATGGGTAAAATGAGGACCCAAATTGTTGGGGGAAAGATGCTGACTCTGTAAATTGCTTGGAAAGGGCTGTAAAGCTGTATATAAGTCCAAGTACTATTGCTAAATTTTACACTTTTTCCCCTTTCCGCTGTAAAGTACTCCAAATTTAAAGGGAAGGAAGATGAAGAGGAGACATTTCCCCCTGCTCAGGGAGAAAAATTATTTAAAAAGTAAAAAACATTGAAGTATTTAAAAAGTATAAAGTATAAATAGAGGGGAAAGAGACAGGAAGCTCACTTGCACAATGGCCAGCTTTCCCAGATTTCCCAACTTTGATGGCCAACTACTTTCCCCCTCCTCTTCTGCAACGGACTTAATTTTTCTTCATTATGCAGAACTTGGGTGTTTTTTTTTTAATGTAAATGAAAAGGTGAAGAGATTGTATACACGTTATGATAATAAAAAAACCACCGCTAATTAAATAAGGGTGCCTTTTACTGCAATTCCTGAAGGAACGGCAGGAGTTTATAGTTGCTAGCTGATCAGCTTCTCCTGGCGCTTTAAATTCCCTTTCAAAGTATACAATTTTTCAGGACACGAACCACCAGAGAAACACGCAGATCAACGGGCGGAGATCGTATTCTTCCAGGTTTCGCTACACCCACAATACAACAGGTTGCTATGGAAACTGCTCCCCGTTTTCTCCCAACCCACATCGGGGTTTTTATGCTATTGGCGACGGAACAAGAGGCTTACCCAACAGTGTCGGCTCCTAGAAACGGCCTGGTCCGCCTTTCGCTGTGATTTTTCTGGTGATGTCACTATAGTAGACGTTGCTAGAAATCAACCAAAGCCGCTGCCCCGATTTAAGGGAGTATTAATCATTTTAGAACGGTTACTTAAATTTTAAACGTTCAGTGAAACCGCTGCGCTCTTTGGATTCCGGGTTGGACGACAGAACATTTAAAGCAGGAGAGGTGAAAAGGCCGCGTAGCCTTTTGTCCTGCTCTAGCAGTGGGTTGGACTAGAAGACCTCCAAGGTCCCTTCCCGCCCTGTTATTCTGATTTTATTCTGATATTCTGCTCCTGCCGTGATATCCAATTTTTCCGGGTGCTGGCTTAATGCGCGATGCCTTGTCACATATTTGGAAAGCTGCAAGAATACTGAAACAATCCGTGAATGCAATAATTTCAGTGCTAGGTTCTTATTCCTTGTGAAGATTTCCTTGGAATTTGGGATAGTTTTAATACTCCTTACCAAGGGGTATTATTATGTTCGCTGCTCTTGAGTTACTTATAAAAGTAATAAAGATAGTATTTTTTTAAAAAAAAAATCTAATAAATACCTTCCAATATTGAATTTGACGCTCACCAATATAATTTCAATCCATTGGTTCTGATCCTAATCGCCAGAGTCCAGCTCAGGTGTGGAAGCCAGCTGGGTGATTTTAGGTCAATCACTTTTTTCCCAGCCCAATGCACCTCACAAGACTGTTGTGCGGAAAACAGCGTGAGGAAGGAGTATTGGATTTGTTCACTGCCTCCAGTTACTTATAAAAATTGTAAAGGCAGGATTTAAAAAAAAAACATTGTCCAAGTAATAGTGTGGTAGGAGGAGAAGCTAAACTGGAGAAAGTGGAAGCGCTTAAGAAAGAGGCTGTGAAGGAAGAAATCAAATGCCATGGTCTTGGATCTGCAGAATAAGGTCTCCTCATCCTCCTGAACTGCCAAAGCCCAGGACATGGAGTAGGCACCAGTCAAGGCTCTACGGTCTTCCAGAGGTGACATTCAGGGAAGCCAAGATGATAATTTGTCCATTAAAAGAGTTTGTCTTAAACCATTATCAAAAACTGAAGGGTCCTTTATTTGCCATTATGTTCTTCATACATCTGGGGATCTAGTTTTAGGAATCATCACCATCTTAGCTCAGAGGAATAACAACATGCCAGTGACACAATTGCTCTTTAAAATGCAGTCCTTCCTGGAGCTGTCAGTAAAAATGCTTGCAAAATAAAGGTGGTCCTCAATTTATGACTTATATGAGCCTGCCCATTATGGCCCTAAGTTGTGATGGTCATAAAAGTAAATTATCATGTGACCTGCCCAATTTAGGTATCTTGTTTTGCAGCAGTCATTAAGAGAATGCCTAGGAGAGGTGGTTCTAAAAGCCCCTCTACTCATTTAAATAAAAATCTCTTATGCTAAGTAGCTCAGCATAAACAATTGTTTCATCATTTGTTCCTGAAAAATCATCCTGAGAGTAATGTCCTGGTGGATTATTTTTGTGTTGGACCTGTTAAAAATAGTCAACTATGATTGATGAAAAAAAAAATTATGTGGCTGAGGTAGATTCAAGTGAAAGGGATCCTGTTGATCCAGTAAAACTTTAAGGACACCCATGCACTTTTGCTGAATAATCCCAACTTTACCAAGGACTTCCTTTAATAAGACTATGGGGAGACTAAAGGGAAGAAATAGAAAAGGGTACCAATATTTATATTTTGGAGGAATTCACATATAGTTTTAATATGTTTGTATACTGATTTAGAATAATGTACTGTTATATTTTTGTATGCCATTCTTGTTGGGGGTGGGGTTAAGTTTCATACTCTGCTTCAAGTGGTCACACAAGACTAGCTTTGTATAGGTTGGGATTGTTGGGACCAAATTACTCAAATGCTTTATAAATTAAAACACAAATGTACCATAAATTAACACCTATTTTTGGTTCATCCACTCCTACAAAATGTTTAGGGAAGAAGGTTTAAAGGTTTATTAAAATTTGTATGCCGCCCACTCCCATCGGGACTCTGGGTGGCTCACAGCAAGACAGAAACAGTTTAAATTTAAAAATAGAAAAATACAATATTAAAAATTCACATCATCCATTACATCTAAGTGGGGGCTGGATATCCATCAACAGCCCCAGGCCTGCCGGAACAACCAGATCTTAACGGCTTTATGGAAGGCCGGGAGAGTGGTAAGGGTCTGGATCTCTGCGGGTAGATTGTTCCACAGGGCCGGCGCAGCAACAGAGAAGGCCCTCTCTGCAGGGAAGTATGGGACGGGAGGGTGCATACTAAGTTGAGGCCCAACATGAGTTGCTATCTTACACAGATTTGGATAGAAGATGCATGTATATTGTTTTCTTGGAAACAAATTCTATAACTGAAAAGTTAACACTTGTTTTTAAATTGCATTAAATCTATGAGAAGTTAACTATGCTCTCCAAGTTTCTTGTATCTCAAGATAGCATGAAATGATGCTATTGATTTTTAATATTCATGCACTGAGGTGGTTCTAGGAAATGAGGTTGTCCTCAGAGTTCCTTTCAGGTCTCCTAACTGTAGTTAATACTGACCTAGGATATGTATCTTTCGTTGGCATCCCCATGAGTAATTTTTTAGCTAGCTTAAAATCACTTTAGGCATACAACATACATTTAGAAGTGCCAGTTTAAAAGAAATAAATTGGGAGAAAAGAAAGAAGTTTTTAAAAAGTAGCTTCTGTTCCTTTTCCAATATTATCATTAGACATTAATTTCTCTCCTTTAGAATAGGATGTAAAGTGTTGTAGAACACATTATTTGTTCACATTATAACTTATTATTATATTAATTTTAGAGCTCTTGTTTTATCACATTTAATTTCTAACGTATTAGAACACTGTTATTCAGTCTACATTTTTGTTGCTGATTTCTTTTTCTACATCATGTCGAATATTTGAATGAAAAATGGCTTAGAAATGTTTTTGGTAAATAAAGTCAAATCCCTTGCCACATACTTCTGTGTAACCAATGGATAACAAGAATTTTTTTTGCAGATCTGTGCTTAGTAACCAGCTGCTGAGAAATATAATACATAGACATAATTGGTTTATAAAATATAGATGATTATAGAAACAACAAAGAGATACAGAAAACTTTATGACTTGCAATATTTACTGGATTTCAACAGCCCCCACATATGGTATGGCTAGCATTTATTTTATGAATTTAGACTCTGTTTTTATGCATTCTCTGAGCCCTTGAGTGATTGGCATTTCTTTCTGAAAAAAAGTTATTGAATCATGCCTGACATCTGTGATATTGTACATACTTTCTTTAATGAACAGATGCTGCATAGTAACAAAGACTGATTCCAACTGCCAGAGATATTTTAAGAGATAAAGTAGATCATTTAATACATAAATATTTTTGCATGCAGAAAAAATACTGTCCAAACTTGAAGATATCTTGGTAGTGTCTTTTGCATTTGAGCAACCATTACAACATTACATTTCACCATTACATAGTGTTAATAATACTTCCCCTTAATTGGTGGCATAAATCTGGCTGCTATAAGTACCATAAAAAACAAATTTAATACAATGTCCCATACATCTGGGCAAGTGGTTGGTCGATGTATTGTAAAATTACAAAAAAATAATTATGGCCAGGTAGGCCAAGGGGGAAAAAATCCAAATGCATGCAGGAAATTTTCCATTAAGTCAAGTTAAATTTTATTTTTCATTTTGCATGTCACTCTGAACTGATATTAAAATCTAAGGCTATGTTTCTATAAATGTCCTTTGAATAGTAGAATCCAGTTCTACATACTGGGATAAACTGCCACATGTAGAAGGGCAATTTCCTTTGCACTAAATAATCCAGTTTCCTTCCTGTGCAGATAATTTTTGAAGCAAAGTATTTGCAATATTTAACATGTGCAAAGCATTCTTTGTTTGCATATGAAATTCTATGAACAGTAATGGCTTCATCTGTTCAATGTACTGTGAAAATTGAGATTTAACCTAGGCAGCAATTAAGCTGTCTCCAAATCAAAGAAATACAAGAATCTGTATAGTCTCTTGATTGTTTAAAAATCTTCATGTGAAAGAGGCGCCCACAAGCTTCTTGGTTTGGTCCCTTTAGGAGACTGGGAAGCACAGAACTCATCCAGATCATTCTTGTGATGGGTTAACCACAACTTACCATTAGCTATGATAGTGCTAAAAAAAATCTGTCCAAATTTCTTTGGTGTAAAGTTAACTATCCTGAAAGAAATCCTTGAAGGAAGAATCTAAGAATTTATGAGCCAAATACAGTAACTCCTTTTTGCTAAGTTAATTTCCCTTATTGCATTTCTATCTTTAGTGCCAACTTTTCAAACTAGCATGTTACACATAGATCCAAGCCACTTCTCTGTAGGTATTTTGCAACAGTGAAGAATCATATAGCGGCATACAGTCAATGGAATGAAAAGGATATTGCTTTTCTCATTCCATTAATAATACATCCAACTTGAGCTGAAAGCCAAGCCACAGGTTAGTAAGCAATAACGAAGAAATGCATGCCACATTTTTATCACCAAACCAGGTGCTTGGCAGATTAGAGAACCCAAAGTTGCAATTGTTTCTCACTTTTGAAGTCAAATAGTTATCCTAGAGTTATTTTTTCCTGACAGCAACAAATAAAGCAAGCGGCAGCCCTCATAGATGGAACGTACAGCCAGCAGCTTGCTTCAAATGCAGCCTATTCTCTTGGGTGGACTGAGGAGGAGGACAACAAGCAAACCCAATCAGGAACAGCGGGTGCAAGATATTTCAACTACAGATTTGGGGTCTGTATTGGCAAACAAAGTTTTGCCTAGCTAACCAGCAGCTGCAGGTCACACTAAAACAAAAGGTCTAGCTTAGCATCTTGTGCCGATCAAACACAGTCTTCCGCTGTTCCTGCACTTGACGCTTCCACCTTTCCTGGGCTCCTTCCACTCTCTCCAGCACTGTATTGGTTCTGGCACTGGCTGAGGGACGTATGGCTGTCAAGGAACAGGGATCCTGCAGTAACAGAAGAAGAAACATCTCAGAGAAAAAGCATTTCAGATGCGCAGTAGTAATGCTCCACCTTGGGCTACAAAGACAAATCAAAATATTTTTAAAAACAGAATGTACAGGTATGTTATATTCAGGCACACTGTGAAAATAGCAAGGTTAATTGCTCATCATTAACAACAGGAAATATCCCAAGGCAGCGATATTACTGCAGTATGCTTCAGATTATTAAGAATGGTTAGTTACCTTCTATGAAAACAAACACAAAGGAGTTATAGTGAAATGTCTGGATAACATTCTATCTACCAAAAATATAAATTTCCATAATCAATACAATCATGTTATATTGCACTGCAGCCATATTCTTTAAAACAAAAGCAGGAGATATTTCTGAAATATAATTCCCAGGTCTCTTTCTTGATCATAATGAGCTGTAGTTCAGAAAACTGTTCTGAAACAAACAGCCTTATTAGACACTGCTTCAGCATTCTAATTCAAATGAATGAATGACATACAAAATAAAATCCTTTGGTTTTGTACTATGGCTTAATGTGAATTGTGTTGTCTCAGGAAACATAGTTAAAATATTTTCTTCAAAACAAAATGTGCTTGTATTTAATGTGCATGGACTTTAAAGATGTAAGCCACAATCTAAAATGAGATCCTAGAAAGAAATCCAATTCGTTTATGTCACTAATTGTTTAAAGTTGCCTTTTCTAACCAGGTCACCTCCAGACTTCAGAAAACTGCAGTCTCAACTTATCTGCAGTGTTTCAGCTTGGAAATGTTAGTTCTGAGTGCTGATTATAGAAACAGATTTTGAGGCATATCTTGAACCCTCTTCAGGCATTCTGCTGTCTGGAAAAGATGAAGATGTGTGTGCATTGGGGAGAAGGGTATCTAGAGAGAAAGGGCTGTATACTGAACAAGGTACGCTCTGTGTCTGGGAAGACTTCCATCACTGTGCATATAGAAAACATTATGTGAATAAGTGAATAAGCATACATGGAGGTTTCTACATACCAATCACTTTGCTCTGTAAAGTGATTCTTATGTAGAAATCTCCACTGCTGAACACATAGATTTAAAAGTCTGATTACTGCCAAGCCTTCCAGAATCTGAAGCTTTCCAAAATTATTAGCTTTTAATTCCCACAATCTACTAAGTGAGGGATTGTGGGAAGCAACATGCAAAGCATAGCAGATTCAGGTAATCCAAATGGGGGGGGGGAAATCTGTTTAAAGAGCATAAAACTCACCTCTGATTCTTCTTCATTGTGCAGGGGCTGAGTATAGGCATCAGGTTTGCGGATAAAAGGGTCAACTACCATTAAAAAGACCATGTAGAGTAGAAGAGCTCCAATCACTGAGAGATAAATGATGATGATAATCTGCATGAACACAAAATGTCATCAAAGATCCTGGATAAAAGAACATATTTTAAGCAAAGCATCAACATCTATATTGTAATAGAGGAAATCAGCAAAAAAATTACCAGTGCTTAGAAAGATCAAAATATGGTCAAAGATACCAGATTGGATTTTCCCCAATCTGATGCTTTTTCAATCTGCTGGAAGCATATGCAGTTATGCAGATTCAAAATTCTGCATTGTTGAAGACATCAGATTTAAGAAAGGATGAATAAAATAATACCTTTCCCAGCAAAGTTGAACAGTCCAAAACTAAACATTTATATACAGTACATAACTAAAACATGACTAAAATTATTTCTTTGATCTCTTAAGGAAAAATCTAAGATATGGTTCTTAAATGCAGCTTTCACTACAAAGTAATATGTATAAGAGAAACACTAACCAGAAATACCGATATAGACCCTCTTGCCTCAATCTCACAATCCTAATTTTTTTGTGAGTATATTTTCAGATTCCTTTTAGTTTCCTTGACGGTTGTCAACAGCCAAATTCTTAGTTCTATACAGTGACAACAGAAGACAGAAAAAGCTGGTATTTTACCTTGATGGTCGTGGTACTTCGTTCTTCATACTTGCACTCACACAACAGGCAATATGCCTCCACATCATGTCCTGGCACTGGCATAGGGTCCACCACATGCAGGCAGTTACTGTAGTTGTGAGAAACAAGAAGCAACAACAGGCATCAAAAACCTTTTATCATATGGAAGTTCACCTGTTTTCAAGGATACATAGTTTAATGTAACATTTAGCTGGATAATTTTGAGACTGTTATTACATCACTGTTAATTCCCTTGGCAGATATGCAAATAGATAAAATTTACATGATGAAAGTATCCAATTGATCAGACTGAAAGCATGAGACTACTTCATTTCACTGTCTTCCTATACTGAAGAGCAGTTTTCAAACCAGCTTTTTAGAACAATCACATCTTGCAAACATTCTTTGAGCTTTGAAAATCTCTTTTGAAATTTGTCTCACCAATCTTTCTGTGATACATTGTTCTTGTAAATCTGTCCTGTTATATTCCGATATGGTGGGCAGACACACTTGCAGCGGATGTCTTCAAATGTCTATAGAAGAAAAATAGGACATAACTTGAATATGTGTGACCAATAGTTTCCCCTCATTGCAAAGTAAAGTAGTTAACGATACTCTTTCCAGTCATGTCATATTGTGCTGGAGAATCTGTGATCCTTCATATTTTGGTTGTTATATCAGTTTTACTTCAGTAACATTTAATTATTTAATAAAATTTGTATGGCTGTCCACTCACTCTGGGCAAGCTTACAAAAAATAAAAATCCAATATACAAAAAAATAAAAAATAATACTCTCCCCCTGCAACAACAATCAATCAAATAAGCCACTTGATGAACTCCCAGACACTTTGGAAAAACCAGAACTTCAGGGCCTTGCAAAAGAATATCAATGTGGAGGCCACTCTAATCTCCACAGGGCTGTTCTAAAAAGAGGAAAGGCCCTTCTGGGCCCCACCAGATGTACCTCCATAGGAGAGGGGACCCACATTTCCTGACTCCCAGCTCTGGTAGGTCAGAGAGATGTAACCGAGAAGAGACGGTCCTTCTGATAACCTAACTCCAAGCCATGTGGGGGTTTATAAGGTGACAACCAGTATCTTGAATTGTATCCAGAAGCAGATTGGTAGTACAGGAGAGATGACACCTGTACACATCTACACAAAACAACATGGTCCACTGCATTTTGAAAAGAATCTGGAGCTTCCAGATTCTTTTCAAAACCAGCTCCTTGTACAGAGTATTACAATAGTCAAGATAGGAGGTTACTAGGGTGTGATTAACTGCAAGGAGGGATCATTGGTCCAAGAAAGAGCATAACTGATGCACAAGCCATAGCTGCACAAAGGCCCTCCTGGCCATGACTGCTACCTGCTCCTTCAGCAGGAATTGTGAGTCCAGAAGAACCTCCACATTACACACTGGATCTATCTTGTGGCAGTGCTACCCCTTCCAAGACCAGAGACAGAAATTCTCCATGGACCAAAGAACCCCAAACCCAGTCTCATTTGATATTTCAAGGAATCAGTTTCAGCCCATTGCTCCCCATCCGGCATATAAAATTGGACGTTAATCGCTGAGGGAAATAATCTTGGTATATAATGGAATTAAAACCTGTGTGAGAATAAATAGAATGTTTAGTGAATGATTAAACACTGAACAGGGAATAAGATAAGGATAGAGATCTCCTTGTATGACATCTCCTTGATTAATGTATTTGTGAAATAAATAGATAAGGAAAGTTTGTAGTATCATTAGATATGTGATAAATGGGGCCATGAACATAGATGTACATTTGTATTTAATAATATTGTGTTGTTGGCTGATAAGACTATATGATACAATGAAGAGCATGGATCTGAAAGTATAGATGAATGCTGAGATAATTGTGTTTATCAAAAAAAAAATAGAGTGAAAGATTGCAGACTATATTCAGATATAAAAAAATAGAGCAAGTAAATGAATTCAGGTTTGTGTGTAGAAATTAATCCATAAACAATTTTTTTATTTAATTATAAACTAATTTTTGTCTCTATTTTCCTCCCTCACCTTGCTGGTCTCAAATGATGGTATTAGGATACACCAAAAAATGGCTGCAAGTGACACCGAGTTCATGATTTCTCAGATGTGTAAATGAACATTACCTGGAGGATGGAGAGAAAACAACAGAAATAAGCCATTTTTTAAAATAACATTATAGACATTTAGATATCACAACTCATCTGATAAAATGTGACAAGCTGGTTACCACAGCATATGTGTAATTTTGACAATACCTCCTCCTTTTAGGGCCTGAAAACCTGAAGCAATAAAATTGTGTATCAAATGCCAATAGTTCCCAACAAATTTGGAGGTTGCACAAGAACTTGTAGCGTATGTAGAAGAGAAGAGAAAATCAGCCCTTTCCTATTCATTGGACAATTTCAATAGAATCAGTTTTGCATTAATTTTAAATATAGCTCATTACATATTACCATTTTATCATATGTTACACCTTGTGCTTTTCTGCAAGTAGATTAGATTTTCTACAATTCAGTTTCAGTTCAGACTACATAAGAAATAATCTAATAACAGTAAAAAATATAAAAACAGGAAAGATGAATTCATTTGAATCATATTTTCACACTTTAAAATTTCATATCCTTTTAAGTAACCTGGAGGCCACAGTTTAACTGATTTCCCATGTTCACGAAAGAACAAAGCTTTTCAGCTGCATTGGCTACATCTTTATCTTATCACTTTAACAGTAGAGTAATGAAAATTACAATAGCAGAAAAGAAATATGCATTTATTTTTCCAAAAATGGTAGATGTCGAAGTTAATCAGTGGTCAGTCTTGATAAAAGTTGAGATCCCAACAGCTATTTCTCAAAATGTAAATAAAAAATAAAAGAGCAATTAAGTTAGATTAGATCATCTTTTACTAAGAAAGTTGTGTAAACATGAACTTTTTCCAAGTTCCATTTTACTGAAACATTGAAAAGCAAAAACATTCTTAGTAAGATACTTACTAAGATCTTACATATGCATATCTACCACATACATAAATATCTATCACATTTACACACATTTTGGAAAGTTTCAGCTTTTAGGCAGAAATCAATCAAACATTTGAACACAAGAAAAGCCAGTTGAGTCATATAAAAGAAATCATAAAACTGTGTCATCTGCAAAGAATGTGAACTGAATGCTTCAGTCTTAGACCACACCAAGGGTGGGTTCATTCTCGGTTCTGTTTGTGTAGCTTTATTTATTCACAATATTGGGGCTGCTTGGCTCCTCCCCAATGCTCTTGGGGTTTTAGATGATTTCCCAGCATATGTTTAAAAACAGAGTGTTTGGTGACATCTCAAATTGCTCTCAGTTTATACTTTGGGGGATCCATAACAAACATCAATAGATTTATCAGGAAACTCTCTTGAAAGCGAAGAAAGCCTGCTGGGGCAGATTGTACTTATGTAAGATATGTCCAAGTTATTCCTGGATGCCTGAGAAGCTGAAGAGAGACCCAAAGGAATCATAATGAGTTTGATGAAGCTTCTGAAGCATATCTAATACATACATACTTAATATGTTATCCTTCACAGTATCTGGATAAGATTTTGCATAAATGTAAAGATTTCAGAATAATCTTCCCCTTCTTATGCAGTGCCTGGTCTAGACTTCTTCATAAGACAGAATGATGATGGATAGTGCCATGTTTCCTTCCAGCATGCAGCGCCATAACAATTGAATAATGTCACCTGGAATAAAGGCTGTATATAATGAACCCCACTTCTTATGCAATCTGTAGACTCTTTTTTGACTACCAGTGCAATCTTCCAATTATCAAACCCACCGCTATGGGAAATGTCTGGCAGAACTCAGAAGTCTCCAGCTATATTCTTTCTAGCGCTATGAGGTCTAACCAAGCCATTCTGACATCACGGCTAGCTATCCAAGCCATTTTGACATCATTCTATTCTGTGACAGTCCAGAGAATGCTTTGAAATTTGTACCCAATTTAGTTGGATAAATATGAAAGCCAAAGTTCTACTCTCACACTGAAATTACCCAATCTGGAAAAAGCATAAATGAGGAATGGCACATATTGATTTTTTGTTTAAATGTATGCCAATTTCTACATGTTCAAGAAGTGACCAAATTAGAAATTAATCGTGTAAGTAGTCCTCATTTTAGAACTACAATTGAGTGCAAAATTTTCATTGCTAAGCGAGGCATATGTTAAATGATTTTTGTTCCATTTTACCACCTTTTTGCCACAGTTGTTAAAGCAGATCACTACAGTTAAATGACTTATGCAGTCATTAAGCAAATCTGGTTTCCTCCTTTTGTCTTTGTTGTTGGAATCTGGCTGGGAAGGTTACAAATGATGATCACATAACTTGGGAACAGTGCAATTATCATACATGCAAGTGGCTAAGCACCTAAATTTGGATCATGACTGTGACTGTAACCTTATGAAAACCAGTAATAATTCATATTTTCAATGCTATTGTAACTTTGAAACTGATACTAAACAAATGGTTGTAAATCGAGGACTATGTATAACCACACAACCTGAGCTGGAAAAACTTTCCTGAATCTCAGATGCAGTTATTGATTTGGAAATGACACTATCTGCAACTAGTTTGAATCTATATTTTAAGTCAAGCTCAGAGTAAAGAGTGATGGGGTCTATGCAGGGACTGAAGAGATACACACCCACTCCAATCATTTCTTAGAGATGCCTTGAGAAACTGGGTGAACATGTGATGGGAAAGGAGTCTCCTCACATCCCATCTCTCCCCACTCCTATGATTTCTACACACTCTCCCCATCCCAAAGCATGTCCTGTAAAGAAAGACTGTATTCCTTGTGTGTTCTGCCTGATTCTCTTATTCCTGGAGTACTTCATTAAAACCCCAAAGGTGCTTTTTCAAAAGGCAACTGGACTTTCTTTCTTTTTCCCTGAAGATGTTTCCCTTCTCATCCAAGAAGCTTCTTCAGTTCTGAAGTTTCTTGGATAAGAAGGGAAACATATTCAAAGGAAATCCAGTTGCCTTTTAAAAAAGCACCTCTGGGGCAACCATGACCTGGATGACTTAAAATCTCCACATACATTCTTCACTAAAGCATTTTTCTTAAGCATTTGCTAAAGTTTACACTCTTCTTCCTCTTTGTGGTGTAGATTACTTGAAAGTTAAAGGGAAGGAAGATGATGATGAGGCTTTTTCCACTACTCAGGGGGGGGGGGGGTTATAGAGGGGAAAGAGCTAGGAAGCTCTCTTGCACAATGGCCAGATTTCTCAGAATGTTTAACTTTGATGGCCAACATCTCCCATAAAATGTTCATGTGATACATCTGCGACTTAATTTTTCTTCATTACGCAGAATTTGGATTTTTTATATATAAATGAAAAGGTGAAGATTGTATATACACGTCATGATGAAAAACATGCCCAATTAAATAAGGGTGTCTTTTGCTGCAACTCCTGAAGGAACGGCAACCGTTCATAGTTACTAGCTTCCTACCTGCTGATCAGCTTCTCCTGGCGCTTTAAATTCCCTTTCAGAGCATACCATTTTCCAGGGACACGAACCACCAGAAAAACACGCAGATCAACGGGCAGAGGTCGGATTCTTCCAAGCTTCGCTACACCCACAGTACCACAAGCTAAGGAAAGTGCTCCCCGTTTTCTCTCAACCCACATCGGGGTTTTTATGCTATTGGCGACGGAACAAGAGACTCACCTAGCAGCGCAGGCTCCTAGAAACCGTCGGGTCCGCCTTTCGCTGTGATTTTCTGCGACATCACCATAGTAGACGGTGCTAGGAACCAACCAAATCCGCTGCCGCGATTTAAGGGACCATTAATGATTTTCAAGCCTTCTAGTAACAAGAAAAAAAGTCATATGACTGCGCTCTGTGGATTCCAGGGTTGACTGCAAAATATTAAAATAGGAGAGGCGAAAAGGCTGCGTAGCTGTTCCTCAGGATGTGGGGTTAAAGAAGCGATGTCGTTTTACCGATTTAATCTGTTACGCGAGTCACGGGAGCCCTGTACGTTTGCTCCAACGATTTGGAGAACAACTTCAGTGCTATCTTTTCATTGCCTGTAAAGAGGTGCTTTCGGGTTGTTTTGCATGCATCCTTGCCTTGCTACCTTTGAGCACCATCACAACAGCAAAAGGAGACGTTCTTAGCAGTGCCAATGAATATCTTTTAAATTGATATTGTTTTATTTGTTTCCTAGTATAATTCGATTGCTTATTAGTAACCCATGACTATCACTAAGTGTTGTATCTTATGATTCTTGACGAATGCATTCTATTTTATTTTTCTTTATATACACTGATAGCATATGCACCAAAGACAAATTCCTTGTGTGTCCAATCACACTTGGCCAATAAAGAATTATATTCTATTCTAAAATGTTTTTCCCACTATAAGCCGTTTCTGTGAGCATGAAGCCATCCTTTCTATCTATGAAGCCACTATGTTGGCACATAATCATCGCCCATGGATTTTCTGACCCCCGTCTGATTTACATTGTACAGCAATTTGGGGGGTGGGGTGGGGGAGTAAAAGGAGACTAATGTTCGCAAATGCATTGCATTGCCTAAGGCCATTTCCCCCCCTTGTCGATTAATCATCTAAATGCACATCAACCTGGTTCCAGTTGTGAAAACAAAATTCATAAAATAGTGTCTGAATATCTGCAGTTCTACTTCAGCAGGAATCAACTCGTCTTAACCTGTCTCGAGAGTTTGATTAAAAGGTGGAAAGAGCAGCATTCTGAGTATTCGGGAAGAAAAGTTGAAACAAAAATACTCGCATATCCCCCCCCCTCAAAAAAAAGCAATAAATTGTTCGATGTTGCAATCAGTAGTTATTTTTCAAATTCTCCTCAATTTCACTCGATTGCCTTCGCTGCCACCGACGGGCTAACTTGAAATTGGTACAGTGGCATTGGCCGGATGTGGCGTCAGCAAAGACAGCTGGGAAATTGCGAGCCGGCAAGTGTGGGCACAATGGCTGCTGAAGTGGATTGCATTCTGAAACTAGGAGGTAGTGCATTGACGCAGAAAAACCAGTTGGAGACGCTGAAAACGGAGTCCTTGCGGAGGGCGGCTGTTCTTGTTTCGAAGCTCTGGGAGGCTGGAGAGAGACGATGCATCATCGTGCACGGCGCAGGGTAGGAACGCATGCGAAGTAGCGGAAGGGTTCTGCCTTTCAGCCAAGGTGCCAAATGGGCGTCATCGGTTCCTTCTGGCGCCTCGGGATAAATTGGACTTCAACTCCCACCTTTCCGAAACAATTTAATTAATGAAAGGAGGTTAATTAATTAATGCCAATGAAAGGAAGTCACACACTCCTGGAGGGGTACAAAGTTAAGGAAGACCGCGGAGCGAGTCCCTCTGACTTGAGAGGGTGATTGCACTATGTTTAAATTTGCACGGGCAACAAATACATCCTGTAACGCAGCCATGCGTATTTTTATTTGGAAGGAAGTTCCCAGTTTTCCCAATGAATCTTGTTCCTGGGATTTCACCAAGAAGATGCATTTTAACTGCGTTTTAATGGGTTTTTGTGGTTGAAGTGCCTAGAATCGTACACGCAGCAGCGTGTACTGGCATCATGATTTGAGAAAATAATAAACCGTATCTGTAAAAGAAAAATGACAACGATTTTTTTTTAAAGAAAACCTTTTGTAGTTTATTAGTTGCATGGTTTTGCATAATCCAGCAAGTCTTGTGATTTTGAAGGGTCAAACAGTAGAAAATAAAGGGAGAATCTGGATTATACAGAGTTCAGAAAATAGAAAACGAAGTTAAGAAACAAATGTAAGAGACTATCTCTGCAAATCTATGCACATTTTCTTATAAATAAGTCCTCAACGTGCTCTATGAATTGACACCCAAGAAATGTATGGAATAATTTTATGTGGGAATAGAATACAATCCTGGGTTGTATAAACAGGTATAGAATCAAGATCAGGTGCATTATTAGTACTGCTTTATAAAACCCTAATAAGACCAGACCTGGAATACTGTAACCAATTTTGGTCATCATACTACAAAAAAGATGTTGAGACTTTGGAAAAAGTTCATAGAAGAGCAACTAAGATGATCAAAGGCCTGGAGACTAAAGCATATGAAGAACAGCTGCAGGATTTGGGTTTGGCTAGTCTAAAGAAAGAAGAATTTGGGGTGACATAAGAGCAGCATTCCAGTACTTGAGGGACAGACACAAAGAACTGGGTCAGATTATTATCTAAAGCACCAGAGGACAGGACAAGAAATAATGGTTGGAAACTAATCAAAGAGAGAAACAACCTGGAATTAAGGAGAAACTTCCTAACAATGAGGACAATTAATCAGTGGAACAGCTTGCCTCCAGAAATTGTGGCCACTCCCATCACTGGATATTTTTAAGAAGAGTCTAGACCAGGTGTGTCAAACTGGTGGCCTGTGGGCCGGATGCATCACATGCAGGCCACGCCTACCTCAGCTCTGTGAAGGGGAAAATGTTGCGATATGTCAAGTGACATCAACCTGACGTGGCGAATTTTACACCTGTGGTCTAGATAATCACTTATCTGAAATAGTATAGGTTATCCTGCTTGAGCAGGGGTCTGGACTAGAAGATCTCCAAGGTCCCTTCCAGCTCATTCATTCATTCATTCATTCATTCATTCATTCATTCATTCATTCATTCATTTATAGCTGAATTCATTTAATTCACCCCGCCCGAGTGTTGAATGCTGAATGAAAGTTGTGTTTTTTTTACTGTTTATTTTAGTCACATACTGTTCTTGTTTTATATTGCACTTCCCCTTTCCCTACGAATGTAAGCCGCCCTGAGTCCCCTCAGGGAAAAGGGCGGCCTATAAATCCCAATAAATACTAAATACTAAATAGCTCCTGTTGGATACATTAATTAGGTTTACAGACTATTTTAAGTCATAGTTTGATTAACCCTGGTTTATTGAAGAACCCACAAAGGGTTTGATTCAGAGAAGATGTCCCAAAGGTGCTTTTTCAAGAGTCTTCAAAGAAAAACCAGAAAGTCCAGTTGCCTTTTGAAAAAGCACCTTTGGGACAACCATGACTTGGATAACTGAGAATCTCCATAGACATTCAGAGAAGATGCTTATTAAACAATTTATATGGCCACCCAACTGACACATAGTGATACTGGGCGGTATACAGAAATAAAAACCCAGAGTTTTAAACCCATAAATCCTAAATCAGTAATCACAGGGCAGGGCATGGATAGCATTTCAAACAAAACAATCAAAGCTGGATTATCTAGCCAGCTGTATTGATGTATGCAATATTATCATATTAGAAAAAACAATTGCTGTTGGATAGTTTCTCATTACAATTAATGGGGAAAATTGATATACTAATATTTAATCATTAATTTAAAATTAATAAACAAAACTGAAGACTTCATTTTTGAATTGGTCCAGTCTTATCAAATAACCGTAATCAAGATCCAAGCATTTAATAATACAATTTCTCATGTGACTCTCTGTGGCTGGAAGTTTTGTTTTCTTGCCAGTAAATTGCTGCAAGGGGCATGAACTGCTTCCAGTGACTAAACTCAGCAGCTCTAATTTTATATATGAAATAAGGTATATTTTATATATAAACATATGCAATATTTTATCCACATCCTCCTAATTACTGATTCCCTATTTATTTAATAAACTCATTTACTATGTGTTTGAAGTGAAAGCAAATATTTATAATGACAAATAAAGAATTGAGTGAAAGCTCCTTGGTTTTGGTCTTTCAAGTATCTCATAGTGGAATATTTTGTGGATATTTCCTGAGAGAGATATTTCTTTAGGAGGCAATTGCATAGAGAATTGAGATGCCTCTTTGTTGCCATATTTTCCTTTGGCATATCAGGTGCACCTTCAGAGTTCTAAAAATCTGGGCAACCAATGGAAAAAAGGAGGAGGAAAGTCACTCAGGTATTACTGAAACAGCAGGAGAAAGACTGCTGGAAATTAGGCAACAGTATGAAGGTTTTGTCAGGCACAATGACTCTAACGCCCACAAGAGTCAGTTCCATGCCCAGATGGTTACACTCCTCACCGTGCATTAAGATGTCACATATGGGGTCAGAGTTGGCACTGCACCAGTGACTCTGCTGTGTTTCTTCTTGCTATGGATTTAGGGGATAAATATACAGCTATAAACCTGTATAGAACAGGCAAAGGTAAGGCTGCAGTGAGGTATTTTCACTGTCCAAGTTTGGAGTTGACAGACAATTGTTTTGACAGTGGCGGCTGTGATTGCACCTTGATGCATGGTAGTTGCCTTTTAGGCTGCAATGCCTAAGAACGGAGCTTCATGTTAATGACTAACCCAAGGGAGGATTCATAATGTGTGTTCATGAACACTGTACAGAGGGGCTGGCCAACATCTATGCCTCACTCTCCTGTTGGTTACCTGTGGGCTGCAAAAGATGACAGGGCACCTGTGGGCCAGAAATTTAAGATCCCTAATATATGTTTTCAACTGTAGTTTAGCAACTTTTTTTTAAATATTCCTTTGCAGAATTGATTTTTCTCTGATACGTCTCAAAATATTTTTATTTTCTGAGTCGCTAAAGTTAAAAATGATGACTCCTTGTCTTTTTATCCTGGCGTGGTAGTGAAAATAGAAAAATATGTTAATTAACATTCTTAAAATGTATAATCCTATCAAATGATAAGTGCAGTCTGCTTGTTATTGTGTGGTATTGCAACTAAATAAATGAAATAAATGGATGCTTCAGGTGGCCAAGGTGGCGCAGTGGTTAAATGCAGCACTGCAGGCTACTGCTAGATCAGCAGGTCAGCGGTTCAAATCTCACCGGCTCAGGGTTGACTCAGCCTTCCATCCTTCCGAGGTGGGTAAAATGAGGACCCAGATTGTTGGGGGCAATATGCTGACTCTCTGTAAACCGCTTAGAGAGGCCTGAAAGGCCTATGAAGCGGTATATAAGTCTACTGCTATTGCTATTGCTATTGCTATTTTAAGTTATATTTAGCACATGATCTGTTTGTTTACTGGCCTTGAGTTTCCTCCTATTGAAATTTACTTCTTGAATAAACCACACAAAGTGGTGGATTATCTGGTATTTTGTTCCTTATTTTATGGCACAGGATTAATGTCAGCAAAGCTCCTGAAATAAAAGAAAGAATTAATTTGAGACCTTTATAGAAAGTGCAGACTGCAATTATGCCCTGTAATCCCAGAATCAATTGAGATGGAAAGTGAGAAGAGATGGTGTTGGTGTCAAATTGAAGTAGTCATTCCAAGCTTGAGTTGAGTGGGATCATAACAAGGATTTTGATGGTATTCAACTCTATTTCTCAGTTAGATCTGAAACTACAGAAGTTTAGACAGATTTAGATCAGGACTTGGGACAATAAATTTAAACTAAGTGAAACAGGGATATTGGCCAATAAAACCGAACAGAAAAAATGAAGTTTTTTATAGGTTGTCCCTAAATGTATTTATTTGAAGGAAATATATTTATGAAATCGCTTTGATGAAGTAAATTGATTATTTCTCTCATCCAGATCATCTTGATCAAACCTGATCAAGAAGTAAGACCAATTTGTTTATCCAAGGTCTAAGATGTTCCTTGACAGTAGAAAATACTCTGAAATTAATTGAGAATCATTGCATATCTTCAAATAAATACCTTTCTGACATCCTGCAAGACTTGGTCAAGAGACTAAAACTGAACTCTGGTAAGATTGGTGGATGGCAATTTCCAGACTTGGGAAATAGGCAACTTTTTTTTTGAAGGATCAGATAGGGATGTTACTGAATGTTAATACCATATAGCCCTAAGTGGCATGGACAATGGGAAGTAGGAAGTGGTTATGGGAAATATCATGCAACAACATCTACCTATCTCTATTCCTCTGGCCCTTGTACAGTTCAAGGACATGTTATGCATTGTTTTCTTCACCTTATCATTTGACAATTTTGTTATTGACATTGCCACTTATGCTTGTTTTATCTTTGGTGCATAATTATATTGGGTTAAGAAAATATACCTATGTGGTTGCTAAGAGTTGACAGTGACTTGATGTCACATAATCATCAAAAGCCTTGCCAAGCATTATGAACCTTGATTACTTGCTATGTGAGAAATTCAGATAATTTCCTTCATTTGTTCGTTCGTTTGTTCCTTCCTTCCTTCCTTCCTTCCTTCCTTCCTTCCTTCCTTCCTTCCTTCCTTCCTTCCTTGCCAACAGTCACCCTAATAAAATCATCTTCTTTCCTAGGGGAGGGGAAAAAATGATGTGAGCAGGACCCTGATAGTGCAGAGTTTTGCTGTCTGAGTGAGTCAGTGTATGAAAAGCCACTTACGTATAACACATTTCTTGAAATGCTACACATATAATTAAATACAAGATGAAGCCTAACCTTTTTATTCAGGACTAAATAAATAGCCTTATTTAGTATTCAAGTCTTGAAAGCGTCTTTCAGAAGAGGTATTTGATCCATAAAATAACCTTTTAGCTTCTTTCTTTCTTGCCTTTCTGAAGTCCCAAGCTTATGAATATGAAGAAATAACTATTACCCATGCTGAGATTCAGGAATATATTATCAACTGTTCATGTTTTGCCTTGTTCTTAGGTAAATTTATAAATCTTTTTAATAGGGAGAAATATAATTATGAAGTCTGAAATTGCTAGTTTAAAATCTGAAATTTTCTGGAATGATTTCGTATCTTTGCTAACTTAAGGAATGGGCGTATGGATAAGATTTCCCACAGAAATTATTATGTTCATTAGTTATCCAATATCCAGCTTTTTCTTGCTTATTATGACATGATCTTTTATAGACAGCCTCCATCATGTCAGAGTATTGACTTAAAGATACTTCGTTTATTTTAATAAGAGTGAAGTTTCATTTCCAGCAGGTGGCAGTAGTTGTCACCTTTGATAAAATACATTGCTGTTATTTCAGCGGAAAGATGGAAGAAACTGTTCTGCCTCAAGCGTTGTAGGCTTGCTGGGGCCTAACTCCACGCTTAGGAATCTCTTTCAGATCAAGTTTATTATCAGACATTTTTAATAGCAAAACTTACAGTTCAGTGTTAAGATACTTCTGACTTTCCATGATCTGTCTCATCACGTAGTGTAAAAAGATGATGATTTCATTCCCGTGTTGAGCGGAGAGATAGATAATACTACTCAGGTTCACAAAAGCATTTAAACTGCCCTGCTATAAACTTTGTATGTGGGCAAGATGCCCCAGTGGCCAATCATAAACAGAGATGTGATCACATGTCATGGAACTACATTTCCCATAAGGCAGTCTCTGCCTATATTTCCCATGAGGTAGTTTCTTAAAGGAGACAGTTCTTAATTCCTACACTAGCTACTACTGCTAGGGTAGCGCAACAACCACCAGCTAGTGGATAGATTCAGTGGGAGTAGTGATGAGGGCAGCATTGGAAGACCTGAAGGAACAAGTTAGGCACAGATCAGCAAAGAAAAATGGTTGATAAGAGTTGAAAATGATTTGATGGTACATAACCATCCAAAACCCTGCTCAGCCATTACGAACCCAGAGTACTTGCTAGGGAGAAATTCAGATAACTTCTCTACTCCTTCCCTTGCCATCAGTCACCCTAGTAAAACTGTTTTATAAGACCCAGGATCCTCATATTGCAGACTTCTGCACTCTGCATGATTCAGTGTGCATATAGCCAGACATGGTTTTCCTTCTGTACATGTTTGCTTTAAACATGCAAATTCTGCAGGGCAGTTAGAATCACTGGGCATTGGAGCTTAATAGACATGTTCAGATGTTCAGTTCTCTGGCTGCATGAATAGGGCTAAAGACCCAAAGGAAACCACAGACGATACAGTCCTTAAACATGTCAGTAGTTCAGTGGGTTTTATTCCCAGATAAGCATGAATAAAATACAAGCTAAGCAGTAATGGCATAGTGTGATAGGAAGGTGATTAAAACTTTGTAAAAGTTGGGTAGATTCTGTTTACTCCTTTTTGATTCTGGGAGTTTTCTGATTATCACTCATGGAATTATTGAAGCAGAATAGTTGCCTGGAAGGTCTGAAAGTGTAGTACGCTGGCATCCAACGGAGCTGGCAGCAGAATTGGACAGTGAGGAGATTGGGGAGGAACATGGGCCAGTCCTAGGGGCTGAGGACAGCTTAGACGAGGGCTCTGCGTTGGAGGCAGAGAGGGAGCAAGACAGCAGTAAGGCAGAGGAACAGCTGGAGCCTGTTCCCAGTGTGCGCAGAGCTGCCAGAAGACAAGAACAATTAAGAAAGCAGGGCGACTTATGAGTAAAGCCACACCTTGGAGGTGATTGGCTTTTGCAGGAAACCATTCATTCATTCAGTTGGTTCAAGAGTGGAAAGTTCTATTTGTGACTATAAGAGACCTGTGCCAAGTTTTGCTTTGCCCTGCCTTTGGAAACTAGTTATCTGGCAGCTCTCCAAACATGATAAGGTTCTTGTTGATAAATATTCCTCGAAAAGACTGTTTGATAAACCTTGCTGACTATGAATAAAAGGAATTCACAGTCATGTAAATAAAAGGGGTTTTGCCAGAACAAGACTCTGCTTCTTTTTAAGGTTTTTTAGGAAGCCTGGCTCAGAACAGAAGGGGTACTGTATTAAGGTGATTTGAAGTTGACCACAACTCTCTGATTGATCCAGATTGTACAGTGGCCCCAAATCACATGCTTTAATATGTGCACGCCAGAGGTGGGTTCCTACCAGTTCGCACCTATTCGGTGGAACCGGTTCGTTCCACCAGTGGACCCGGAAAACAGGCCACACCTACAGAAGAGGTTCCAAATTTTTTTGAAACCCACCACAGGTCCTTGGATATGGTTATTCTACACTATCATGCTCATATTTATAAAACTCAGTGCCTCTGTGAAAGGTAAGGATGACTACTGCGTTTGTGGTGCAACAACATTGCGTGTGTTGAAGTTGTTTTAACGCAAACCAAAGATGCCTTTTAAAAAACAAGTTCACATCATATTCTTATGCATGCCAGTGTTGTGTGTGAGGTAATTTAAGGTGGTTCTGACAAGTGTCGGCATCTTCATATCCGGTCACATGGGCGGCAAGCCACTCCCACAAAGGAGGCCACACCCACAGAGTAGGTTCGAACAATTTTTGAAACCCACCACTGGTGCACGCTTTAAAAGGTATGTAGGAACTACAGCATCTAGAATTTACCAGCTACACTGGCAGTAGATTCTGGTAGCTGTGGTCCAAATATAAGTAGCAGCTGCTAAACCTGGAGAAGAACAAAACTGGAGGTTTTTTTTCCCAGCAAGTTGCTTTTCCTGTTGTTTGCATACAATATCAGCTTGATGTTTCCACTCTCACCAGCTTTCTGCCCGCTATACTGCTGTTTCTCATTTGCTGCTGATTGGCATGGATTAGCTTTGGAAAGAAGAAAGCCAGATGGCAAAGTCTGTAATGAGTGGGATGCCGATGGCAAGGAATCAGCACAGCATTGCCCGCTGTGATTGGATTACACCAAGGGTTACTATTTAGCAGGTAGATCAGCACTTGGAATAGAAGCATTTAAGGTGCTGAACTGGAGCCAACAAGAAGATTTCTAGCATGTTAGCTCTTGAGAGAAATGTGCTTTGATGCAGAAGGGCTTAGCTCAACTCTCAGAACGTGCCTCATAAGCAGGCGTCAAGATTTTTCCATTACTGCGTTTCAGAAGTTTTCAGAACCAAAGTAATGGGCTATTTCTAACTGCATAGTGTGCAATTGGTACAGTGAGTCAAAAACTGACTTCCTCTTGTGTCATGTTTTTCTTGAGATTGATTTAGTTGTATAAACTTAGCCATTAAAGTTTGTAAACAGTGACTTTTACCTAGTGTGATGTACAAACTCAGCCATTTGTGGGTTTGCTAACAAAACAAAATATCCGCCTCTGTACTATGTGTGAACCTATTCTGGAAAATGCCCTGTTCCCCCAACTCGATGTTAGGACCAGCATTTAAAACTTAAATACAAAGGTATGCATGCGCTTGCCAGGAGGTTGCTCTTCCAGCTTCTACGGTGCATATGTGCACTGGCCAGCTGGTCTTCGCGCATGCATGCGTGCCAGAAACTGGAAGAGCAACTGGTCTGGGCGCGCATGCACACTGGGTGGCTGCTCTTCTGATTTCCAGCATGTGCGCATACTCCCGTTTGGCACTTGGTGCCAAAAAGGTTTGCCAACACTAGACTATGCTACCTAGGTCTACCCAATATGAGCTGCAAAAATCCAGCCAACCACTAAGTGGTAGAAAAATCTTATAGAAGTATTCATCCTATTTTTGTGTGTGTGATGTATATTAATTTGAACTTTTATGAGCATTTTGTTATTCACAAATATTCCTTAATTCTTTAATATTTCTTCTTATTCCATATCCTTAGTAATGATATAATCATATAATGATTCTATAAATAATATTTATTAATATTCTTAATATTATTTAATTTATTCATAATAAAAGCCAAAAAATGCAGTAAACTCTATGATCCAGTAGTCCTCTGGAATTTGCAGCCTCCATATGGTGCACATATGACAATCTAAAGTTTGCTCAATGACTTGTCATGGGTTCTCATGTTAGCTTATATGACTGTTTGTCTAGAGAAGAAATTATAATTTGAATTCTAAAATCAAGGCAAGATTGCCTTTTTTCAGAACCTTAGTGAAGATAGCCAAGGTGGCGCAGTGGTTAAATGCAGCACTGCAGGCTACTGCTAGATCAGCAGTTCAGCGGTTCAAATCCCACCGGCTCAGGGTTGACTCAGCCTTCCATCCTTCCGAGGTGGGTAAAATGAGGACCCAGATTGTTGGGGGCAATATGCTGACTCTCTGTAAACTGCTTAGAGAGGGCTGAAAGCCCTATGAAGCGGTATATAAGTCTACTGCTATTGCTATTGCTATATCAAGTTTGTGAAGTTCAACTAGCCCTTCTCAGTTGTGGTTATTTTCATTGCTGGTGCTTTTGATTGAGTTTCCCTTTTGACTTTAGACATGCATGTGCATGCGTGGACATGCATGCATACATGTGTGGCAGAGACCCAAAGACTAGCTGGCCGGCAGAAGGTAGGGCATCCCAATACTGGCAGCGCGGCAAGAGGTAAGATATTTTACTTTCGTGAGCTTCTGCTTCATCGTTTGCAGGGAAACAGACACTCACAAAAGAAATGCCATCCAGGTCTGACCTGGGGCGACGGCACGTGTGCCAACAGAGAGAGCTCTGCATGCCACCTCTAGCACAAATATCATAGGTTCATCATCACGGGCATAGGTAAATCAATCAATGTTAATCAGAATTTTCTAACAGAATAGATTAGAGTAAAACAGAACAGAATAGAATAGAACAGTACAGAATAACAGAGTTGGAAGGGACCTTGGAGGTCTTCTAGTTGAATCTCCTGCTTAGGCAGGAAATCCTAAACCTGTGATGGCGAACCTATGGCACGCGTGCCACAGGTGGCAAGCGGAGCCATTTGTCAGGGCACACGAGGCTTGCCCTGTCAGCTGACCAGCGTGCATGCGCACAGTGGCCAGCTGACTTTGGCCCTCTTTTGAGGCCATTTTTCGCCCTCCGGAGGCTTCAAGGATCTGGAGGGCTAAAACCGTCTCTACGAGCAAACCGGAAGTCCATTCCCGAACTTCCGGTTTGCCTGTAGGGCTGGTTTTTCGTGCTCCAGAGGCTTCAGGGAAGCTCCTGACGCCTCCAGACGGTCTCTGTTGGGGTGGGAAGGCTGTTTTTGCCCTCCCCAGGCTCCTATAAAGCCTCCGGAGCCTGGGGAGGGTGAAAAAAGCATGCCAGAAATGGCAGGAGCGCTGAGAAACATAATGGGTGTGGCATGCCTATGCATGACCCCCCTGCGCTCCCCCTGCTTTTAGCTTGCAAGCCAAAAAAGATTCGCCATCACTGTCCTATACCATTTCAGACAAATGGTCGTCTGGTCTCTTCTTAAAAACCTCCAGTGTTGGAGCACCCAGAACTTCTGGTGGCAAATCATTCCATTGATTAATTGTTCTAACAGTCAGGAAATTTCTCCTTCATTCTAGGTTGCTCTTCTCTTTGATTAGTTTCCATTCATTGCTTCTTGTCCTGCCTTTAGGTTTTTGGGAGAATAGGTTGACTCCGACTTCTTTGTGGCAGATATTGGAATGTTGCTATCATACAGTAACTGAAGACAAGAATAGCAGGCAATATTCCCAGTTTTTTCAGGACTTAAGTATTCTTTGTCATCTGCTTCCTGCCCCTTGTGTGATGTGGTGTTAAGATGTTGAAGGCTCAAGTTTGACTCTATTTTTATCCATGTTGGCTCATGGCATGATTTTGCACCGGTCACTCAGTCCAACCTATCTCTCAAGATTATTATGGGGGCTGGGGGGAGAGAGACATGAATGCTGTGTATGCCACCTTGAGCACCTGAAGGAAAGGGTGTAAATATAACAAATAAAAGGCCTAAGTTCACTCCTGCATTTCCTTAGAAATGTCTAATTCATCAAAGTAGAATCATAACCCTCCATATCATTGATGAAGTTGGCTGGAGCTGATGGAAGATATTAGTCATCTACATCTGAAGGGCTATAGGTTTCCCACTTCAGCTGTAATCCATTCCTGATCTAATAATAGAAATGTGTATGTCATATAATTGCATTTTATGTATTTTTTCCACAAGCAATTTGTGCAGGGGGTAAAGAACCACTGCATATACTGTCATCCTTTGCAGATATTTTCACAAGGGTAATTGACTTATTATTTGTGTGTTATCATGGAGAGTTAGAAAACTACACTTGTCTAGTTTTCCTATTTCTGTAAGTCTTGTTTCAAAAGAAATGAATGTCTCCTCAGTTGGAACAGACTTTTGACTTGTGAATGTGTAGTTTTGAGATAATATATATGATGGAAATGCTATAAAACTAATGATTCTAGAAATCTGATTCTTCTTCCCATTTCTGAGTACTTTTTCAGTATTCAGACATTAGTAGAATCTTATTCTCCTGAAGTAGTTGGCACAAGCAAAATCAGATCTTTTCTGGTAGCCCTGATGTTGAAATATCTAAGCGAGTGATGGCGAACCTTTTCAGTACTGAATGCCCAAATCAGAATGTGCGCATGCACGTGCCCCAGAATACCAGAAACCCAAAGTCCAGCATACCGGCCAGCTGACTGGTCTTTGGGTTTCTGGCGCTTGCATGTGTAGCAGCCAGCTGATCTTTGGGTTTCCAGCACTCTGACACACGCAAAGACCAGCAGGCCGGCGTGAAAGCAGAAGAGCAGCTGGCGATGGCATGCATGCTCACAGAGATGGCTTTGCATGCCACCTCTGGCATGAGTGCCATAGGTTTGCCATCACGGATGTAAGCCATCATCTTCCCTTCCTACTGCAACCTACCCTAAGGCATTTTTCTTTTGTTGTTCTTTGTCCATTGAAATCAGTGGCTCCATACATAAATAAGAAGGTATGGGGAGAACATTCTGAATAAAAGCATTTATCCATTTGGTCATTTCAAATATAAAATTAAAATTATGAAATGCTTTGGATAGTGTCTCTTCTTTGCATGGGGTCCAGGGCAAATATCCCCCATAAAAAAGATAACGGGCTCATTGTATTTATGCTAATTGCTAGGATCCAACATGGTGAGGGTGCTACTTTATTATTGGGAAACCATGTTATCACAGATGCTGATTTCTTTCGTCTTTTTATTTTTTTTAAAAAAACAAAGATTTTCTCGTGTAGTAATTCTCTTCAAATACAAAACTCTTGTCAGTTGCCTTGCATATCAGTAAAGTTCAAAGATTCTCTCTATATGATGCCCTAACTGAGAAGCATGTTTCTAAGACAAATACCTAGGCTTATCTGCCAGCTAAGGATACCACAGAGATTTGTGAATCTGGAAACACACATTGGGATCTGTCATTAGCTCATGTGTCTCCTCTTCACTTTGGTTTCTGGTGTATCTAGTTGCTAATGAGGATGCCAGGTGGATCACATCATGATATGGAGCTGCTCAAGGAAACAATCATATTTGTAGTATCATTCTCCCCCCCCCCCCTCTCTACACACACACACACACACACACACACACAATTTTATATATACAAATAGATCACACATAGAATTGTTGATTTTGTAGAATTTATGACAACAACCAACTACGGTACTCTAGATTTTACTGTTTAATCTAACTAGCCAGTTGGTTCAGATCCATTTAGAGCGTTAAAAGGAAACTTTTGTTACTGATCTGTATGCATGCATAGTGACATTATGGAAGGAGTCTTGTCATTCCCATATCCTTTTCTCACTGGATAGCGTAAACTCGGTGGGCTGCTCTTCTTAGGACTGGCGAGAAGGAATGAAGTCTGAGAACCAATATAGAGGGCTAGTTATGTGACAGAAATTCTATAGACTCAGTGGCAGTGTTGTCATGGGACGTGCCTGCATATGGTAGTAGTAGCACATGGAGCTATCTACAAATACCCCCTCAGCTTGCTGACCTCTCTTTGTGCCTTTTTCATACCATCCTAACCTTTCAGAGCAGCACACGGATAGCCATCCTGCCTCTCCTTTTGGGATGTGTGGTGATCTCATAACATCTGTTACTTAAAAATAGTCTGAAACAAATATCCTCTCCACTTTAAAAATGATGACCAGCCTTGGATATGAAATCAGGGCTTGTTTCAAATTGGTCTTCTTGTACATTGCATTTATGTTTACCTCCTCTTTTTGTGTCTGCTTTGTGTTTCACCATATCATCATATGTGTTAGTCAATTTTTATGCCACTTTGAAAATTCCCTATCCTCATTTAAAACGTATCAATTACTGTTCTTAATTATGCTTTGTTCTAACTTCTAGCAATTCAGGGACATAGCTTTGAGTACTCACTCACTATCCCTGTCCCTGAAGCATGTGGTTCAGCCTTTAGGTATTTAATTGAAAGGTGTTAGAAGAGCCATCTCTCTGACTGTTGAACATGCCCTGCTTTCAATAGACCATTTTGTTACTTTGGCCTTTTTTTCCTTTTAGAAACATTTGCTTCTAAAGATCCTTAGTTATTCTTCTGACTCAATATAGGGAATAACAGTGATTTCTGCAGACCCAAAACTCCTGAAAATATAGTCTAGGTGTTTTGGAAGCTTCAGCTTTCTCTGCTAAAATTGTATATTTTGGTAAACAAACTCTGCTTGGGGATTTCCTCTCAAGCTCTTCTGCTCCCTTTGGATTCTGGAATTCTTTGTGCTGGTTCAGTTCATAACCCTGCTTTTTCTGTTGAGCTTTCTTTCCCCTCCAAATATTTTAGTAGAATTGGAATGCAGAGTAATTTAGAAAGCAGGCCATTCCTGAATAAATTCCCCTTGAAAGTAAGATGGCTGCATGCACCATCAGAAGCAGAAATACACCAAGGAGAGGAAGAGTGGGAAACAGGAGGGAGAAGAAAGCTGGGAAGAGAGGGATAGGAGAGGGTAAGGGGGGAAGATGAGGAGGATAAGGAGGTGTGGAAGATAGAGAGAGGAGAAGGAGAAAGGAAGGGGAAGTAGAGTAGGAAAGGATGCTGGAGGGAAGAAAGGAGGTAGGAGAGAGGTAGAAGAAAGAGGTGTATGGAGAGCAGAAGAGCTAATAATGAGTTTTTATCCTTTTGGGTGTTGATGACAAGAGGAATTGATGTAAATGCCACGCAATACAATAGGATACTAGCTATGTAATAGTATACATGTGATTGTATGTTATGAAAATGGAAAATAAAATGTATATTATATATTAGAAGAAGGGAAGGGTTTTCCTGACCAAAAAAGACAACAGTTTGCATAGAATGTAACTTTATAAAAATACTAATTTAATACAATTAGAGTCATTAAACTAGAAATATGTCACATTTCACTGTAGAGAGAAAACATTGACCAGGTTTAATCAGCAATTGAGGCAACTTCAGGATCCCACTATCCTTTCCTTTAAGCCATGGCACAAGCTAAACAAACACCATGAAATAGAAACTGTGAGCCATTCTTTCTGACTATCTCACCCAGACTCTCATCATTAAACATCACAAATCAAATACAGTAAAGATGAGGAAAAAATAGCCTTGACAACCCTATAAAACAAGAGCTGTGAAAACAAGGATATTAGGTGCTAAATGAGGCCCTGGGAGTAAACATGGGGGAACCATTTTGTATTTTTCTATACTTCTTTTTTTATTTGTTTACTTTGTTTTTATTTGAACTATTAGCTTAAAAGTTTATTATTTTAGCCATGTTTGAAATATAATGTTGTGAGATATAAAATTCTCTGATTGAATCAACAGGAGACACGCTGAACAAAATAAGGAATAATTTATTATTATTCCTTTGCAGGAATAATTCTTATTTCTCTCATGTGTCATACTAGTTCAGGGGTGTCAAAGTGGCAGCCCACAGGCCAGATGCAACATGTGCAGGCCACATTCACCCCAGCTCTGTGAATGGGAAAAACATTGCAAAACGTCACGTGATGGCAATGTGACACGGCAAGTTTAACACCCATGTACTAGTTGTTCCTTCCTCCCTCCCAGAATTGGTTTTATTGAGTTTTTATTAACCTGGGATTATATGCTTTGTCTTGGAGATTTTCTACATTTCATTTATTAAGATGCCCACCCAAATTGAATTGTGCAAATGGCACTTCATCATTACAGCTTGTTCTGACGGTTCTTCAAATAGAGAATTAGCCTCTGGTTACATTACTACAATCACTTATCTAAGCTGCTTAAATCTCTTGCCACAGAACCATTTTAAAGTTTTTTTGCCTATATATTCAAGCAGATCATTTACAAGTGTCATTCCCACAGAAAAGCAAAGTAAAAAGTGAAATGTTTCTTTTTAAATTCTTGTTTTGATCTTATAGTTTGAGATTTTATTACTATTGTGAACCACCCAGAGTTATGTTTTAAGATGGGCGGCCAGACAGATCTTTGAAATAAACAAATACACAGAGAATTAAACCAGACAGTGTTGCACTTGTTGCCATAATGCATATGTTTGTGCGTGAGGAGGTGTTAATCAATTACATTATCTGCTTTCTTTTAATTGAGGCTAGAATGTTATGTTGCTAGCAGTGGGTCCTTGTGGTTAATATTTCATTCATCTGATGGCTTAGAAAGACCTGCTTGGCAGGTAAGCAAATGGGAAACTTAAATCTTTTCAGCCGTTTCCTGCTGCAGTAAAAGTGTTTATTCCATTGGCAAGCAATCAAGTACATGTCTCCATGGCCTTTTTGTAATTGTGGCATTAACAGAGGATCAAG
This sequence comes from Thamnophis sirtalis, assembly GCF_051295495.1. Taxonomy (NCBI): domain Eukaryota; kingdom Metazoa; phylum Chordata; class Lepidosauria; order Squamata; family Natricidae; genus Thamnophis; species Thamnophis sirtalis. Next base: position 60,898,621 of record NW_028261387.1, read on the forward strand.
TAGCACATAATGGAGGCATAAAACATGCTTGAAAATGAGGAGGCCCTCGTGGTGAGGGAATATTTATGGTAGTCTGACCTAAGACTTGGCTGGTCCTTCATAACAGGTGGATGATTTTAGTCCCATTTTGGACAAGTAGCGTTTTTAGCCTTCATTGACTCTCCTTACTGCATTCTTTTTCAAATATTAGAAGACAGGGTCAGTTAGTAGTGGTTAGAGACCCAAAATAGCTAGAATGGTGACTCTGTTCAGCATGGACCACCTATTTCTACTTTGCATTGCTGATTACATTAAATCTGGTCTCTGTGAACCAGATACAATTGAATAGAACATGGGTGTCAAACTTGTGTGTCACGTTGCTGTCACATGACATTTCACGACGTTTTCCCCATTTGTGAAACTGGGGTGTGTGTGTTCTGTGTGTGATACACTCGGCTTGCGGGCCACCAGTTTGACACCCCTGGAATAGTAAACTAAGAAAAAAGCCTACATCAGGGGTCCCCAAACTTGGCAACTTTAAGACTTATGGACTTCAATTCCCAGAATTCTCCAGCCAACATAGCTGGCTAAGAATTCTGGAAGTTGAAGTCCCCAAATCTAAACGTTGCCAAGTTTGAAGACCTCTGGCCTACATCATTAGGTGAAAAATCACCATTTCCATTTGGGCAACTCAACTGTCTTTTCTGTCCCTTTCAAACTGCTTTGGTGGGTTCTCCCAACTCTCCAGAGGACAGTTGGGGCAATAGACTCCAATTCTTAAGAGCTGTCATTTCAATAACAACATACCACACACATTTCTTTGTTATTGAATTAAGCATATTTATGTTGTGACTTTCTTCTTCATAGTGGGAAGCGGCTCCCCCACCTCCAATTAAAGTTGATATATGGATTGCCAGAATTTATTCCATTCCTGAACCTAAAACATGGTGATTTTTACTCCATGCAGAAAATTATTCCTTAAATAAATTCAGAATGTTTCTTTTCTAAAGATTTTGTTAGCAATCATTTCTGGTGTGCTGTGACACACACATACATTAATCATGAGTAATAACATAACCATATGTCTTATTTGTTAGGACAGTCCTTTCTTTCTTTCAAAAACCATAGTGCAATTTAAAGTTCCCAGTCCGGTAAAAACAATCATAAAAAAATAAAATAAAGATTTCAGAATCCCCCATCTATAATTGAATGGACAGCAGGTTGAGAAGACATACATCACCTCAGGGGTGGGCTTCAAAAATTGTAGCAACGGGTTCGCTGCCTCGTTGCTAGGTGGGTGTGGCCATGGTGGGTGTGGCCTAGTCGGCCTCCTACACCACATGGGGGGGATGTTTTTCATCCTCCCCAGCTCCAGAGGCTTTCCTCGAGCCTCCGGGAAGATGAAAACTGCTTCCACTGGGCTTCAAAAGCTTTCTAGAGGCCGGAAACAAGCCTGTTTCTGGAATCTCTGGTAGGTCCCCTTTTTACCCTCCCTGGCTTGAGCTTCCGGGAGAGCGAAAACTGCTTCACCCAGGCTCTGGAGGCCGAAAACAAGCTTGTTTCTGGATTTCTGGAACCTCTGGTAGGCCTGTTTCCCCCCCCTCCCTGAACTTCCGTGCAGCCCCTGCATTTACCTGACATGATAAATGGGCCACGTAGAGATTCCTGGGAGGGGCAGAAGGGGCCAACCTGCGGTGGCATTTGGGGGTTCACTGAAATGGGCAGAATCCTAGCTAGAGGATCATCCGAACCCATGCGAACCCTCAGCAGCCCATCCCTGCATCACCTATTCACAGCCGCAAGAGAAATAACGACAAGATAAAATGACTTGAGAATATACAGTTCGTCCACTTAAGATATAGTCATTTTATATTTGTAAAAGTTACGTTCCTTTGTTGTAATTACAGTTTGTAAATTCCATGGTGATAAATAATAGAAGCTGTATCTGATATACTCCCATTTCTCATTTTTAAAATTATTTCTTGAGCTTGTCTGAAAGTGAAGCAAAACTAGATTTTTACATGGATTTAGTTTACAGGCTTCTTTTAGCTGCTTTGACTTCTGTCATATTTCTGCAATAAGCTGTTTTGGAATTTACATCAGTTTCATTTAGCTGCACACAGAAGTCATGCAGTGGTACGAATGCTTGACAGTTCTGTAAATTTCTAATAATCCTGATTTTGGTTTGAATGATTGTGTTTCAAAAATCCCCTCCCCCACCTCAAGGCTGTCACAAAAGCAGCACCCATCATTTGTCAGCCTGATTTAATCCGGTATTAATTACTCAGAGGGATGCCAGATTTTCCGACATCTCAAGCAGTATTTTTTAATATATCTTGTTAGAGAAGTGAGTTTATTTCAAAGTAAGCATGCATTGACATCAGCATGATTGACATACTGGGCATGTATTGCTACTAGCAGTTTTTTGATCAAGGAAAATGGATGAAGAAAAGATGCACGGAAAGTCATTTTAAAGTTCAAAGGAGACATAGAAATGAGAGGAAAACAATACTGATTTAACTCTATTTCCCTGGACAAGGCAAACAAAAGAGAAGGAGGCAGAGAAACCTTCAGAAGTGAATGTTGAAAAAAACTGGTTATTATACCCCATCTATGAAATAATAGGTATATGCTTTCTCTGCTCACAACTGCTGCTGCTTTTTTGTGTATGTAGTAGCTGAATACCCATGCTCTGCTATGAAACTATGTGACCGGGCTTGATAAATCAACACTTACAACTTGAAAATTAATGAGTAGTTACAATTGGCCTCTCCTCTCCCCTTCTCTCCCTCAGGTTTGCCCCACAGAAGCCTCTTCTATCCCCTTCTCTCCCTCAGGCTGGCCCATTGATTCTCTCCTATCCCCTTCTCTCCCTCAAGCTTGCCCCATAGAGACCTCTCCTACTTTATCCCCTTCTCTCCTTCAGGCTGGCCCCATTGATCCTCTCCTATCCCTTTCTCTCCCTCAGGGCTGCCCATCTCACATGAAAGTGAGTCTGGGCAGCATAGAACACTTAATTAAAAACAATAAATACATAAAAACAATCACACTTTAAAATAACTACTGAAAGAGTTCTGACCAGGTGAGTTCTGAAAGTTTAGCAGAGCATACAAACTCCTCAGTGAAAAAGGCAAAGAGAGATTGCTGGTCCCAGGGCTTTGCTTGGTGGATCTGTTTGTTCTGGTTATAATCCCTCTTCTCCCATTTTGGAAGTTCTTGGCTTTCATTGTAAAAAAACAAATTAACCTCATGCTGTGCATCATATTGTGATGTACTTTATAACTTAAGCAGTTAAGTATTCATTCATTCTTGGGGCTAAAATAGATGTGACATACCAGGCACAAAATATGCTTTCCTGACGTTTGTTTGTTGTAGCTGTTGTAACAGGATGGACATCAGATGTAGTTGGAAAACAGCTGTCTCATCTCAAAGTCATCTTCCACAAAACTTCCCCTTTCCTCCTTTCAGTGGAAAAAGATAGCTTTCTTTGAGGAGGAAAATATTAGTGAGGAGTTGAATATTTTGAATAAAGGGTTTGTCTGATATGCTCAGAACAGTGTTTTTACTGACAGTAGATTTGTAACAGATAAAATAACAGATAAGTGATAGTTTAAGAGCTTTCCATTTATGCTCTTTTGAAAAATAGTAACTTAAAATAGAGGAATGTAGTCTTTTTTTCTTTTACAGCATGATAACAGCCAAATTCTACAAGTAGCCGATCATGTGAATTGAGGCACCACTTATTAATACTTTGCAATTATAGCAAAGCAATTAAAAGAAATCATAAGCAACTAGTGAAAACCTGTCTTTTATAGCCTTTGTCTTTGGATGTGAAGATCAGTGGGCAAATACTGCTTTTTTAAACTGCTTGCTGAGAACCAAACATATAAATCACTCTCTTTTGCCATTCCAGGTCTTTTGGGCATTTCCAGGCAAGAGAATATGGTATTGCCTTGGGGACATCAGGAAAATCAGCTGCAAGTGATAATTTGAGACAAGGGCTGTGTTTGACCAGGCTTTCGGTCACCAAGGTATCCACCAAGCAATATTCAACAACATCATTGAATGTCTTGCAAATGTTCTCAGATCACATGTTCATTCCTGAATTGTGCTGTAGTCCTTGCTGGGTTCCTTATATGAGATGCACTGAAGTCTGACAGTTGGATGAATTGAGAGCATGTGGAGATGCTTAAATGATATATAGTTTCACAGATATATGAAATCAATGCAAAATATGTGTCTTGAAATACATGTCTGCATTTGGTATACATGCTGATTGCTTTACTATAGAACAGATTTTTCTCATTATAAATAGGGCTTTTCCACCCCGTGATAAAATGGTAAAGAGATCATGGAGGCCCCACCACCCACTCATTTTCTACCAATACCAGCGATAATGAACATAAGAAGATGAGAATTCTGTGAGAATTCTAATAGTTTCATGAATCATACTTTAATTTCTGGTTCAAAACTAGGAAACATTACAACTTGCCACTGGGAAGGTAGCTGACAGAAAAAGCTTAAGTTTCTCTTTTCTAATTATAGGGATCATTTACGGTTTCTTCCTGCCCGTGAAAGAAATCTTTGTTTCGTCTTATCCTTTAGAGAAAACAGAGCCCTTTCATCAGGTCTACTTTGGAAGCTGAGAATAAGAAGCTGAGAAGATGATCAGTGATCCTCCACCATTCTAAAGGACCTCTTGATAGCTGTGGAACCACTGATGTAGAAGACTGCGTTTGTGAGAGCTGGAAGATTGATCAAGGAGACTGGGGAAGGAACATCAAAAGAATAGCCCAACCAGTTCTCCAAAAGCAGCGGACAGGGAAAATGAACAATGATTCACATAATATGGCAGCGGAGAAAGCCACACCCACAATGGACTAGACAAGTGTTGCAACCCAATGGCTGCCTAAAAGAATTCCCCTTCCCCTCCATGTCAGTAAGAAAGAAGTCCAGTTGAAAATACTTGATTGACCAGCTAGAAATCTGAACCCTTGTATAGGGCAGGTCTCCAGCAAACAGCCTGAGGATGGAGGCTAGAAAAAGAGAGATATCAACTCTCATTCTCGCAGAGGAAGCAAATCCACCAGATATTCCTTTATTCCATCAACAGGGTGGCAGGAGGAGAGCCAGATGATATTGGATCTGGAGACATGTTAAAATTGTAAGAGAGGAACAATTTAGTGTTTTGATACCCAGTATAACAACTCAGGTGCTAAACAGAGAGGATAGGATTTGCTTGGCAGCTATCTAGCCATGCGAGGCATCTTATCTGCCCTCCAGTGATGTTATTTTTTGAAAGCAGAATTATACGAAGGAAAGAAGGAAGGGAAGGAAGGAAGGAAGGAAGGATAAAGCTGTACATTTAAAATTTCTAAGCTCAGATACTTCAGGTCATGAGGAACATCCCTAACTTATTTTCAAAGTGGTTCTGAAAGATAATGAAGATGCTCACAGCCCGCTGTGACTTAAGGAGAGTCATGAAATGTATATTCTGGACCACTCCATTATAAATCAATTGTCAACTAGTAAATTGGAGCAGATTATAATAAAACTGGATTTTAAAGCCATATCAGACCACCTTTGAATGTGTGCCACTGACTGATGCTATCACCTTCCATTGAAAAATGAGTATTCTCTTGCGTTACCAACACAACCACAATATATGCTTTAAATGGTTATCAGGATGGTTTATTGTATCGCCATTCATGAGAACACTTAGAAGCAACGCTGTTTGCAAAATTATATGATCTGATGCTTAAGATACTCTCTATGCAGTCTCTGTAAAAGTCTCCATGCCTTATCTAATTATCTGGTTGGTTTTTTGTGCTTATACTGGGTCATCCTGAGTCTATTACTCCTTTCATTATCTAAGAAGTAATATTATTGAACTAATATGGAAATTTAAGAAGAGGAAATTGAGGCAGGAAAGCTCCAGGATTTTGAGACTCACTCTTTTATTTATTTATTTACAGTTGAACCATTTGGTGACAGAACAATTGATTAGTGTTGGAGTTCCAGCAGTGGGGATTTCGGTAAGGGGCCTATAATTTTTGTTTGTCTTTTTTGGAAGGAGATAGATTTTGATGATTTGCCTAGGTTAGATAATGTTAATTTCATTACTGTTCGAGTATGAGGGCATCTTCATACTCAAAACAGTATGATGAAGGAATTATCAAGAGAATCTGCCTTGAAAGTATTTTTTGGAAAATTTTCTTTATCCTGTAAAAACCTGAATTTTCTGCCCTAAGTAAATTGTTGAAGTTTATTGCTTCATATAATATATTCATCAATTATGATAGTTTCTGTTGTTTTTGTTGCTGCAGTTGAGTCAGTGTTGACTCCTGGTGACTACCTAGACAAGTCTGTGCAGTTTTCTTGGCAAGATTTCAGAAGTGGTTTGCTATTGCCTCCTCCTTAGAGCTGAGAGAAAACCACTGGCCAAAGTCACCCAGGTGGTTTTCTTTGTAAGGCAGAACTAGAACTCAGTCTCCTGATTTCAAGCCTGGTTCTTTAACCACTTCACCAAACTGATTCTTGTTGGCAGTTTCTTACCTGTATTTTAATTTGAGAAATATATTTAAATACTTTTGTATAATACCAACATATCTAATAGTTGTCTTTCATGTTGCCACTGTAACTGGCACATATACAGATTAAGAAATAATGCTACTGTATATCCATGTAAAAAGGCAAAGTCATTTCCTGAATATAAAACATAACCAGAATCAAAATGCCTTAATTTTCAGATCATTCTTATTTCAGAAATAGTAATTCCTTCTGATTAATAACAGTAACAGAATTATGTGTTTGCTATTTTTCTCCAGCCTTTTGGAACCTGGCAAACAACAAACAAGAATGTTGTTGAGGCTGGTATTGATGCTGTGAAGAAGGTTGTAGATGCCGGTTATGTTCCTGTATTACATGGGGATTGTACCCTGGACTTGGAGCAACACTGTTGTATCTTATCTGGAGATACAGTTATTGAGGTGAGATATGGGAATGACTTGACTTGTACATTCACCAGGATACTTACAAGAAATTTGAGCTCTACTCTTTGAATTCATATGCTGCACATCAGACATGTTATTCAGCAGGTTCTGACGAGTTCTGGAGAACCAGTAGCAGAAATTTTGAGTAGTTCGGAGAACTGGTAAATACTACCTCTGACTTGCTCTGCCCTCATCTATTCTCTGTTTGCAGTGTCCTACTCCTGCCATGCCCAGCAAGCTCCCCTCCCCCCGCCCATAGAACCGGTAATAAAAAAAATGGAATCCCATCACTGCTGCAGATATATCTGATTATTTCAGACTGTTTTTTCTTTTAATTAATCCTCCGGGATTGGGCGGCATATAAATTTATTAAACTTTGAACTTTTTGAACTTTAATATTACTAAGATGAAGTTGTTTGCAGTCTGCAGTTAATTGAAATTGAGATTGATTAAAAAAATAGAAATACAGATATGGTCATGTTCTTAATTGGGTAAAATATATACCAATGTATCAAGTAGCCTGAAGAAATGCAGAGCTGTGTACAAATGAAGACACACCCTTAATGTCATCAACCATGTGCAGATAACAGCAGTTCCGTTGTGTTTTGTTTGAAAAAAAGTAAGTTTTCTTGCATGTAACATCTGAATGACAAAATGTACATCCATTTTAAATGAAAAAACATCGCAATCTCAAATAGTGTGAAGTCTTGGGTACAATGAAATCATCCTATGGTTCTGAAGCAGACAAGTCTCCCTCAAATTATTCCTTGTATTTTCAGGCATTGTGGCTTTCAGTGACTTCTCTGGCTCCTCATGTTAATAGATCAGTTTGTGGAAGATCATTCTAAGAAGACTTAGACAGCTGATGCTAGTCAATCACAAGAGAATTTGAAAGTTAGCGGACCAGTGATTTGCCTTAGTATAAAGTTGTTTATTTATTTTTCTGTTATAGGTTTTAGCTAAGACATTCTCTCCTAGGCGGGTTGTGTTTCTCACAGATGTGAATGGAATTTACAGTTGTCCCCCTGATACCCCAGGTACAGAACAAGTAAGCTGAAGTTGTCAGTACTAGAGGAATAATGGGTAATATCAAAATTGGCATGAAACATTTTAAAGTATTTATATGATGTGATATAACTTGGGGTTTCCTCATGCTTTTTCCAAGAGGTAGCTTTGAAAAGAATTGTAAGATTACATCATTATCTTACTATTTTGTAAAAAATGAAAATACGAAAACTGCATATATAATAGGTCATATTCCAGCTGCTATCATCTATACAGGCATAACATTATAAAACATTGCAGATTTAGGAGTAGCAAACAAAATGCATAGGTCCTCCTTATAGGCCAGGATTTGGTATGAGCTAGGGATGCACAGCTATTCCGATTCAGAATGGAAAGGGTACTTCAGATTTGGCATGGGAGATTTTACTGTACTGTTCAGTACATTTGATTTTGGTCAAAAGGCTGAGAAGAGATTTATAGCCAAAGACCAAAATCAGTAAAGTAAATATATAATTAACTGTCAGCAGTTCCATAGATAGAGAGATAGAGAGATAGAGAGATAGAGAGATAGAGAGATAGAGAGATAGAGATAGAGAGATAGAGAGATAGAGAGCGAGAGATAGATAGATAGATAGATAGATAGATCTATCTATCATCTATCTATCTATCTATCTTTCTTTCTTTCTTTCTTCCTTTCTTCTTGGACTTGCACTGTAGTCACGTAAAATACATCCTTTAATTAAGGAGGTAGCGACAGATAGTGATAGGAGCATGTGACTTATGTGGTTAGATGCTGGGTTGGAAGTTAGCAAGCTCGCATTTGAGACGCAAGTGCTGCTGGGTGGGGTGTGACCTCCTGTCATTCACTCCTGTTTTTGACAGGGTCATAACCCATGGGCTTGTCTGGGAAATGGTGATGTCACCAGCTAATCCTTTCAACCCAAAAGCTCCTTAAGCAGTGCCTCCAACACAAAGGGTACAGGGGAACAGGACAGCAAAACATGGTTACACTATTTTGTTATATTTAACACAATCTTAACCATTATGTTTCTCTTTGAAATCTAGCAGTGGAAATGATTTTTTGTAAACTTTCAAAATTAGTTGTTTCCATGCTAGTGTGTTTATATTTTAGGACTGGCTTTTGTATGTTGCATTCCAAGTCCTTTGTTTGTTTTTGAACAGGTGCTAGGCTGGTGGATTCCATTGTTATTGGTCCTGAAAGAACTATGGAGCCAACTGTGCTCACATCTGCACTACCACATGACACTACTGGAGGAGTGTCCTTGAAACTACAAACTGCCATAAATATAGTTTCTTCGAGTCATGGATCCATTCCTGTTCTGATCTGCAAACTGGACAGTGAAGCAGCTGTAAAGGCTTGCTTGACTGGGGAATTGAAAGAAGGCGAAGGCACAAAGCTTTCTTATATGGATAAGTGAAGTCTTTTGTAAAGGAACCTTGAATCATGTGCAGAAGAATTTCTGGAACAGTAATATTCATAAATTCTTGACTGACTTCTTTGTTTCAATCATACCTGTGTGCATTTGGTTTCTGTTTTTTATGCACCTTACAAATTCAGATCATAACATTTTAATGCCTTGCAAAGCAATGACATTTTTAATATCAGCATACAATACATTTACAGCACATTTATAGCTTCCTTATTCTCATAAGATCATCTTGGTGGTTGATTATTGTTTTCATTACTAGAGAGCTTAAAAAAATCATACCACAGAAAAAATCTGTTTTTTCTTCAACTAAGAAGAAATTACATATTAATTTTTCCATCAAAGAAGTAAGTGTGTCATATCATTTTTCTTCAGTGTCCTTTTTAGATATTTCCAGTATTTTGCTATTACCAACCAAACCACCATTAATAAGAATATTAATAGTGTTTTACTCTTTGTATAAATATTTTGTATAAATGTATTCTTCCCAAAAACCAATGGAAGAAGCACCTCTCTGCCCCTAAGTGTTTTTAATACATATATTTTTTCACTCCAGTGTGGTAATGGAATACCCAGAAGAGGGAATCAGTAAATGTGTAAAAATGTGCTATTTAATTCTTTTAAATTGCTCTTGAATTCACACACAAGTATCAATATTTTTGTGGTTTCCATCTGGGGGAAAGATTGTCAATACAGCTGTTGATTTATTCCTATCAGCGTTTCTACAATTTCAGCACATCTTTGACAGGGACAACCTTTAAAAATATAGAATACATTATTTATATTTATAATATTATAATTTCAAGTACATTTTTGTTTATTAAGCAGTTTTCAATTTATCATAGAAATACAGAATTTGTCACATAAATACAAAGAATGAAAAATGAACAAGGCAAGGCAAAATTATCCAGACTATTCATTGAAATGCTCATGCGTCTCTAACAAAATACAGTTTGCACACAAGAAAACTTTAAAGGTGAGTGATGAAAATTCACAAAATGTGGACACACTGGATCTTGTTGATGAAATTGTTTCACACACGAATTGTGTGAAAAGCTGTCTTCCTGGACTTCTCTGAAATGCATTTACATAAGATAGTACTTGTGTTCAGTAAATTTGTACCAAACAAGAAAGCCTTTAACAGTTAGATTTTGCACACATATTAGCCTGGATATACTGACTCTCCCTATGAAAAGCTCATCACCTGGTATAGTCTAAAGAGCCAGGATTGTTTAAATATAGTCCTATATAAAATCCTTATGAAGAAGTGACAGAAGGTGACTCAAATTGGCATGCAAAATTTGGTTCTGTGTCTTTTTATAGACATTATTACAACAAAGTTGATAGCTGTTTCCTTCCAGTGCCTAATTCTCTGTTCAGTAGAATGATTAGGTAAGTATAAAAGTTTCAAGTGCCTTAGCAGGTAGCAACACCTAGTTCAATGCAGGCTAACCTGTTTGCTATCACGTGCCAAAAGTGGGAGAAGTGTGGGAGGGTCGTGCATATGCCCACACCCATAATTCTATGCGCCTTTCTGCTATGCATGCATATGACCACTCCGCACATGCGTGTGCGACACCCCCCCCCCCCCCGATTTTGGCATGTGATGGCACAATGGACCCGTTTTTCACCCTCCCCGTGCTCCAAAGGCTTTGTAGGAGGCCAGAAACGGCCAGTTTTCTGACTTCTGGTTTCCATGTTGGGCTGTTTTTCTCCCTCAGAGGCTTCAGGGAAGTCTCCTGAAGCCTCCAGAGGGCAAAACACAGCCCACCACGCAAACCAGAAATTCAGGAACGGACTTCTTGGTCGCCCATTGGGCCATTTTTCTCTCTCCAGATGGAGAAAAACAGCCAAAAATCAAGGCTGAAATCAGCTGACCAGCGCACGTATGCATGCTGGAGCTGACAGGGCAACGTCTCACATGCCTTCAGAAATGGCTCCATGTGCAAACTGTGGCACGCATGCCATAGGTTCACCATCACGGACCTAGTTAATATTATCTAACTTGGGAAACTGAATGGCATAGTTATACAAGTAGCTTAACATTGCCTTCTAGAATACTTCTAGAAAGAGACAACGTTAAATTACTTCTATATCTATCAGTAACACTGCCTACATAGATGCAGTTGTCAAAAATAAAGCTCAACTAGAGAATATATTTTCTTCCAAATTAAGCTTGAGGTTTTTTAATATGCATTCAAGTTTGCTTATCAATAGGAAGGGTATTTTTCCATTATCTCTTTCTGAGAAATTTCCCCAATTCCCCAGGACATTTTAAATCTGTTTAGTCCCATTAGTCTTATTCAAACATTCAACCTGGCTTAGGTGAATAAATAAGACAAATGTGGTCACATGGTGTCATTTTCTCAAACAATATGGAACATTCTGGGCTAATTCTAAACCTGTGTCATAGGAAAATATCTGGAAGTTTTTGTCACATTGCTAAACTTAGTATTAATATTTATTTGTGTACTGTATGATTAAAATAAGAATACAGATCCTGATCAGTGGTGGGTTCCGGATCCCAGTGCAACCAGTACGGTGCAATGGGACCCGGCGGCCACCACATGAATGCATGCAGCGCGCGTGCACACGCGGCATGCGTCCTTACCTTCTGCGATGCCGCCGTGACCCTCCAGCTGCTCGATGGAGCAGCGGCAGGCGCCATGCGTGTGCATGGAAGAGCCGAAGAGCTCAAACACAGGTAAGGACAGTGGGCAGGCGGGTGGGCTCTCTAGAGCACCGTACTGGAACAGTACCCAGTACTCCCGGCAGGCACCAGTACGCCCAAACCGGGGCGTACCGCCTGCAACCCACTACTGATCCTGGTGAACATTAACAGCAGATTTTTAGGACAGTATTCTGCAGCTCATGTAGCATGTTAAAACTATGTCTTGAAATCAATACATTTTATTGTCGATGTCTATCAATTTATTATTTGCAAGCAGTGTGTATGCTATGTAGACAGTGACCTTAACTGAGAAGGAAGATCTACCAAAGCAATGAACAGATAAACATGGGCCAAGACCATGCAAAAACAGAAGTTTATAAAAGTATCTCAAACAGGCACCCTCTGAATGGAATGAGCTAGGTACATTCCATTACAACTACCCTGTTTCCCTGAAAATAAGACCTACCTGAATAATAAGCCCAATTGGACTTTTGAGAGCATGTGCTAAAATAAGCCCTCCCCTGAAAATAAGCCTTCCACGAAAATATTGCAACACAGCAGCAGCCATGAGGTGACCATGCTCACTGCCTCCTGCACCTCAAAAATAATAAGACCTCCCAGAAAATAAGGCCAAGTGCTTATTTCAGGGGTCAAAAGAAAATAAGGCCCACTCTTATTTTCAGGGAAACTGTACAACAGGGACCACAAGTTCCATTGCTAAGGTTAGTTGAGTTGCATCTGATTTTTCATTTTTTTTGCCACCTTTGTTAAGTGAATTATTGCAGTTAAGTGAATCACATGAATGTTAAGTGAATCTGGCTTCCTCTATTGATTGCTTGTTGGAAGCCAGCTGAGAAGGTCGCAAATGGCCGTGACCTGATCTTGGAATGCTGTAACAATTGTTAAAAATATGCCAGTTTCCAAGTGCCTGGATTTTGATCACATGACTGTGGGGCTGCAGCAATGGTTGTAAATCACTTCTTATAATGATATTGCAACATCAAATGATCACTAAACAAGTGGTTGTAAATCGAGGACTACTTTATCTACAAATTAATGCTACTGCCCTGGCTCATGTGCTGTGTTTGTGTGCATCTACTGAAATGCAGAAAAAGACCCAGAAGCCAATGGAGCATCTAGTGGTGACCAATGTTCTTTGAGCAGTCAAATTTCATCCTCAAATCAAAATGGAATATGCAAACTTTTAAAACTTGCTTTCGGTAAATTTCCTTTATAGTTTCTCATTCATAAAAAAAACTCTTTAAAATATCAGTTATTAAAAGATTAAGAAAATATGTAATAAAGAACAATATTAATGATTCTGTTCATAATTTACAAGTGTGTTTTCTGTTCTTTGGAAATTTAATGTTGCTGATTGCAATATGCTCCCGAGATTTGCAGTGTGCATTTACAAATAAATATTTAAAAACTTTTCCGAAAAGAAAGCTCTGGAAAAAAAGCTCTTTTTTTGAAGGAAAAAAAATCAGATTGGCAGAAAATTAACCCACCAGGTAGATTTATGAAATGTCAAAAATTAAGTTCACTTTGAATTTGTTCAGCATTTTCTGACATGGCTTGAAATAATAATGTCCAGAGGACAGATGCTGTTTCCAGCAAAAAACGGGGGCAATGACTGACAAGTTTTGATCTATGAAAGAGAGAGGGCAAGAGAGAGAGAGAGAGAAAGCGAGAGAGAGAGAGAGAGAGAGAGATTAGAAGGAGAGTCAATAGGCTTCTACTGATTTAGTTCTTAGATCTTCATTTGCACAGCTTTGGCTGCAACAGAGAAGCTACTGAGTAGCAGCAAAGCGGGAGATGCTTGTAAGGCAAAGGGAAGAGTAACAAGGTGAGTCACAAATCTTGAAAGCTCCTGACTTCTTACAGATTGCTCTTGCATGGCATGGGAATTATTTAGTTGATGATTTAAATAGTTGAATAAATTATGTTATTTTTCAGTAGCAGAAAAATGCATGGATTTCAAAACTCCATTTAAAGCTGAATTTTCATATAAATTGAAAAGGATATTGGAAGAGTTGCTTTCTGGTTAGTATTGGTATTATTTGAACAGTATAGGAATTCACATTGCTGATCCTTTATCCTTCCTTTGCCAATTTAAAACTGGTTTGGGGAAGTGGGAGTACAAAGCACTAAAATAGCACATAGAATCCCTGCTGCAGATTCTTCTGATATTTTGTTGCCCCCATCTCAAAGATTGGCTTTTTGTGGAAGTTAGAGTTGTACAGCTGGTCAGTGGAGCGATTGAAAATGAATTGGAAATAATATTTGGTTAGATTTCATGACACAGCACACCAATGAAAGGTTACATTCAAAATGTAAAGGTAAATGTAATTGGTTTTTAAGTATAGTTTTCTCTAATATGAAGGATGAAGATTTAGCTAAAGAGGAACATGAGAGCTTTGGTTAATGCTGAGTTTAAGAATCACAGTGATTGCATTTTATAGTGCATGAAGTCACTTGCTCAAATTTTAGTGAATGCAAGGATACTTAACATTTGTGAGTTGATATGAAGTTTAAAAGAGCAACAGAACTGACAAGACCATCCCTTCTTCCCAAAGGGGGAAAACAGTGATTTTATCCATATCCATATATTTTTAAATTTGCTTGTATTATTATTTTGTTAACATATATGCCAGACATATTACACACAAAACATTTGGAATATGCAATGTTAATTTTACCTGGAGCAAGAAGCCATCTGATCAGGATTGTTAACCATATAAGGCTATGTGAACATTTTTTCCTAATGTTTTCACTTCTTCTTGCAAGGGCCTTTCAGAAGCATCAAAGCAACCTCAGGAACCAACAAGATGTTTAAGGCAGAAGTTTAAAAATCAGGTTTAAAAGCATGCTTTATTTCTTTTAAATTAGGCATTAGGTTAACAAACAATGCTGACCAGTCCTTTAAATCAAATTTAACTGAGGGAAAGGAAGAAGCTAATTTAAAACCTGGAAGCTGCCTATATTGCTTTCTATATTTGTGAAGTTAGATTTTAATCCCTGCTGCATGTTGACCAACAGGCAGACAAATACAGAAACTACTTAAGCTACATAGGGATATTGGAATGTCAACACTGGTTGCTGGGAGAAAAGACTTACAGTGAAAAAGGCATGCTAAACTTTTAGAACCTTTTAAATAAATATCTCTTGCCTCTGGTCTATAAGTTGCAAGTTGGCCACCTGTTTTTCAAAGTGTGCTGAATACTTCATAATCAATGTCAAGAGCATTTTCACAGTTATTTAAAAGCTACATGCCAAGGTTTTAGTTAACACACGTAACACACGTTTTGCTGATTGCATACAGAATACACCATTATTTAGCATTGCAACCTGTGGGTATAGAATGAAATTCAGATCTACATATTTCAAAGATTCCCATTCTTCCCTATGAAACTAGACAAACTCACATGAATACAAAATTGTATTCATAATTAATTCCTTTCCCTGAATATCTGAACAAGATTGATTCATATGTATAGTATCTGAATTGGTAAAGTGTATACCAATTACTACTATATAAAGCTGGAAAATAAATTACAGTTGCATGTGCAAACACACACACACACACACACAATTATTTAATCAAGTAACAGCCATGGTTTGACCAAATAACTCTGTTTAATCACATAGTATCTACGGCTAGAAGAGAGGTCTTCTAGTCCAACCCCCTGCCCATGGCAAGACAACTTATATCATCCCAGACAAATGGTTATCTAATACTTTCATGAAAACCTCCAGCGATGGCACCTACAATTTCAGAAGGCAAGATGTTCCATTGGTTGATTATTTTCACTGTATGGAAGTTCTCCTTGGTTTCAGATTGCATCTCTCTTTAATGAGCTTCTACCCGTTGCTTCACCCATTGATGCAGCCTAGGACTGTATTGGCTTTTTTAAGCAGCTGCAGCACACTGCTGGCTCATGCTTAAGTGGAGACCTAGATCCCTCTTGTAGTTACTACAGTTGAGTCAGATACAATGTAGTCTACATCTGTTCATTTGGTTTTTCATGCCTAGATATGTTATTTTTCTCACCACTACATCTTCTTAGCCAAGGCCAAATTCTGAAGTCTTTCAAGATCCTTCTGAATCTTGAGTTTATGACACCTTATCAGATCTTTGAAAGACAAATGAATACTGGGATAATGATTATGCATTAAATGGCTGCTATATTAAATCTTTTTTTTTTAAAAGAAGATATATGTATTTCTCTGGCACATCCAAGCCTTACATTTTCAGATAAATGACTCAGTTTTGATAGTGTATCAAAAGATATCATTTGAAATAATTCTGGAAATAGTTCTCAAGTCCTACAAAGAGTTTCATAAGAATGAGGTAACATTGATCTTGCAGTGATTTGGAGCTGCCAAGGAAGTGATCACATTTAAGCTAAAAGCACATAGAATAGAAATTGTTCCACTGATTAATTGTTCTAACTGTCAGAAAATTTCTCCTTAGTTCTAGGTTGCTTCTCTCCTTGATTAATTTCCACCCATTGCTTCTTGTCCTGCCCTCAGGTGCTTTGGAGAAGCACCTGCTTGACTCCCTCTTCTTTGTGGCAGCTCCTGAGATTTTGGAACAGTGCTATCATGACACCTTTCATGCAGAATTTTGAATTTGTTAATTTTAGCATGTCTTCTAAAACTTATTTGTATTCTGTAATGTTTATGTCAGAATCGTCTAGACAAGCCATTAACAGTGCAAACACATCTGCTCACTTAACAGAATAATAGAGTTGGAAGGGATCTTGGAGATCTTCTAGTTCAACCCCTGCTCAAACAGGAGACCCTACATCCAATGTCTCCAATTTCATTTTAAAAACTCTTCTTAAAAATGTTGCATCCACAACATTTCTCTGTGGCAGCCCCTCAAATATTGGAAGTCTGTTATCATGTCACCCCAGTCCTTTTAGACTAGACGTACCCAATTCCTGCAATTGTTTTAGCTTCCAGCCCCAAAATCATCTCTGCACCCTTTCTAGAGTTTCAACATCTATTTTGTATCATGGTGACCAAATAAGAAATGGATAATACTCAAAATACTTGATAGATATCTACAGAGCAAAGCTTGCAGTGTACAATAATTATTCCAGGAGAGAAGAGATACAGAATAGTGATATGACTCAGCTTTAATCTCAATATTCCCTCAACATTGCATAAGCTTCAGGAGATTGTCCACCTGCCCACAGACATTTCTAAATTCTGCATATTAGAATCCATTCAGCTGTCATGGTGTTTATTGTATGCTAATCACCATGGTACAAATATGTATTTAGAATTTGCAGAAAGGATTTGGAGAACCTGAAACTGTTAAACATCCAGTTCTGCCCTGCTTGATTAACCTAGAAATATCCTTGATATCTTGATCACATCATGATTCCCAAACTCTCAGAGTTGGTGTTAGGAAAAAGTAGAGAATGTAGAGCATCTGACCTCTTCCAAAGAGCACTGCAAAGTTAATCCTAACATGACTGAAAGACAACAAGACTATTCTGTGGCAATTGCTTTCCCTGATCCATTTTTATTAACCCTGGCAAAATGTATTTGGTCATATGAAAAAAATGAATGAAATTCACAACTGTTTTTAGCAGGTAGGATCACAGCAGAAATAGATGGCACTCAGAGGAAATAAAAGTTGGATCTAGGCCCAGAAGTAAAATTGGCTCACAACTGCACTGGACTTTTATTTATATATTTATATTTATTTATTTTAGTTCACCAAACATGAATTAGATAACAGATATAAGTATAGACATAATTATGAATACATGAAATGAATGCATAATCATGTCTATACTTATATCTGTTATCCAATTCATGCTTGATGGAATAAAATAAATAAAAATAAATAAAAATACATGCAGCGCAGTAGTGAACCAATTTTACTTTTGGGCCTAGATCCAGTTTTTATTTCCTCTGAGCTCCGTCTATTTCTCTCCTACCTGCTTAAAGCCGTTGTGTATTTCAGCTTATTTCTATCATATGACCAAACACATTTTGCCAGGGTTTCTTTTTTTCTTTGAAATGACTAAGCAGTTAGTTCCAGATGTATGTACATATGTGCATTTGTATTGAAGGGATAATAACAGAGATTTCAAGTTGTGCCCCAGATGAGATTCAGGATGTTCACTTGAGGACAGTTAAGGAACAAATACATACAACATTGCTTCCAGAATTTCAGTACCTGGATGGGTGATCTAATACATAACTGCTTTCAAAAGTGTGTGAGTCAAAGGATCCTGAAAAGCATAAGAAAAGTAAAACAGGTTCCTTTAATTACTGGTTAAAGAAAAAAAGCAGAGACAAGGATTTAACAGACAAGACTCATCCTCAAAGGGATGTAGGAACTGTTCATTCCCAAAGGGATCTTCTTTGTTCATAAATTATTTAGGAGTGACATCGAGAAAGTTAAATTTGTGAATAGTTCAACTTATTCCACATGGTAAAAACAAAAGCCAACAACAAAGTAATCCGTATGTATTTCCAAACTCAATTAATTGCCTTAAAGCTTACGATTATAATTGGTGGAAAGTGATGAACCAGAAAGAAATAATAATGCTTTATTTAGTTCTAACTGACAAAAAAATGGAGTTTTTTTTTTAAAAAGTAATTAATTTTTTAAAATTTAAATTAATTAATTAATTACTTCCATCCTCTGTCCTTCGGCTCGTCACAAGAGACCATCCAGACAGAAACCCAGTATTTTTTACTGTTGCCTTTTTGTTACATTTGTTACATATATATATATGTTGTATTTGTGCTGATAAATAAATAAAGGGAGACTAGTATAGATCTATTTCAAGCTATTGAGCTCTCATCAGCTAGCCATACCCTTACTAGGAATTGAACCTGTGCTGTATTGCATCTTAGGCAGATGTGTTAACCACTGAGCCACAGAGCTCAACTCCTTATCAGCCAAGCCAGGGTGAAAGGTATCCATTTAGATTTACAACCCCCGGTATGCCCAAATATGGGAGGAAGATCACTGCTTCCATTATCTGTCCTTCGGCTCGTCACAAGAGACTATCCAGACAGAAACCCAATATTAAGGCAACAGTAAAAATATTGGGTTTCTGTCTGGATAGTCTCTTGTGATGAGCCGAAGGACAGAGAATGGAAGTAGTGATCTTCCTCCCATATTTGGGCATACCAGGGGTTGTAAATATATATATATTCTTTCTTTTTTTGTATGTATGTATGTATGTATGTATGTATGTATGTATGTATGTATGTGTGTGTGTATATATATATATATATATATATATATATATATATATATATATATATATATATATATATATATATATATATATGAGAGCTGATGAGAGCTAAATAGCTTGAAATAGATCTATACTAGTCTCCCTTTATTTATTTATCAGCACAAATAAACACACACACACACACACAAACACACACATATGTATGTATGTATGTATGTATGTATGTATGTATGTATGTTATATTTGTGCTGATAAATAAATAAAGGGAGACTAGTATAGATCTATTTCAAGCTATTTAGCTCTCATCAGCTAGCCACACCCTTACTGGGAATCGAACCTGTGCTCTATTGCCTCTAAGGCAGATGTGTTAAAAAAAATATGTGTTAAAAGAGAGTGGAAGTGTGACCTTCCTCCCATTTTGGGCATACCAGGGGTTGTGACTTTAAATATATACCTTTCACCCTGGCCTCGCTAATAAGGAGTCGAGCCCTGTAGCTCAATGGTTAACACATCTGCCTTAGAGGCAATAGAGCACAGGTTCGATTCCCAGTAAGGGTGTGGCTAGCTGATGAGAGCTAAATAGCTTGAAATAGATCTATACTAGTCTCCCTTTATTTATTTATCAGCATAAATATAACAAATGTAACAAAAAAGGGAACAGTAAAAAATATTGGGTTTCTGTCTGGATGGTCTCTTGTGACGAGCCGAAGACAGAGTGGAAGTGTGACCTTCCTCCCATATTTGGGCATACCAGGGGTTGTGACTTTAAATATATATATATATATATATATATATATATATACACACACACACACACTTAAAGTCTTAATACCTTGGGTGTGGCTAGCTGATGAGAGCTAAATAGCTTGAAATAGATCTATACTAGTCTCCCTTTATTTATTTATCAGCATAAATATAACATATATATATATATATATATATATATATATATATATATATATATATATATATATATATATATATATATATATATATATATATATATATATATATATATATATACACACACACACATACATACATACATACATACATGCATACATACAAAAAAGAAAAAAGAAAAATGGAGTTTGATCAAGTTGGATATCTCAATAACAATATTGGTCCCAGTATACAACAGCTATGAAAAATTCAGTTTTTTGTTGAAACATGTCAAAAATAATATCACCTGTGTCTTGAATTGTTTTAATCCTTTTATATATGAGAATTAGCTTAAGAATATCAAAATGACTTTATCTGGGGGTGGAAGGTGTGAGCCGCCCTGTAACCCAGTGAATTCTCCGCGCCAAGGACTTTTTCTGCTTTTTTGCAGAACGAAGGCATACGTCCACCCTCAGCTCAATGATTGATTTATTACTGATTCCAAAACGGGCAGACTGATACTGGAGAATTTCTAATTGTATGTATCAGACTTTAACTCCATTTTTTAAAAAAATTCCTTCTGATAAACTACTTGCCAGAAACACAAAGAAAATGGCACTGAACAGCTTTGTAGGCGGGGCAATTTAATGTAATTTATTTTTTAAAATATAAATAATACAAACATAGTATATATACATCTAAATACAAAAAAAGAAAGAAAAAAGAAAAATGGAGCTTGATCAAGTTGGATAGCTCAGTAACAATATTGGTCCCAGTATACAAGAGCTATGAAAAATTCAGTTTTTTGTTGAAACATGTCAAAAATAATATTACCTGTGTCTTGAATTGTTTTAATCCTTTTATATTCTCATATAAGAATTCTCATATAAGAATTAGCTTAAGAATATCAAAATGACTTTATTACCATCAATATTATTTTACCAATAACACCTACATTATGTGATTTATATTTAAAATTTATATACGTTTCATAGTTTTTTCCCATTGACTTCACTGCTTCCCTTTTCACCAGTATATTTGTATTCGTCAACCAACTTAGGAAACACTCCATAGTTTTAACTATCTATACCCCACAGAACTTTGTACTTTAATACATTTTTTGTCTCCAAGGTGCTGACTTTTCTAAGCAAACAAATATGGTTATTGATTTTGAACTGTCTCTAGCACCACCTAGTGTCTTTATTTGCTAGATATTCCCAATTCCTTTCTCATTTCAGTACAAATCTATCCAAAATCAGAGATATTAAAAACTAAGTTTTTCTAGCTTATTAAAATATGCTAAAGATGAAACCCATAAGGTAGCATGAAAATAGTTTATCCATTTATGAGCAGCATTTTTTGCAAATCCAACTTCCTATCTCAGTGCACAGGGAACAGAGGTGGTATTCAGCAGGTTCTGACCAGTTCTGGAGAACCAGTAGTGGAAATTTTGAGTAGTTCAGACAACTATTCTGACTGGTTCCATCCTCATCCATCCTCTGCCTCCTGAGTCCCAGCTGATCGGGAGGGAATGGAGATTTTACAGTATCCTTCCCCTGCCACACCCACCAAGCCACACCACTCCCACCAAGCTACGCCCACAGAACCAGTAGTAAAATTTTTTGAATCCCACCACTGACAGGGAACTATAATGTCAATAACATTAACTCCCCCACCCCCAATGAATATGAATCATTAGCCCAGACTGGATTTAAAACAATATAGGAAAATAATTGAACATCCTAAAGCAATAGCTCTCAAAATTAAGTGACAAAATTGGTATGAGTGGAATTTATTTCTAGTACATTCAGGACTGTATCTTTAGAGTTTTTGAATTTTGTAAGCTGAGAAATTTCCAGATGTGTGAACTTTGATAATTGAAATTCGCAACCAGCACAGCGCTGCTCAAATTTTTAAAAGCCTAAGTACGTAGCTCTGAAAAATGACCAATTATGGACAGGATGTTATAAGCATTTTTGGTTAATGCAGTATGATTCTCTCCCTCTCCCTCCACTCTCTTTTCTACCTCAGGATATCTTTTAAAACAGTTTCTTCTAAATGTTGATATTTAGATATTTCCACTAATAATAATGAGGCATTGATTTGCAGGTTGATTTCACCAAATTGCTGAATTCCAGTTGTCAACAGAAAACAATGGCAAGTTGGAGAGGAGGTAAGGTCCTCATTAGAAGCTTAGACAATTAGTTCTTCCAGGAAAGGATTTATTCACTCAACGTTATTTCAATGGCTTGGACATACACATTTAAGCTCTAGTTAATGTTTCTTATCTGGTCTCATTCAATTTGAAGTAAATGGTTGGAATTCACATGCTTCGAAATATGTGATCTACTAAACAGAGCATTTCTAAAAAAATAAGTCCCCTGATCTCTTGAAATTAAATATATAATCATACATCATTTAAATTTTATACAATGTGACAAAAATAGGTCTAATTTATTTCTTATTTTTGACACACTTTTGGTAGTTCAGAGGTAAAAGGAGTTTTTAATGAATATTTCCCAATATAATGTCACAGTTTTGGAGAGTGCAATCTGTGTAGAGGTAAACATTTGATTAACTCCAAAAAAAGCTTTGTGTGGGCTTAGAGTCAGAAAATGTTGAGTTCTAAACAGTGGTGGCATTCAAATAATTTAACAACTGGTTCTCTGCCCTAATGACCAGCTGGGTAGGCGGGCTTGGTAGTCATGTGACTAGGTGGGCATGGCCAACTCAACATCACTCACATCGATTGGCGCTTCGCACTAACTGTTACAATGTAATAAGGGTTAACCGGAGAGGCAGTTTCTGTAAGCAGAGCAATAAAGATTAGGCTAGAAACAACACCAGAATGTTTCCTTCCTGCCTTCCTTACAGGATTAGCTCTGTAAAGTGGAAAAAAACAAAATGAGATTTCTTCCAACAACCAATTCTCCGAACTGCTTTGAAAGTTAACAACCAGTTCTCTTTAACAGGTTCGAACTGGCTGAATCCAACCACTGGTTCTAATGGCAGAAGTGGAAAGAATAGGAGAGGGAATGTCAACAGAGAACCAAAACTGAAAATTTAGGAAAATGTCATATTTTCAATTACAATCTGGGATTCTACATCAGTTACTGCAACAATACATACCGGAAGAGCCAGTTGGTCTGATGGTTAAGACCCAAGACTAGAAGCCAGGAGATCATGAGTTTAAGTCCTACCTTAGCCATGAAAGACAGCTGGGTGACTTTGGGCCAGTCACTCTCTTTTAGCCCAGCCCACCTCACAGAGTTGTTGTTATTGGGGAAATAGGAGGAAGTAGTATGTTGGATATCTTGGCTGCCTTGAGTTATTTGTAAAAATAACAAAGATGGGATATAAATAAATAAATAAACATTAACATAGACTAATATCCATATTGCATTAAAATGGTCTAATAATGCATTAGAATGCATTAGATTAGTTTTGTATAGAAATTTTTAAAAATCTAGTATAGAATATAATTTATGTACTATGTTATTTCCTTAATGCCAAGCCATTTTGCAATTTGTAAAAATAGATACCTGGATATTTGATTTGAAATCAATTTTTGATTTTGACCTTTATTACTTTTCAGTTAAATCTTTGAATAAATCTGCCCTCCCTGGTGTGACCATTACACAGATTGTAGAAGATATTCCTACAGGGTGCAGCACTCCTGACTTTGAGCGGAAACCAATCACTGTAACATTACAGGAAGGTGAGATTTCTTAAGGATTTATTACCTCCATTCTTAAGTTTCTAACTGAATAGCAAGCCTTTTAACCAATTTATTTTAATCAATGGAAAATGTCCTGGTAAATGCTAACCGCTTTGGTTTGTCCCTGATACCTGATTTAAAGCATGGGGATCTTAAATGCTAGGAATGAAACAAGGTTCATTGTTGGCCTTAAGCTATATCCTTTATTATCTTTTTCAACATTCCGTTCTCTAAAAAAATGATTTATTTTTAATGTGCACAATGGGCTTTTAGAACTCAAAATCAATGTTCCGTAGGGATTTTTTAAAAAAAATATTTTAGATTTCTACTTCCCACTGAAAAGCAGCTTACATGTTTTTTGTTTCTTCTTTGTCAGGTAAAAATGCCATTTTCAGAGCTGTGGTCAAAGGTGAACCAAAACCAAAGGTTTTATGGAAGTGCAGTAATAGAGAAATGGATGATTCTCAGAAATACCAAATATCTTTTAATGCTGCCACAAATGAATTTATCCTGCAGGTAAGGTTTAGCATATAATTTTAAAAATGGATGGATAGATGGATGGACGGACAGATAGATACAGTAAATTTCCCAAGATTGGCAGTTCTACCTTTTTATTCAGGAAACAGAAGAGTGAGAAATATATTATACCTATTTAAGAAACTGTAATTTTATTCATTGCACTGATTTCATTTTATTTTCCCTTTTAAGATAAACAAAATCACTTCAGATGATGCTGATTTGTACCGTTGTATTGCTGTGAATGAGTATGGAGAAGCGACCTGTACTGCTGGTCTCAAAATTATAGAGGGTAATGAAGTCGTGTTCACATGTGGCAATCTGCCTGAACAATTTATCTGTGACATGCAATTTTGGGGCTGAAATCAGGGGCAGAAAAAGTATGCATGTGTATTTGTGTCAAAAAAAAACAAACCCACCAAAGATGTGGTCATGATCTTATGACCAAAGCCTGCAGCTTTTTTTACATTGCCTAGCATCACACATTCCTATTCATAAACTAAAGTCACAATTTAACATCCTTGTAAGTTGTCTTAGAAAAAGCTGTTTCCCATAAATGTTCAGATGCTTTAATACCAGTCATGTACATTTGTCTCACTGAAGACTGTATAAGTGCTAAGTATAATCACTATAAATTCTGCATGGCTTGATTGTGTTGTGAGTATTCCTACCATGGTATTGTTAATTAAGTATTCTCGTTCTGTCTCACCATCTCTTCCTTTTCTTTTATCCCTTATCAAAATGGATCACTAGACTTCAAGAAGAAAACACTGCTTCCTGTGACACAACAGGCAGGTGAGTAACCATACCAGTGTGAAATTCAATTTTTTTTACTACCGATTCTGTGGGCATGGTTTGGTGGTGGTGGTCCTGTGACTGAGTGGGCATGGCCACCTTGATGTCATTCGTGGTCACGCCCACTCAGTCACATGCCCCCATCACCAGGCCACACCCACTGAACCCGGTAGGAAAAAATGTGTGTATGAGTCCATTCACAGCAGAGCTACTGCTCCCTTCATGGTCCCCCCCGGCCTCCTCCCTCCCGGTGACTATCTTAAAGGGACAGGCTGCAGCAGCTCTGCTGTGAACAGAGAGAGGAATGTTCGGATTGTCTCTGCTGCATTTAACATTGAATTCTGTGGCAGAGACAATCCAAATGTTTCTCCCTCTGTTCACAGCAGAGCTGCTACTCTCTTTATGTTCCCCCCGGCCCCCTCCCTCCCTGGGTCTACCTTAAAGGGACAGGCTGCAGCAGCTCTGCTGTGAATGGAGGGAGAAACATTTGGATTGGGTGGATAGGTTGAGCGGCTGGAAGAAGTAAATAGCGACAGTGCGAGCAGGCGGGTGTGGGTGGGGCCACCTGGGATTTTTGCCACCAGTTCAGACAACTGAAGCCAATCATCCCTGCCAGTTTGGCTGAACCGGGCTGAACCGGAAGGATTTCACCCCTGAGCCATACATGTTATTTTAAAAAATCATAATAGTGGTAATCCAGAAGGTCAAACCCAGCTCTTCAGTGACTGCTTCACAATTTTGAATCACTTTAAAGATTTAGTAAGTTTTAAATTATGAGCTGTTATGTACCCTTTAAATATGATTTTGAACAAGCACCTTTTTTTACTTCATGCAAACAGCATGTCTCTGCAGTTCATTAAAGCAATCTGAGTTCTTGCAGATTTTCATGATAGCATTTTTCATGAAAAATGCTGTTACTTTAAAAGAGTGGTAATGCAACTCTTTAAGAAGCTGCTATTGATTTTAGACTAGTATTTTTTAAAAAATTGGCAGCTTTAAGATGTGTGGATTTCAACTCCCAGAAGTTGAATATGCTAGCTGGGAAATTCTGGGAGTTGAAGTTCACACATCTTAAATTTGCCAAGTTTAAAAAATATATTTTAGATTCACATGGAGCTATAAAGCATTTCTTCTAAATCATTTTTGAAGCTTACACATTTCCTGTGGTGTAAGCTCAGTTCTCAAGATAGTGTTTAAAATCTTTTATAGATCTAAAGAAAGAGCTTCAGGACTTCAGAAAAACATTAAAGAAACGGTGAGCTTTGCAACAATGGCTTATGTTAAATAGCTTTGTTATGCATTGGCAATAATAATCATAATAGTAGATACAGTACTAATATTAGTAGTAGAAATAATGGCAGACAGTTCAGATTCCATTAAACTAAATTGTTGTTTTGTTGTTCTGCTTCTCATAGTAATAAAGAACTGTCTTCAATAAAGAATTCTTCAGTAATATATCTTCTATATAATACATCTATCAACAATTGGACATAATCAACAATTATTTACAGTTAACCTTTTCTCTTAAATATTGACTTTCTTTATGTCAGATGATTCTGTCCCATAAAATATACCTGCAAGGATACCTACATTTATTACCTATTTAAACTGTGTATGGATAGATGTTCAATATTTTTGATGAGGTTTTCTTTATTAACAATACCAACCAATAGAAAACCCATCACCTGCCCAAGTTAGGTTTTCAGTACTGAGTTAGCTTTGCTTCTAACAATAAATTGCAATTGATATGTCTTATACAGAAGATGACTGCTATTATAAACTGAACAGTATAAATTTTTGAAAAGTATATGAAATTTCACTATCGTAATGATAAAAAGTAGCCCTCCAAGCTTTTCCCTCATATGCTTCTTCCACAATTACACGACACATTTTGAGTGTTTTGCAATTCATGAAGACTCTGGGTTTATCTTTTGGGAATTAACCTGTAGAACACCTTCAGTTGTTCCAAAGAAAAAAATGGACATGGAACAGATTGCACAAATATTGCTCAATGCAGAGAAGAAAGATTATGAGAAGATTTGCATGCAGTATGGAGTTGTTGATTTCCGCGGGATGCTGAGAAAACTTCAGGAAATGAAGAAGGCGAGAGAGGATAAGCAGGATCAAGTAAGACCATCTTGCTTCATAACCTGTGGTTTGATTAAATAAATATTCAATAAGTTGTCATTGACATGTTAATTAAAATATCAACAGAATGCAAACTTTCATTGCATTTTAAGGACGAAGTAATCACTAATCATTAAAAAGTATCTTGTCACAAGTCTTGAGTTTATTTCCATGGTATATTCCACTGAGAAATAATTGTCTTATCACATGATGGCTAACTTTTTTGCCATTGTGTGCCAAAAGTGCGTGTGCATGCTGTGCACTCATAATGCAATGGGTGTGTGACCCCCATGCTCTCCCCACTCCCACACATGTGTGCATGCCCCCCTGCAAACCCCTATGTGCGCCCCACCCCCGTGCATGCACAGCAGAGACCCAAAATCCAGCTGGCCAGCAGAAGACATGCACACATGTGCAGTGGAGCTGAGCTGGGGTGATGGCTCACATGCCCGCAGAGAGGGCTCTACATGCCACCTGTGGCATGCGTGCCCCAGGTTCACAATCACGGTCTTAGCATCTTCAAATGGAGTAAAAGATCTTTGACAATAATTAATTTGTTCTATTTTGCTAGTGTGAATATTGTATATAAAATGTTATAATATCATAAATGATTTACCTCTCTCTTGTTCTTACAGTTTGTATGCAGTATTGCAAATCTGAAGCATCTGAAAGTCAATAAAGAGCAAAGAAATGCTACATTTGGCCTAGAGATGGAACTGAAAAACCCAGAGAGCAGAATCTGCCTCTACAAAGTAAGGAAAAATAGTGATTTGGCTAACTTGACATGTGAGCTTTATGAGAGAATGCCATGACTGAACTGGAGCTAAACAGCTGTGGAAACAAGCAGATTAACACTTCATTCAACAGTAGCAATTTTATCTCAGGAACAACATTGCCAGTATGGTTTTTATATATAGACTTCCTTCGTGGTAGCATATAAAACACAAATATTAGGAAAACAGTTTAAAAAAAACAAATAGAGGTGATAAGAAAAGAGATAAATGAGCAGAAGAAAGAAGAAAGAAGAGAAAGAGGAAAGTAAAATGATCCAGGTTAGATGTTACAAGAAGAATACAATTCAGCAGAGCAGCAATCCTTCCAAATGCTTGGATAATAGTCCTCATGGGTGTAATAGTAATCTGATTCTTGGGTCTTTTGAACTCTCATGCATTCATTTCTTTTCAATAGCAGTCTTCTGTTCTTCTTAGCAATTTAAATTGACCACTATTCATCCCTAAACAAGTTATTGTTTTACAAGGAAAATTCATCTGGTAGATTTGACCAGTTCAGATATGGCTAATAACAAATTAGTGCTTACTGTCAGAGTTCCTAGTAATACACCCAACAGAATCAAAACTCCAAGGCAGGCATATTCCTCAAAGTATAGATTTATTAGGCATGTCATATTAGCACATCTGGGGAAGCCCAATTCTGAAACCCCCCCTTGGGTTTCCCCTAGTTAAAAGTAATTTTTTCTTTCCCCTGCCCATGCAGTTCATCCCATGGTCCAATCAGGTCACAGTCAAAGGGTCTCTTGTTCTCAGATCCCACCTCCTTGTACCTGGTGGGAAAATCCTTGGTTCTCAGAGGAAATAATTTTATTTTGGCTACAATCCCCCCATGTATCTCTACCTCCCCCCTCCCATTCCCACAGCTCGACACATCTTTGCTGTGGCAGCCCTGAAGGAGCCAGAGGAAAATGGCTCCAGGGCTGGCACCTACTATGTTTTTCTTAAAGTAACCATAATTCAAATCTTAAAGTGAATCCAGATTTATTTTACAAGGATGTAGCTTTGCCTGTTTGTTTGTTCTCTCATCTAGGATGGTCAGAAGATCAATTTTGGAGTTAATGATGACAACTTAAAGCACCGCCTACAGCAAGAGGGCAAAAACTATCATTTTACGATAAATGATCTGCAGTCAGACGATGCTGGCATTTACCAGGTCAAAGTAGAAGATGTAGATATCTTCTCCACTGAACTGGAAGCAGAAAGTAAGGCTTCCCAACCAAAGTCTGCACATGGGTGTGCATTTGTTTCATAACAAATGAAATATCTGACAAACTAGGATGAATTCATTTCATTTGTTACTAGTGAAGAAATACATGCTAAAAATGTAGATAAGTTTGAAACACTATATTCATTTGTTGCTCATGTTTAGCATTCATTTTCTCAGACTGAAATTATGATAGATGAGAAATAAGAAGGAATAGATCATATTTTAATTATGACATGGAGTATCTAGAAAGAGCAGAAGAACCAGGTACTTTGAAACTGTCAGACAATGGTAGAAGACAGGCTTTTTGTTCTGTTCTTGTTTTGTGTTTAAATCAGCTTCTAATAAATATATAAAACAATCAAATAGTCTTGTGAGTCAGGCTTTGTTCCTGATTTCATGAACATTTTCTTTTTTTTTGCAAGAAAACAATTTGCACTTGCCATTTCTGCTTTCTATAACTTTTATATACAATTTCAATAAACTTTTCAGTCTAGCTAGACCCTTATGGTTTTCTGGCATTCAACCATTCAAATCCTTACCTGTTTAACTTTTTCAATCAGCCACAGTTGGATTCCAGGGAGCTCACTAAAAGTACAGAATAACATTGCTTAAAGTCAAAGATTCTTCAAATCTTACTTGCACTGATCTTTATATTTCCAAAGCACTTTTTGACTGTCCGCATTTCTGGAACAGCTATTGGTAAATATCCTGTAATATCTGCCCTTCAGTATAACTAAGAAGCTAGCAAAACTTCAAAGCATATAAAAAAGCAGTGGCATTTTCATATTAAAAATCATTTTCATATTCTTTAGACTTATCAATTCCTCCTCCTCTCCTCTTTTATGTTCATATCATAAATGTAGGAAAAAATAATGCCGAATTGTGAAATTGCTGCTACTTCTATGTTCCCATTCAATCACCTCCAATATTTGGAGACTGCCTGCACAAATCCCTATAGGTTTATTGGTAATGTTTTTCGGAAGTGGTTTACCATTGCCTCCTTCCTAGAGCTGAGAGAGAGAGTGACTGGTCCAAGATCACCCAGCTTTGTGCTTAAGGCAGGCCTAGACCTATGTGACCACTACACCAAACTGCCTCTCAGGATCACATATTATATTATATTAAGTGTGCAGTTTGCTTAGCACAACCGAAGAAACCCTGCGTTTTCCCAACTTTATTATGCATAGTTTAAAAAAGTGATCTTAAAGACAGATTTTCCCCCTTTCCCCCCTTAAAATTTGCCATGTTTCACATTGTAGTTGGTGGATAGAAAATATAGTTGTCTAGATTTAAACATTCAACTCTGTTTTGCACTGAAAGCAGAAAACAAGATCATGAACAATAATTATTAGAATAATAATGAAAATGAATGTGATTTTAACAAATGAATGATATGAATGATAATTTAATGCGAGAACAAATGGAAAACTGATTTTACACAACTCTAGACTCATCTATAATCAAGCGTATGTGATCTTGTGTATGTAACCAGGAAATAAATCCCACTCTCTTTAATGCCAGGATTATAGTAAGCATAATATTGTAGTATGTCTGGCATTAAAGTGATTAATTAAAAGATTCAAGCCAAGGATTTATAGTATCCTTATATATTAGCTCCTTAAGTAATATATTATGAAAAAGTGTCAGATTAATAAATCATATGAACATGGAATAAAAATGCATTTTCAAAGTACATAATTATAGATGCCAAGATGTATAATTCACTATGTACAAAATGAACATTGAAATGCCTCAATAAGTGAAATAACCCTCAATCTCATAAATGAATCCAACATTTACAGAAAGCTTTTTGTGTAAATTGAGAGCTAAAATTAGGACAGAAAAGACTGGTTTCAGGTAGTTTCTTCTTACATCGATGTGGATATTTTTCTCAAAATGTGAGTTTAAAGCCTTTTTATACATTGTAATATATTGTAAAGTTGAAATTTGAGTAATTTACCTTTTTAATATAATATTTGTAGGATTTCAAAATATGTTTCCAATTTTAAATATAAAAATGAAACAAAATAATATAGTTTAAAACATTTTTAATTGTTTGCGTGCTGGAAATCCTGATTGTAGGTGAACTGTAAAAATACTTTTGAAATAATGAATGTATGCTGATAGTTTGTTACTAACATTGTCAAGAAAACATTTTATCACCAAATTTTAGTTGAGAAAACCTACATTATAAATCTGATTATTCTCAGCTAAGTTTGAAAAGTAGATAGGTAACCTTCATTCATTGGTAAATGAAATCGATATTTGCCACACTTTTTCCACCTATAGGTTTCTTCTGCCCCACATTTTGAATTTGTTGTTTGTCTATTTCCAATTAATTATTTCAGCCATTCCTGTAAACTGTTGCTCTCTACTTAGTGAGAATGAAGTGCCACTAGAAAGAAATGCTATCTTCAGTGCACCTTCTATGAAGCCTAGTAACTCATTTAGAATTAAATGAAAAAAAATATGATATTTCAATCTTGAATGATGGCCTTATTTACCATCTAGGCATTAAAAACATCCAGTCCTCTGACAAAGAGACTTACACCATT
The DNA here is from genome assembly GCF_051295495.1 of Thamnophis sirtalis. Taxonomy (NCBI): domain Eukaryota; kingdom Metazoa; phylum Chordata; class Lepidosauria; order Squamata; family Natricidae; genus Thamnophis; species Thamnophis sirtalis. The sequence continues at coordinate 60,930,542 of NW_028261387.1, forward strand.
GATACTGGAAGCTGTTCTTCAAGTACTTGGCTTGAAGTCAAATGTGAGTGATGATCTAATCTTGATTTCTTACAACATAACCCCTTTCCCTTCTAAAAACATCTAACAGTGCTATATTCAAGATCTCATTGAGAAATGCCTAATTATGGGTTGCAAAGAGATTTAAATGATAAAATACTGGAATAAGATTTAAGATTTCTTAATCATTAATGACATCTTCCAGTTACTCTAAACCAGGGGTAGTCAATCTTTTTATACCTACCGCCCACTTTTGTATCTCTGTTAGTAATAAAATTTTCTAACCGCCCACCGGTTCCACAGTAATGGTGATTTATAAAATAGGGAAGTAACTTTACTTTATAAAATTTATAAAGCAGAGTTACAGCAAACCCCTACCGCCCACCATGAAAGCTGGAACGCCCACTAGTGGGCGGTAGGGACCAGGTTGACTACCACTGCTCTAAACAGTTTGCTTAGGAATTGTTGTCCAGTGTGCTTTGCAAACATCATTAGTGTACTGGTCTTAAATATTTTTTTTCTTTGAAGGATTTCAAAGAATATGTTTCTAAAAACATAATAATAATTTGCTTGGTATAGTGTAATGTTTTCAGCAGTACTGGAATCATTATATACCCCTAAACTATCTGAATGTGGAAACTGTATTATAAAACTGATAGTTGTGATCATTGTTAAATCAATATTAATTAATGTAGATCATTCATATAACATAGAAGCTATAATGCCTTGCAATTTGAAAACCTGTGTTTATAATACTAGTTATTTTGCTACTATAACTACTGTTCATAAATGAGATGTTTATGAATGATAAATTGGCTATAATTTCATTTTCTGTTTTGTTTTAAAAAAAACAGCAGTTCTTTTATACTACTGATCATGATATGGCACTAAAAGGCTCACCCAGTATCACGATGCAAAACTAGGAGGACTGATGTTTATTTAATTAAGATGTTTGATTCATTAAATTGAATTATTTTGCATTAAATTACAAGAAATGAATGGCTTTGCCATTTCCATTTAACCATCAGTATATTTGTAATACAGCTTTTAAAGAAAAGAGAAAGCAATCTGAAGAGGACAGTAGTGATAAAGCTGGACAATGGAGCAAACCATTAGATGAAGAGCATGCTAAGAAACGTCATCAAGGAGAAAGGCAGAAAGATCAAGATTTCTTTGCACACTTCAGCATGAGCAAAGATGCTCAATATGGGAATGGCCAAGATAGCAATGCAGAGTTTTATAACAGCCTGGAAAAAGATGGATCTTTGAGAAGTGATGAGAAGATAGGCTTTGATCAGAATGTAGTGCTAGGTGGAAATATCAAAGGAATAGGTAGTTTCACTGACAAGAACTCCCAATATGGGAAAAATGCAATGTTAGTTTTCAACACTGGACCTGGATGGCAAAATTCAGAAGGACAAGCTTCCACACTTAATGGAGAAGATCCTGCAGACAGATTTAACAGAGGATCAGTTGGGGGTTTCCAAGATTCCATATTAGGCCCTGCAAAGGTCAATAGCAATCAATACATTGTGGGATACAATGGTGGCTCTGGACTTGGATTTGACATAACAGAAAAGATAGAAGGATTTTATGGCAAGGAGGTTACATTGGGTGATTCCCATCAATCGGGAGTCAGGTTTGACAGTAATGGAAGTCTCTGTATTAAAGATGGTGGGTTAAGTGGTGCAGGGATGCTTTATTTCAAGGATAATAAACTCTCAGAAGTAGGAGACAGAAGTAAACTTTATAGAGATGATTGCCTAGCAGCTGAGTTTGATGTAACAGAAAGTGATAAAGGAGTTGCAGGGAAATTTTATGACAAAGATAATCATTTAGAGGCAGTCAGAGATCTTCAACCTCAGCTTGATGACACAAAAAGTGGTTGTGGCAATACGGCAGGTGGAATTGGTGATGGTGGGACAATGAATGAGATTTGTGTCAATGATGTAGTGTTGGCTGAATCTGAAGTGGTGGCTAGATTTCCTAGTCCTGGAGGGTTAGTGGTGTACTGTGGGACAAAAGGAATGTCATCTGAATCAAGCACTGGTAGACATAATGATGCTGAAAGACTAAGAGTGCTGCATAGCAAGGATAGTATGATAGTTGATGCTGGTGCTTGCATAAATGGCAAGAAGGATGTACTAAAAGGAGCTGTTAGACCTGATGGTACTGTGGGTATAGATGGATATTATAATATGGATGGTGTGCTGCAAGGAATGAGTGGTTGTAATCTTGCTAACAACATGGATGGACTATACAATAAAAATGATATATTAAGAGGCACAGGTGCTATTGGACAAGATAGGGTCATGAGCGTAAGCAGTCTTTATTACAAACATTCTACACTTGATGGTGCTGATGTTGGGGGACCTTATACTATTAGAATCATCAATGAACACCATGGTAAAGAAGTTGAAATAAATGGAGCTGATGCTAGGGGCATAGGTGGACTTTATGATTGGAAACTAGGAAACTATGGTAAGCTAGGCAGAACAGAAGGTACTAGTGGACACTGTGGCAAGGATGAAACAGACACTGATATAGCTGGTAGTGCTGGTGGAATAGATACACTGTATGGTAAAGGTGTCCTGCTAGATAAAATTGGAGCCAGTGAATATGGTAATACTGTGAATATCGCTGGACTCAATGACAAGAATGGCATACCAAATAAAGCAAGCAGTTGTGGAGCTGATAGTTCTACTGGGAATGATATGCTGTATTGCAAAAGTTTTATTGATGCTAAGGACACTGGTAGATTCCATGGAAAGGATGCTATACAAAATAAAGAAGATACTGCTGAACTCCCTGGCCAGAATATTATGCCATGTGGATTTTATTCAGATGGTGGTGGTGTTAGGGAAATAGATGGGGTATATGTGAAAGGTGGCATATTGGGGAAAGTAGGTACTAGTGGAGGAATCTTTGACAAGAATAGCATGATAATTGGTACTGTTGATGATAAATTTAGTAATGGTGAAAGATTAGCTAGCAAAGCTAATGTTATTGGAGAAACAGCTAGAATTTATGATAAGAATGGAATGTCAGATGGACTTGTTAGTCTTGATGGAGTTTCTAGGCTGTATGATAAAGATGGCATGCTAAGTGGAATTGGTGCTAGTGGACCCATTGGAGCTGGAAGCACTGCTGTATTTTATACCAGGAATAGCATGCCAAATGATACAAGTACTGCTGGATTTAGAATGGGTGATTCATCAGATGGAGTATGTGCTGGGAGTAAACTCAATGACAAGGGTGATATACCAGGTGTCACAGGCAGGAGAGAAATTGATTCTAAAGACATGGGCATATCTTATGATAAGGATGGCATACCAAATAGAACACACACTATTGGTTATCATGGCTCAGTAATACATAGTCTATATGACAAAGATGGTATCCAGAGGATATCATTAAGTGCAGGCACTAATAAATCTGGTGGCATTGATAATATAGATGGAAACTTTGGCAAAGACAAAATGCCAAATGTAGGAGACATTTATGAACTTGGTGATGTTGGCAGAGTAGATGGACATAATATTTTATGTAGAGCAGGTCCAACTGGATATGTCATTATTGGTAGAATTTATGACAAAGACAGTCTATTTAATCAATTTGGAGCTGGGAATATTGAGGGTGCAGGTGAATCTATTTGCAAAGCAGGTGGAAAAGGCACTGGACTCTGTGAAAGAAATGATATCTCAAAAAGACAGGTCTTGGGTAAACTTGATGGTGCTAGTAATGTAAGTGGACTTTATGGAAAAAATTGTTACTTCATTGGAAATAGTGTAGCTGGAGGATTAGATGGGCTTTCTGGAAAGAATGGAATGCCAGATAGTAGAAGTATTAATGGTATAATGGGAATAAATAGGCAATATGGGAAGGATAGTAGCACAATTGCTGGTGAGGTGGGATTTAATAATGAAATAAACTTCAATTATCACTCCAATGAAGATGTTGTACACTGTGGAGATAGTATAGGAGTTAGAGATGCTAATAGATCACTACATGAGAAAAAGTCAGACATAGTTGGCGAAGAGTTCCTGGGTTATGACCAGGCTTCTGGCCTTTATGATGCTGTATCTCATGCTGGTGACAGAAGAAGGCAGCTCTGTGATTTAGAGGCCAATGGATCTACACCAGCTGAACTTTCAAGGAAATGGAGAGGAGAAAAACTGCTTGAAGAGAACTTGAGAGGTATTTATATATTTATGAATGAGTTCTTCTTAAAAGTGTGTTTTAATATGCATTTGTAAGACGTGTGTAATTTTTTTTTTTAAAAAAAATCCATTTTAAAATGAGTGTTTCTGTCTTTTGGCTATTCAGAACCACTTTGCCATTTGCATCAAGGTTTATTTGATGTCCATGCTCAGAAAGGAAAACCAACTGAGTTGTGTTGTCGTCTCAACAATGATCAGGTCAAGGGAACTTGGTTTAAAGATGGAGTGAAGGTATGAGGTTGTTAACTTGTGATAGATGGAGAATTCCTTTGTCACATACATTGTAGCCAATGAAATTTTACTTGGGAATCAAATTGAGAGTACCGGTGACAATGAACAAGCATACTATCATAGTAATACATAATAATTTTTTAAAAGTAAAATAAAACTAATCAATTTATTAATTCAATTTATATATCTGCTTATCCCCTTTTTACATGACTCTAGGTAGCTTACAATAAAATAAACAAAAAATAAAAATAAAACACATAGAGGCTGGGTATTATCCAACCAATCAGCCACATAGCCAGGACAACAGGCTCTTTTCTATTGCTCAGGGCTTTAGGCTTGTTCAAGGTCTTATGAAAGGCCAATTCGGATGGGGCCAATCTGATCTCATATCTTAATGTTCCAATTGAGGTGTCAAAAGCCAAAAGCCAAATGCCACAACTGAAAATTACGTTTCTGTACCAGTTGAAGCTTCCAAATAATTTTCAAGGGCAGTTCCATATGACACACATTGCAGTAAACCATTTTTGAGGTCATAATTACATTCTTCTTCGACTAGGCTTGGTGATATGCAAAAAAATAAATATAGAATGTCACTAAACATAAACCAGAAACCATAAATAAAATATATCTAAAATAGGTATTTAAAATTCCAGTGGAACAGCTCCTTACTGCCAATTTAAATTATAGTAAAAAGAGACTGTCTTAATTGAGTAATTGGGATAAAATTATGTAATATGGTTATAGATTATGGGGTTGAATTATCAACAAAAAAAATACATACGTATTTGACTGGAATATAATCTGAAGCAAGAAAAATCATCACAGTTGTGCAATGATTTTTTTAAAACAATAAAATGGAATGTATAAATGAATGAATGAATCTATTCAAAAATATTAATGACTTTTTAAAAAAAGATCAGTGAATACTACCAATTTCTGAAAATTGTCTATCTCATTGGCACATCTTTGAAATCTGAACAAGTGATTATCTAACTCCAGGTTTCCACACATATGTAGTAAAGTTAGCCTTGAACCAAACTGAATTGTTTGTTCAATGTTGCATGGTGGATTTTTTTTTAGATAACATATTTTTCTGCATTCTTTCAACTTTCCCACAAGGTAACAGGTTTAGGAGCAGTCTCCATTGAGAAAAACGGCCCAGTTCACAAACTAATAATAGACAAAGTAGAAGACAGCCATGCTGGAAAATATAAATTTGAAGCTGAAGGCATCTGCACAGAAGCATCTATTTTTGTTGAAGGTAACCGTAGCCATGTTATCATTTAGCAGATCAAATGTCAATTGCTAAATGCCAGTGGTTAATCATGCACTTAATACATGAGTGGCAATCCTTTCCTTTAGAAGCAACCAAAGTGAGATGTCATAATACATTGGTGAAACTAAAGACAGGAATTTTGGGGGATACCTGTTCCAATACTTTTTCAAACACTGTCATTTCCTTCCTTCCTTCCTTCCTTCCTTCCTTCCTTCCTTCCTTCCTTCCTTCCTTTCTGATACCGTCTTTGCTTTCGCTGATACTGTCTTCACACAGCATACTCCCCATAAATTGTTCTTTCATAAATTGCAATTGATCACTTGTAGAGGGTTTTCAATATTTGATGGAAAAATGCATAAAACTAGGTTGAAGGATATCTATAGTCATAGGCCATTAGCTTTAGAATAAGAGTTTTGTGAGTTCATAAGACTGAAGAGAATGGAGAAGACATTGAATTAATAAGCCATATAGATCCAAATTTCAGTAGTGCAAAAGCTGAGAGCCAGTAGCACTTGAAAGATTTACTATTAGTGAGGTATTGATTTTTGTAATATTTTTGTAATATTTCTATTATTTTATATTTCTTATCTTCAATTGTGTTGGATTTTTGGAGACTGCCTGGACTGAACTGCATGCAGTTTTCTTGGCAAAGTTTTTCAGAAGTGCTTTGATATTGCTTCCTTCCTAGGGCTGAGAGAAAGTGACTTCACCCAGCTGGCTTTGGGTGGATCTAGAACTCGGTCTTCTTGTTTTCTAGTCAATGCCTTATCCACTACAATAAACTGTCTCGCAAAATTCCCTGTCTCCTCTTGTTTGGATCATGTATCATCACTTTCTCCATGTCATTACAGCGTATATCACACCTGAATGTAATGTCAAGCCTCTACTTCCTGCTCTTAATGCTTATTCTTTTTGCAATAACTTTCCATTATTGTTCTTAGCACTTAGACTGCTTCTCAGTCTCCTTCCATTTAACTTTAGAATCATAGACTTGATAGACTTTCCTATTCAGTATCTAATAAAGCATCTTCTGCTTAGACATTTCCAGTGATCAGATAATGCCATCTAATGAATCAATTTATTTCCCTGGTTAACAGCTCTTATCAAGTGGAACTATTTCATAATATCTAGCTTATTAGTTCTGATCCTACCCTTTAGGCTGACACATCTATTCCCTCTTCTATATAATAGCAGCTACAGATATTTACGTTTTAACTTATCTCTCCTCCTCTCCTCACCCCTGTCTTCTCTTTTGCAGAACTATTCCCTGTTCTTTTAACTGTTCCCAATAGCACTGGGCTTCCAGCCCCTTCACCGTCTTGGAGTTCACATGTTCTGAATTCACTCCAGTTTGTCAGTGGCCCTTTGAGACTGTGGTGCTCAGAATTGGACACAATATTCCATTTGAGACCTGACCAAGACATATTTTATGTTGCTCTAAATGTCAAGAACAGCATCTTCCCTTGGTTATAATATTGTATCAATTTTTTTTAGCTTCATCTTGGGAACACTTTTCTTTGGGTTCTAACAAAACTTTTAAGGATTTGTACATGCGCTAGGGGATTTTATGTTTGGGTTGGTAGGAATCATAGTGGTGTTTTTTTTAAAGATTGAATTCCTTTTTAATAGTAATTTTAAAAAAGATAAATAGAAGATGAAGAAAAGTAAGCAAAATAGGAAAAATGGAGAAAAGAAAGAAAAGAATAAGAATATAGCAAAGAAAAAGAGAAAATATATATAAATGACTTCCCCCCTTAATCACAAGTATAAATAATTTTACTAACTTATCATCTTCTCTTAAAATACTACAAATGAACTTTTCTTTCAACAATCCAATAAGTACCTGTTTATAGATATATAAACAGGTCCTTAAATCTTCATCATTGGGAGAAAAAGAATGATTATTGTCAAATAATCTTAAAATTTGTGAACTTGGAAGAATAAGTGGAGATTAGCAAGACTGGACTCATTAGAAAAATGGTGGAATTAAAATTGAGGGAGGGGCATGTCACTCACTCCTAGCTAACTCCTAGCTTACTTTCAGATTTTCATAAGGTTTGTTGTGAGATAATTTAAGCATTCAACAAGTAGTAAAGTTATGCAGTCACTCATGTTTTGCCAGAAGATTTTGTCAGCAGATATGTTTTGTCAGAAGATTTTTTTAAAAAGTCAAAAGTAGCAAGCTTTCAACTTTCTTTACATTCAGTGGCTTATTTAGTGCAGCCTTTTTCAGATCCTCCAAATGTTGATTCCACACTTCTGGAAAAACTAAAGAAGGAACCCATCGTGGTAAAGGCAGGAAAAAATGCCATGGTTAAGATTCCATTTGAAGGTCGGAAGCCAATCAGAGCAATGTGGCTAAAGGATAATCAGGAACTTCTGGATGATGACAGGATAAACATAGATTCTTCAGAGAACTTTACTCGACTCTCCATACCCAGCACCAGCCGGAAGGATACTGGAAATTACAAAGTGAGATTAAAGAACGAGTGTGGAAGTTTTGAAGTTCCTTTCAAGCTGGAAGTGATAGGTGAGGGAACTGTAGTATTCAGACAACTATTTTTTATAATGTATGTAATGTATATAGAAAATGAAGTACTGTTAAACATTTGTACATGGAAGAATTTTTATTGCTTCTTCATGGGAAGCTGGATAAAAATAAGTTGATGTGAAATAAAATAGACAATCCTTTTCAATATAATCAAAGACAGATACAAGAAGTTTGCTTGTAGCACTATAATGTGCAGCAGTGGTGCTCACTCTGTGGTCCCTAGGACATTTAAAGGGGACCACAGGTAAGAGATGTTTCAGGGGCCAAGCATATGGTGAGGTAGCCACAGAAAAACAAAGTGTACTATATTGCAAATATTGACTTGCATCAGAAAATGTATCACTCACTGTCTCATGTCTATATCTAGTAATGGAATCTGGACAGAGAGGGGCTACAGTGAAAAAAAAAGGTCAGTCGAGGCCATGTGCAAACACAAAAGTTGAGAAACACTGATATGCAATATATATAATGTATATATTGCTATAATTATACCAATATTTTTTTCTGAACTGTTCCTTTGACCAAATGTTTTGTTTGGTCATTGTTGTGTACTGTTCTTTCTGAGGAAAAGGAGACTTCATATTTGGAACCAGAGATGGACATTTCTTCCATTTGGGCAGAATACTTGTTTCTCAGATAGAAGACAATTGCAGTAGTAGACAGATGAGCAGGAGGAAATGGATAAGAATGTGTTGCTAGTATTTAATCAATTAGCGTCTGATTCTCTAATTCAATATAATCAAGGGAGTAAATAGTGCCTTTACAGTATTGTTAGCTTCCTTTTTAAGAATTTATTTGCATCTAGCCTTAGTCTGCTAGCTTCTCTCGTGTGAGTATGTTTTGGTCTTTCATTCAGATAAGCCACAATCACCAACAGGCCCTATAGCGGTTGTAGACAGTTCCGCCAATGGCATAACTATTCAGTGGAAGCCCCCAAGAGATGATGGTGGTAAACCAATCCAGAATTATATTATTGAGAGGCAACAGGTTGGTAGAAAGACCTGGGTGACACTGGGAAAAACCACTGGAAGCTCTACTATTTTCACCACCAACAAAGTGGAAAACGACGCAAGCTATTACTTCAGGGTGAAAGCAGTTAATTCCTTGGGCAACAGTGAGGCCCTGGAATCTGATGAAGTCATGGCTGCTGCAAAAGGTGATTTGTCATTTTCTTTATGTATGTTTGTCAAAGGGTTATGACAATGTCTAATGCTGTAGCAAAACCTAAATAATTTGTCTTCAATGTAGACTGCATTCTACTGAACATGAACATTGCCATTCAATCTCATGAATATTTTGCACAAATATTATTTTTTGAGCATTTCAGGCAATTCATCAAATGCATTATTTTGGCAGTTCTTACAGAAAGCTCTAACATAATACTAATATATTATCTTTATTAAACTTCATTAATACAATAAATAAATACAATAAATAGTAATAGAAGATTTATTCTCTTTGCTAATATGGATCCAAGATATTCAAGAATAAATTTTGAACTGCTGCTACTTCTTGGGATAGGGTAAAACAAAGCCACATTCACAGTTGTAAGGAAAACCTCTACATGTCATTATGACCAGATCTCTCTCTGAAGGTATTGGAATTCAATATACTCTAGCTGATTCTCATTACAGGGAGAAAAGATTTATTTGATCAGAGACCCCCAGGCATCTGAGGGAACCTATTGGGTTTCAGATGGGACTTGAGGGTGGTTCCTGAGACTCTGATGCATGGTGCAACTGAGACCTTATGTACTACTTGGAATGAGAAGGCAATGAAGTGGGTTCCCCCTATAAATGGCTCCTAGGGAGTTGTATCAATGATATGGGGTCCCCTGTAAATGTGCCCTAGGGAGTTCCCTGATATTTAGGAGTCCAGAGATAAAACAGCAGAAGTCCTAGAGCACTGATGGAGGGAAACTCAGGACAAACCTGATAGGGTTTAGGGTGAAATATGATCTTATGGTAATAAAATCAACACAACCTAATTATGTTAACCATGATCACATCTGCAGATCATTAGTTGGCAGCTATCTTCATTGTCTTCACCAGTACCTCTTGCATAGCTTTATGAGGGTAATTGAGGCACCGGTCAGTTAAAATCAGATTTGACTTACTTTACTTTTTAAATCAGACCGTCTCTTTGCTGTTATTTTATTATCTTAGTTGACAATGAAACAACTTAACTTTAAAATCTTGGAAACAATTCCTCAGCTTCTCCAGGCCCTCCTGCTCCACCTAAAGTTAACAGTGCCAACAAAGATGGCAGCACAATTTCATGGTCTGCACCACATAAAATAGGGAATTCACGAATTTTGGGCTACAGAGTTGAGAAACGCAAGAAGGGCAGTAACTTCTGGACATCTGTCACTGATTTGCCCATAACAGGTAAGTAATTTATGTTTCTATAAGAGGAGGAGGCTAAAAGATTTAATTAAAAAGAATTGTAAGAGTCATTTGTATTTTATAGTTAACTATGCAGGTTAACTTACAACCATTTGCTTAGTGATCAAAGTTACAATGGCGCTGAAAAAAGTGACTTATGACATTTTTTCACATGACTGTTGCAGCATTCCCATGGTCACATAGCCAAAATCCAAACACTTAGCAACTAGCTCATATTTATGATGGTTGCAGGATCCCTGTACTCAGTGGTGGGTTTCAAAAATTTTTAGAACCTCTTCTGTAGGTGCGGCCTGCTTTGTGGGAATGGCTTGCAGGCCATGTGACCAGGTGGGAGTGGCTTGCCAGCCATGTGACCAAGTGGGAGTGTCTTGGCAGTCATGTGACTGGGTGGGCATGGCCAACTTGTAAAATGTGGTGAAACTCACTTAACAATGCTCCTGCTTAGCAACCAAAATATTGGCTCAGAAACTCTGGCATTTGAAGCACGCAAGTCTTAAAGCTGTCAAGTTATAAGACCTTTGCCCCCCTAACTCTTTAGAAAAAAACCCCAGCTTGACAGCTTTAAGACTTGTGGACTTCAACTCCCAGAATTCCTCCTCTCGTTCTTCATCTTGATGATGTGGGGACGGGCAGGGGGAGGGAGCTGGAATCAATTCTAAACGGCACTGTAGATTTGTGGAACCTGTTCTATAGAAGAGGTTAGAACTGGCAGGAACCCACCCCTGCCTGTACTGCAATCATCATGAGGATCACGTGATCACCATTTGCAACTTTCTGTCAGCAAAGTCAATGGAGAAGCCAGATTCACTCAACAACTATGTTACTAATATAACAATTGCAAGTGTGGCAAGAAAGGCCATAAAATGGGGCAAACCTCACTTAACAACTATCTTGCTTAGCAGCAGAAAGTTTGGGCTCAGTTGTGGTTGTATATCAAGGACTACCTGTATCGTTTTGGGAACTAATATTATTGAATTACAATAATTAAATGCTGAAATAGATAGTAAGTTATTAGATATCAGAAGCATTTTTATGAGAGAAAGTTTGATCTGGCTAGAGTTGCCCAAATAATTGCTCTTTTCTCAGTATCCATAAATACATTGTCCTTTCCTTGTAAGGGCTTCCTCTGTAAAGTTTTATCAGAATAAAGTATAGGTTGCAAAACAATTCATTATCCTTCTCTCAGTGGATGTAGCATTGAGATGTTGTTGAAATGTGTGTGGCCAAACACAATCATATTTATTGAATGATATTAAGATTAGTTGGGATTATATAGAAAACAATGGCACCACATGCATGATTATATTGGCTCTGTGAATATATATTTCTCACCCACCCTGGTCTAAAAAAAATATCCAGATTTTTGGGGGGATTCTTTGTGCCAGGCAGAGACAGACAGTCAGAGATGGATGATAGAGATAGAGATGTATGTGTGGTATTTTACAACTTGAGGTTTATGACTTTCTTCAATTTCTGCAATCATATGCTAGCACTAGTCCCAAGATATACTTTCTCTCTGTCATTTTTGTCATATTCCCCAAATACCTTTTATATTGCTGTGTCTATGTCACCTGAAAATCAGATCATTGGTCACCAGATAGAAAATAACATGTTAAGTCATAATAGAAATTTCCTATTTCTGTGACTGCACCTTCCCTCCCCTATCCCCCCAAATCATGGAGTCTCATTTTGCATTTCTATTTCAGTATTCACAGAATTGGATTGCTGTTATTCTTCTATTTCTATATATGTTTCATGAATGCTACAGAATCTTATGTATTATTCGCCAGGTTGAAATTCATTGAAATTTGATCAGAATGGATCATAACAATCAAATGCAAAGACTATAGAATATTGTTGTTATCTGGTCAGAACAAGGGTGGGCTTAGCGCTCAAAATGTTTTTCACTTAAAATGATCTATGCATGTGCACAACATAAAAAAAAAGGAATAAAAATTACATTTTTTCATTGAAGATTGTTCTGCGCTTGTGCAGAACAGAAAATCAAGATGGTAACACCGAGGATAGAACCAGTATAGTGACGTGTCCACCAGAGTTACTATCTTTTTGGCCCAACCGGACTGAATATGTAGAACCCACCTCTGGGTCAGAACAATTGTAATTCTGTATGGCAAAAGAGCACTTTGGGTTCTGTGACCTCAGAACCCAAAGAATGACATCTTTAGGACAACAGCTGGGAACCCAATCTCATACATAAGCCAATGTATATAGATATTTCTTACTAGCTCAGTTTTTTCTTCTTTATGAAATTCAAAAAACTCACAACAAAATAAATATGAAATATATGCATAAATTATTTTCAAATATTAGAGAATTATCAGGATAATAATCGCAAAAGCAATAATGTGCATACATCCCTGTTTATGAGATAAAACTAGCTCATTTATGCCATAGACAGGAAATATACAGTGAATGATTTGAAGGAGGGACTGCAGTATGAATTCCGAGTGGCTGCCATCAATAACGCAGGAGTGGGTGAGGCCAGTGCACCTTCAGAAGCTATTTATGCTCAAGATCCTATGAGTAAGAAGTTTACTTCCTCTCTTATATTTATTTGCTTATTATTCAATGTATATGTATGCTACTTCCCTTATAACTGTGTCTTTAAGCTGCTTGCAATAAATAGTGTATTAGTAGTGGCACTGAAAAACTGCAAAGGTAGTATGTGGATAGAAAAAGTTATTTCATAAAAAGTAATGGCATGTGATTACTTCTCTCACAATCATGTAGTAAAATGAAATGTCCCTTCCCAAAGCATTGTGCGTTTCTCCAGAAAGTTCTCTTCACTCACTCTTTGCTGGTTTAAGTATTCCAAAATAGTGATAGTTATATATTTATAGAATGGTTCTTTCTGAAACAGTTCTCAGTATTCTGGATGCATTTACGTCCCAAAACACAATGCTCTAAAAAACATCCTCTCCATTTTGTGTATTTTGATTCTCTCAAAGGACAAGATAATCATTAACCACATTCACAAATTCCTTTTTAAAAACTTATTTCTTTAATTATTAATTTCTATTAATGTTTTAAAAAACCTAATAAGATTATCTAGTGAGTGAACAAATATACCATATACCAAATAATGAGGTAAAGTATTTGGCAATCTATACATAAAATGGATGGCATTAGTGGGATGCGGTAGCTCAGTGGATAAGATGCTGAGCTTGTGGATCAGAAAGGTTGGCAGTTCAGTGGTTCGAATCGCTAGCTCCGCGTACCATTATTTGCCCCAGCTTCTGCCAGCCTAGCAGTTCGAAAGCATGTAAAAATGCAAGTGGAAAAATAGGAAAGTAACAGCTTCTGTGTGCCTTCAGTGTTTAGTCATGCTGGCCACACTACCACAGAGACATCTTCGGACAGCGCTGGCTTTGAAATGGAGATGAACACCACCCCCTAGAGTCTGGAATGACTAGCACATATGTGCGAGGGAACCTTTACCTTTATTTTTACATAAAATGGAATTTGTTTGGCTTCTATTGAATGGATGATACTCAATTTTCAGGAAAGTGTAATTCAGTAGCTATTCCATTGACAGTAGGACAAAGAACCATATTTTTCAGAGTATAAGACACACCTTTTTCCCTCAAAAAAAGAGGCTAAAAATCTGGGTGCATCTTATACACTGAATACAGCATTTTTTTGCCTCCCGACACCCCGTCCTCTTCATCAAAATGGCTGTGCAAAGTCTGTATGAGGCTTTTAGAGAGCTCCTGGGCACTGGGGAGGGCAGAAAGAGCAAAATTGGCCTGGTTTTTTGCCCAATTTTACCTCCCCAGCCCACAGGAGCTCTCTATAAGCTTCCTAAAGACTATCCATGCCCTTTTTTAAAAACAAAAAAGGGGCCGTTTTCACAAAAAAGCTCCGTTTTTTGCTTGTTTTTGCTCCCCCTCCAGGAGCACTCTGCAAGCTCCCTAAAGGCCTTTATGCCTTTTTGGAAAGGAAATTGGCCTCGTTTTCGTGAAAACGGGCCGTTTGTGGGAGGTTTGCAGAGTGCAAAAACTTTTTAAAAAATTTTCCTCTTCAAAACCTTGCTGCGTCTTCTAGTCTGGTGCTTCTTATACTCCGAAAAATACTGTAAGTTACTATTAGAAAATGTTCTGTGGTGAGGGAAAGAAAGAATGAAGAATGGGGGTTCCTACTGGTTTTCAGTAGATCAATGTACCAATGTACCATAAAGACGAAAGTACCATAAAGAGATAATAAAGTAAAGGAAACAATGGGAAACAAATTGTAACAAAGTAACAATGAAATGATATCAAAATTTTAACCTTCCTTTTTCCAGAACCTCCAGATCCAGTAAAAGATCTAAAAGTGGTTAATACTGATTACTGTAGCATCTCCTTATCATGGATGAAACCAGAATCAGCAGAAGAAAGTTCTGTCAAAGGTTATATTGTTGAGATTCGACACTCCGATACTCTGAAATGGACTCGATGTAATACTATCCCAATACAAACAACTGCATATACATTTAGAGGATTAAAAGCCAGGGAGCCATATTTCCTACGTGTGAGAGCAATTAGTGATGGTGGTTTGAGTGACCCAGTTGAAGTTGATACTTGTGTTCAGGCAGTACCTTCTTCTGGTAAGTCAAACTATGTAATTTTTGCTTTGAAAATTAAATATTTACAGAGATAATTCTGGACTACCTTATTTATATGAAATTATATGACTGTTCCTCCTATTTATATGAAATTCTGTTCAAAAATAGTGAAAGGAAAAAGCAAAGCATGTGAAATCTATGATATAGCTGTTATTTAACAGGTGGGCAAGAGGCTGGAGAACGAAATGATATGATTCAATGTACTGAGGATAAGGACAGAAAGGTCAAATCTTATGAAGGCCCAGGTAAGTTGAGGATAGTCCTGTAAATTCAATATTAAAAAATTGAGTTTGATGGGAGAACTTGAAAGAGAAAAGGAAACAATCTGATAAATCATGGACGTTACTCTAGATGGTTCTAGAAAAGGCTAACACTATTGAAAGAACACAGAAGGAGACTTTTGAAAGAAAGCCAAAACTAGAAGACATTGTATCCGGAGAGAACTGGAAAAGACACGTCATAGTTATATTGAAAAAGAAACTAAAGAAGAATACTTGGGACATATTTAGCTCAACTGTCATATCCAGGGTATTTACAAACTTGAAACCTTCAAGATATATTGGATTATCATCATTCATAGCTGTGGGAAGTATTTTAATGGAGATTATTGCAAATGCCTAACTCTGAAGAAAAGACAGCATTGCTCTCTTTATTAATATTTGGCAAGTGTACAAGGGAATATATATTTAATTGATTATTTTTCACAGTAATTTTTAAATCAAATGGTATATTAGACTATTTGAGAAGGTGATACTCAGCTGTTCTGCATGCATACTTCTTAGATGATGAAACATCTCGGTTCTATAGAATATGCAGTGGGGAGTGAGGAGTTGTTTTGAGCATTTTATATATTGCAGTTACAGAACTGAACTAAACAATATGATGCCAAAACTTACTGAGTTACGAATTTATGTATGTATATATGTACATCTGTATTTCCAGTTAAGCCCAAGTTCTTAGTGAAGGACACTGTTGAAAGTTTCATGAAAGTGAAAGCAGGAGATGCCATCCATGTGCGTATTCCTTTTGAAGTAAGTATAGCCTTTGCAAGCAATATATAATAAATCTGTTTCTATGCTTTTTTATATGCCAGTAAATGAAGCTATGTAGAGAATTGGAATTGTTTTAAAAATAATTTTATATGTTACTTTATAATAATCATTGAAATGAAAGAAAAGCTAGAATACTTAGAACCATTTGGTTGTCTTATTTGGATTTTTTATAGTACAACTGTTACATGGAAGCTGGTTTATACGACTTATTTTAAAAGTAATTTAAGTAATTTAAAATAAGTGTCTTCTTCATGTTTATCAGGCATCCCCATCTTCTGAAGTGATTTGGCTGAAAGATGGACGTTCTCTGCCACTAAAGGCCACAACTGCCACCAGAGACAGACTGAGCCAACTCATCATAGCAGAAGCTGAGCTTTCTGACAGTGGACATTATGCTATCAGCCTTCAAACTGAGCATGGGAGAAAGGAAACATTCAGTTTTCAAGTTCAAGTTCAAGGTAAAGATCATACAAGAAAATCTACAATTACGCATGTTCTACATTTGATCCTATCACCTTACCTGGAAAACTAGTCATATAGAACCTACAATAGTAGGGTTGGAAAGGATCATAGAGGTCTTCTACCCCAACCCTTTTCTGAAGCAGGAAGCCCTTATTGAAGCTCTGCCTATTTTTAATGTGCATTCTTAATTTATTATTAAATATAATGTGCATTTGCATAAAAAAGGGGTGGACTGTTAATTGCATGTCTGTAGTTACCATCTTGACTCTTTTGACCTTATCTTGCAGATACCCTTGTCTGTTAGAAACTCTGTATGCAAAGGCATTAGTGCTTGAAAAAGAAAAAAAGAAAATGAAATATCATAACTACTCTTTAAGTAACAACACTTCAAGTTGTTCAAGCAAGAAGAATATCAGTTGTGAATTACCCACAAGTGCTTCTTTCCATATGAAGCTTCAAGCTAAAATTGCCTAACTTATAGAGAGCTTTTGCCCTTTCAAATTAAATTTGAAGGGTGGACCTGCAATATACTAGTGTTCCAAGGAAGACTTTAAGACTGTTAGTCAACTCACCTTTTATGAAGTGATTGAGTAACTAATTAAAACCAAGAGTATGTTAGCGTGTTATAAGCAGTAGTTTGAAGCCATTTGAAAATGGTCCGTCATATAGACATTATAGGCAGAAGTAGTACAGAAACATGTTTTTAATAGGAATGAAGTTTTAATTCACCCTTCACTGATTTGGCATCTTCAATGTGGACAATATGGATGACAGCTCTCAGAAATTCCTGTCCACATGATCTGGGCATTTTTGGATTTGTAAACAACCCAACTGCGAGATACAAAGTTAAAAAGGCCTGCGTTACTACTTCAAGAGAAGTGGTAGTTTAGTACAGTATCTCTTGACATTATTCTCTCTTTTAATCATAGCAGATATCATCTTTTAATACCATCTTTACTGTATATGTTAATTCTATTAATAAAGATTCCTGCTGTAAATTACTTTTGCTTGAAAAGAGTAGATAAGAACCAGTTAGTCACACTCCTTTACTATGCCATGCCTCTGGCTTCATTAGATGGAAAACGTGTGATCCCATTTACACTTATAAAAGTATCTCAGGAAATTTAAAATATTGAAAAAGAAGACATAACAGCTGAACAGAACTATTTTTTTAATCCATTAAGAAGAACTTTCAGGATGAGAGACTGAAGTCCATGGAGTTATTCTTCTTTCTTCAATATATTTACATTCTTTTTACCATGTTTCCCTGAAAATAAGACAGGGTCTTATTTTCTTTTGACCCACAAAATATGGCTTGGGCCTTATTATCAGGGGAGAGCTTATTGTTTTGGGTTTGCCAGGCGGCTACTCTCTTGCGAGTGGGCTCCCGAAGAGCCAGGCATAGTCTCAGGGTGGAACAGCTGTGTTGCGCTGTCGCAGCAGCACTACATAGCAGCCATGAGGTGACCACGCTCACAAGCAGCCACCCGGAAACCTCCCTTTCCAGCTGGGCACAACACCATTCATTGACCTAGGGGTATCGTCAAGCCACAAGAGTGCCCATTTGCAGCCCTCCAGCTCCCGCAGCTTGATGCCTTTGGAATGCCCCAAGGTCAGTGAATGGGGCTCTGCATGGTTGGAGAGTGGGATTGCACAAGTGGCTATTCCGCTCCCCGCTCACGCGACTCCCAGGCTCACAATGCCTTTGCCTAACTGTCCCTACAGAGCCAGGGCATCTCTGCTGCTGCCGTCGCCCGCCACATGGCTTTTTCTGCGGCTTCCAAAGTACGGAGGTCGAGTCTTCCGGCAGTTGCCGCTCTGAGAGTACGCTTTATGGTTGTGGGCTTGCTGCTGGCAGAGCATACTCCCAGAGCGTACAACCATAGAGCGTACTCCCAGAGCGCCAACTGCCGGAATACTCGACATCCATGCTTTGGAGGTGTTTACATTTTTGTCCACCCAAAAAATGTGACATGGCCTTATTATCAGGACATGTTGTATTTTCGGGGAAACACAATATAGTTTCTAAATCTATGATATTTAAATATAGTTTCTGTAGGGTTTCTAAATTTGATTTTAAATAAATAATCAAATTGCTCCACTTTAGAAACACTTAGAAATAATTTCTGATTTTGGTTTTATTTTGCAGATATTCCTGAGCCTCCTGGCCCTATAGAACTCATTGAGAAGGTCCCTGGGACGGTGACTCTGATATGGGAGCCCTCGCCCACAGAAAAGAGAGACAGTAACATAACCTACATGGTTATGAGATGTGATTCCAGAAAAGGACCGTGGCAAATGGTGGCTGACCACATTTACACCAACAAATATACAGTTATAAATATTATCCCAGGCCGGGAATATTTCTTCAGAATTCTGGCAGAAAATTGTGTAGGGATCAGCAAGCCATCTGAAACAGTGAACCCTTGGATTATTCAGAAAGAAAAAGGTAAACATAGACAACTATTGTTTGGGGAGCTGTGCACACTTCAAAAAAGAGCCTCTCTATTCACCAAAGTACATTTTTACATGATGTGGGGCTGTTGCTTTAATGAATCAGATTGTTAAAGCAATTTATCTATAACAGTGATGGCAAACCTTTACGGCACCAAGGGCCCAAACTGGAACATGAGTGCATCCATATTCATGTGCCCGCACCAGAGCGCCAGAAACCTAAAGACCAGCTGGCTAGTGTGCATGTGTGTGCCAGTCAGCTGGTCTTCAGGTTTCTGGGCTGTGCATGCCTGTTTTGTTGGCTGTTTTTTGAGCCGTTTTCAGGCTATGAAAACCAGCCTGAAAAAGGCCTGAAAAAAGGCCCCAAAAGGACCTGAAAATGGTCTGTTTTTTGGTCATTTTAAAGCTGCTTTCAGGCCATTTTCTGGTGCTTTGGCCTTTGCGAAGACCAGCTGGCCAGAAACCAGAAGAGCAGCTGACGATGGTGCATATGTCCACAGAGAGGGCTCTGTGTGCCATCTGTGGCAAGTGTTCCATAGGTTTGCCATCAGGAATCTATAACATGACTCCAAAAATAGCATCTTTTTTCAGCCTTGGGTTCATTTGGATTCACATTATAACAAATGGAATCATGTACAATATGGACTGGAGTATTCCTGAGGCATGTTTAGGGTATCTGATATCTTCATAATATTGGACAACTTTGAATTGATTTGAATTGAATTGAACATCATTACAAAGTGACCAGTTAGTACTTCCCATATCAATGATTGCCAATCAGGAACACAGAATAATACCGGAATGAACTAACATGGTTTAGTATTTTTCCTAAATGAGATCAGAAATGGTAGATAATTGATTGTAATTCATCATTATCAAGCCAATATTGCCAGATAAATTTGCAAATAGAAATAACAATAAAAAATCCTTCATTGTTAACATAATCCTTTCTTCTCCTGGTTTTATTTTTGCACTTCTTCCAGATAAACCTGAAATGAAACTTCCAAGATATAAGGGGATCAACCGAGAGCAACCTCCAAGATTCCTTGTCCAACTGAAACCACATGTGGTGAATTTAGGATTTAATTGTCACATGAGTTGTGCTGTGACTGGACATCCAGCTCCTCAGGTCACTTGGTACAAAGGGAACAAGAATCTCTCTCAGGATCCTGCCTTTTTCTGCAAAAATGATTTTGGGGTTTGCTCCCTTGTGATCCCTGGAATCACACCATCAGATGCTGGCCAATACAAGGTGCTGGCTGTCAATGAACTAGGCCAAGCAATCAGCAAAGCTGAACTAACTGTGAAAGATGGAAATTAAAAGGTAGCTGAAGTTCACTTCCATATAAAATCATGTATTTTGCACCAAATTAGACTTTTTAAAAATGAATTCTGTTAATTTAAGATGGCAATTTTGAAAAATACTGATAGAAAAAGGGTAAGACTCATGGCTCAATATCTAGAATAAATTCAGTCCAGTAATTAGTTTGTTCAGTTTCCTCCAGAGTCATTTTTTTCTGTACCAATCCTAAAAAATTTTTTTGATGATGGACTTTGACACTACCATCAATGATGACTGCATTCTCAGTGGCAATCATCCTCCAAAAATAATAAAATGTTTAACTTTGCTTGATTGCACCTTTGAAGTAAATCCAGATTGGAAAAGTTATTGTAGTAACCTCATTACATTTAATCCCATTAGCCCTAGTTTAAGAAGCCAACTCAATACTTTGTGCAATATTACAGAAAATCTGCTAGTTTAAGAGCCTTAGAATGCTTAGCATTTTAATCACTTAGGTGATTCATAGATTTTATCCCATTTTCTAACAATGAATGTAATATATATATATATATATAATCATTTTTGTTCATTTTTAATATATATAAAATCTGACATTTTCAACTATATTTTTCTCTGTTTTTTTCCTCCTTGGAAGTACCTGCGTATTATTACAATCTGCACTGAACCAGCTTCACACAGCCTGCAGTATAATAATGGCTTCCTGTAGAAGTAGCACTGTGAACAATACATTTATTCTTACATCACTGTTCTGAAGGATTTGGATACTTGATGTCACAAGTGTAAAAGAAAAGCAGCAGCTTTTGTTTTCTTCTATCTTTTACAGTATGAAGGCTTTTGAAAATATGCACACACTTGTTTCAAGCAGAAGAGACAACATCCAAATGTATCAGTGACTTCTGTAATTCACCTAGCTGAAACGTGTTCTGATATTCAAATACTTTGGTTCCACTGACAATAGTTCTGCTGAAAGCTGTGATTTATGTATCCTTTGGAATTTTAAATGTTTGGAAGACTTTCATTTAGAAGAATAGCAAAGCTTTTTAGGATATATTTCATTAGTTTCAATCATTGCATTACTTATGTAGAAGGATTAAAAAGCAATAAAAGACGAGTATAAAGGACAGCTGAATATTTTCATCAGTATTTTATTTCTTAATTTATTTTGAGGTAACAATGTTAGTTTCATTAAAATAATCAAGGTAAGACTAAGTTTAGATGTTTCTGGAGAGGCGGTTGTATTCTGATTATTTCCCAAATGTCTCAATAAAATAACATCCCATTCCAAGGAGGTGTTGTGTATTCTTTACTAAGTTATGCAGTTAACTATCTTTACATTTAATATCTTAAATCAGAATAACAATAATTACAGAAAGCCAAAAGCAGTATATATACATTCAATTTTCATTCATTCATTCTTCACTCATTCATCCATCAATTTCTATTATTTATATAGGTTCTAGGCTGTGTCACTGAACAATTAGAAGACACATCTTCAGGCAATAATACAAACTTTTGGACTTTCAAAATTGCATAGTGGTGTTCCTGCTCCTGAATCCTTGCCAATCTTCAAAATGTGCCTGGTGATTTTAGCAAGCTTTATCATATTGAAATTGAGGGGAAAGTAACCTAAGAGGTGGTCAGACACATCATACAGTATTTAGAACCTTAGTACTATATTCATTCATTTATTTCCTAAGCAAATATATCATTTCAAGGAAAGGGTAAGAAGATGATGAACTTCATTGGCTTTAGATTGATGTTCACTTACTTGTCAATAACTGTTATTAGCAGTTATTAGGGTTTGTATGGTTTGGTTTCAGTATTTTTCTTCTTGATATATTGAACAGTGGATCAAAGTAAATTCAGTACCAAAGCAGAATCAGTGATCTTTGGTTCTAAACAAAATATCAGCAAAGTCTAGATCTGTATCATTAATTCAAACCACTAATTCACAGTAGGATTAACATTTGAGTCTCTTTAACTAGAATGCCAAGGGTTGCAAATGTGCTTTGCTACTCAGTTATTGTCTCTCTCAAATAACCATAACTGCATAGAATAGCACTGTGCAGCAGCAAACCTAGAAAATAATTGCTGCTAATGTTCTCTGAGGCATCTTTCTGGAATCCTATCCAAGCACAACTCTATGATACAAATATACATAAAATTGCAGCGTTAAACAGCTGCAATGCACATACTTCAATAAAATATGTTATTGAAGTATGTGCATTGCAGCTGTTAACGCATCATTTTATCCTCAAATTATTTATTCCGGGACAATGACATACAGAATTGATGTATCCAGAATTGATATTTAGAAGAGTAAGGTTCAGTGATAGAACCTGCTGCCTCAAAACGTTATAAGACTGTCAAGGCAAAAAGAAAATCCTAAGAAAGTGGGGAAAGTATCCCCAATTCTACCACTAGAGGGACTCTTTCTAAATGTCCACAATTTC
The DNA here is from genome assembly GCF_051295495.1 of Thamnophis sirtalis. Taxonomy (NCBI): domain Eukaryota; kingdom Metazoa; phylum Chordata; class Lepidosauria; order Squamata; family Natricidae; genus Thamnophis; species Thamnophis sirtalis. The sequence goes on from NW_028261387.1 coordinate 60,953,591, forward strand.
AAAAGCTGCATGGATATTTTGGGAAAAAGTGAAAACTGGAGAATAATTTACTTCTGATTTTGATTTTGATTTTTGTTAAATGAGAAAGGAAAGCCTTTTCATATGGCTATTTGGCTGTGAATTTTGCATTGACAGGGAAAAATTATAAGTAATGGATATGAAAAAGTTCCCTTGTACTTTAGCTTTAAAAAAAAAAACCCCAAAAAAACAACCAGAAACACTGGTATTACTTTAACTACCATAGCTAAACTGAATGAATGTATAGCATAGACCAACAAAAGGAAAGGAAAAAAGAAAAGAAGGAAAAGAGGAGAAAATAAAAAAATAAAAAAGCCTAGATTCAAATTTTGCCAAATATTTTTTATCTTCATTTTATTCCTTTCTTGTTTCTGAATGATGCAGAATAAATAAATGTATATACAAATAGTGTGTGTGTAAAAAATAAATGTAATATGGACAAGAAACGTTTAATAGTAGAAATTGTACAGTTACTAGAAACAGAGAGGTTAGCTATATGTGCGCTTGTTCTGTAGCCTTCCCTAAACTTAGTGCCATTCAGATATGTGGCTTCAACAGTCAGGATTCCCAGGAATGACTACAGTGCCTAGTGAATCCTGGGAAGACACCAGGGTTGAAGAAGGTATTGTATCAAAGTCTAATAATGATCCTGTCTCAATATAACACAAGAACATAATTACACTGGGAGACATTTTAGATTGCCAGCATATTAATATCATGCTACAGAAACAGCTGCATATAACCTGCTTAGTGTGATATTGTTACGTGTATCCTATCAAAATTTCTTCTTTTAAGTTCATACTTGTATTAACAGTTCATATATGAATGGAATGAAATCTAATACAGGAGTGTGCATTAAATGCCAAACCAATATGTACTGCCATTTTTGCTGAAAACATCTATTTAGCAGGCTTCACAGAATTTGCCCGCAGTGTGACCAACCAATCTGGAAATGAAAATTATAATTTGAAGAATAATAAAGGAACTGAATATAATGCATCTATTGAGTACAATAAGGTATTAGAATCTACCCCAGGTTTATTCTAACACTTTTTTTTACTTAAAACAACGTGAATAATAAAGAAGCAAAGAGAAAACTTTACTAATAAAGGAACTCGTCTTTCTAGTGAAGAGTATCTATTGCCTAATTAACTGTAATAAAGCACTTTTCCGCTTTCCCTATACTATTTTTCTGCAGCACTTACAGAAAAATGAGTTGGTTTAATTCAGCAGATGCATTCAACTTTCTTCAAAATGATACTTTTTAAATAGGGTCCCAAGCTATAATAATTATGTGCAGATTTGTTGTAAACTGGTAAAGTATTAGATTTAGATTAGTATAAAATCCATCACACTTTGTTACTGTTTTGGCTTGTAGCCACCTTTATTTGTTAAAGAGATTTATGGAAATATGCTAGGAAAAAACCAGCAATATTTTGCAAACATGTAAGCATCTTAACATGCAGTTAGAATTGGCTATAGTCCCCCAACAAGTGAACATTTATGGAATAAATACTTTGTCACCAGACTTTAATTTTAAATTCTATTCTGCTTTTATTAAAAAAGGGTCCACCTGTAAATTTTTTGAACTCTCTCTCTCTCCCCCCCCTCTCTCTCTGTCTGTCTGTCTGTCTCTCCCTGTTTTTTTTATAAATGAAAGTGCCATATAATGATTCATAGCCTTTTCACATAGCCATTACAGGATATTTAAAGTATTAACCCTCTGGGAAAGGACATACCACACCACAACCTCTCCCATAAATGAATCACTCAGTGTATTTTTTGTTCTAAGCAAAAGATTGTTCATCCAAATAGGGAGCTGTCTACTGAGATTAGAGTTGAAAGGGACCTGCATAGGAATTGGAAGATGGATATAACTGCCAAGGAGGTTTTCCAGCAAATACTTAATAGCTGATCTGCAGAAGGAAAGTCAGAAGGCTGAACACAAAGCAAAAAAGCAACTTAAGCTCACAAAGTAAAATAAAAGCAACAAAAAAAGCTTTTGGGACTAAGTAGCAAAAAAGGAAGGAGGGTGTGGGACAACTGTTTGAAGAAGATGATAGTAATAGGTCACAGGGAGAGGACAGAACTAATCAACTTTGGATCAATTCTCTCCCATTTAAGTTTCCAAGGTCTGATCAGTTCTGTCTGAAAGTCTTAAAGGAGTATGCAAATATCATCTCAAAATCCTTTTCCATGATCATAGAGAAATCATGAAAGACAAACGGGGGGGGGGGGGTAAGAGAAAAAGAAGGATATGGGTAACTATGGCTAAATTACCTTGGTGTCCATACTAGCAAAACCTTGGAACTCATTAATTAACTAGCACTTTGTGAGCATTTGTTGAAACACTGCATTGATTAGCACAAACCAAGCATGAATTTACCAGGATAAAGCTAAAACAGCTTTATCTCCTCTTTTGACAGAATGTCCAGTTTAGGTCATCATGATAATGCAGAGGACATATAACACCTTGACTTCAGCAAAACCTTTGACAGTATCTCCTATGTAACTGCAATAGAGAAGACAGCAAATTATGGGCTGAACTAAGTTACAATATCATTAAATGAAGATAGAACTGTTTGAATAATTATATCCATTCAGTGTACATCCACGTCTCTGGATCAAGCTGAAAGGAAGCAACAGATTATAGGCCTACATATGGGGCCTTGTTATATTTTAAGATAATTATCAAATTGGATGAAGGATGAAAAATATGATTGTTAATATGAGTTTTCAGATAATGCAAATATGGAGAGATCAGCAAATGTCTTGAAGAACTATATCAAGAATAAGGGGGATCTTGGCAAAGGGCAAAAATGAACCAGATTAATCATCAAGGACAAATGCAAGATTCTTTATTTGTGTAATAAAAAAAATCATAGATATATAAAAGAATTGTACCAGGCAGTAATCATGGGAAGAGGATCTGGGTGTCTTGGTGAATCACAAGCTGAGCATTAGCAACAACAAAAAAGCAATGATAGACTGAAAAAATACAAGAATAGTGCCAGGTTCAAGAGAACTCAGTGTTCTTCTCCATTCTGAATTATTTAGTCCACACCTAGCATATTATGTGTCACCTAGCATATTATGTGCAATGTGTCAAAGCACATTGACAATCTGAAGTATGTGCAAAGGAAAGCAATTAACATGGCAAGGTTTCAGAAAATTCATGAGGAATTATTGAACTTGGATAATTTTAATGCAATAATAAAAGACTAAAGGAAGACATAATAGCTATCTTCAAGTGGCTAAACATCTGTCATGTACAATATGTGGTAGATTGTACAGTACTGCTACAGAAGGCGAGACTAAACACAATGGTTGAAGTTACAAGGAAGTGGATTTCAGTTGGGCATCAGGAAGAATTTCCTAATAATAATAATGGCTGTTGAACAATGAAACAATCTGCCATGGAAGAGAATAGATTTCCCTTCATTAGAGACATTTATACAGAGACTAGTTGACCATCTGTTAGAGATGACGTAGTAATGGATACTCACCAGGGGGTTGGACTAGATCATTGCAAGATATAATCCAACTCTCACATTCCATGATTCAAATTATTGACAATATATTTTCATATCAGATATAGTGCTGATTATGACCTTGAAAGCCCTGTGTGGTTTGGCTTCATGTAACCCATTAAAATGCTTTGCGGTTTTTATGGGGCATCTTGGGACGGATGCTTCATGGTTGCTGCTATAAATCTCTAGAATGCATTCCCTGCCTGAGTGGGCAGACTGACTACTTTGTTAGATTTTTCAAGTCTTTGAATTGTTGAACATTTTAAATCTTTTTGAATTAACACACCTATTTTATGACTTTTATTATTGTACATTGCCAGATAATTGGTTAATTGGTGATATGAAGTAGTAGCCTAGTAAACCTATTTTTATCTTTCAAGTGAATGAGATTTTCCAGCAGTGGAAATGAAAATGTTAAGTAGTTTAATGTAGAATTGGTAAGTAATTCTCTTTTGAGACTCAATTGTGTATCTATAAATTCAGGGAGCAGCCCCATCCCACTGCTGAAATTAACCTTCCTATTTGCTCTAATTAATTCTCCACCCAAAGAATGTCAATCAATGCTGTGGCTTCTTCCGTCTATGCGATGCTACTGTTCGACTAGAGAAAGCCTGCTCAAGTGCAACTCCCTTCTGACTCCGCTCTGCTTCCAGTCTTTGATCTCACAGACCCAAATGGGTCTCTCTGCTCCACCCTTTCATCTGGCCATTCCTCAATACTTCAAGCAGTTAATTACTCCCAGTGCCAATCCTGTGAAAGAGGCAAGAGGTTGCGTCATAAGACTCCCATGGCAGCCACGTGAGATCATTCACCTTAAATCAGGACATGCTCAAAGAGGCCATGGGAGAAGAAGCAAAGCAGTTTTTACTGATAGAAACTTCATGATGGGTGGATGAATCCTCACCAGACTTCTGAGAACAATGGTAGCTGCCGCCCAGCAAAAATTGAGTGCTGGTGTATCTCTAGTTCTCCAGAGACTAAATGAATGTAGGGAGTTTCCCCAGCTGCTTTCAAGTAGCACAGCCCATAGCTAGACTCAGGTTCAGTTCCTGCCATTCATGCCAGTGTTCCAGCTCAGACGTTGGGTGTTGGCTCTCATTATTTCAGACCCTGCCTTGTTCTCCTCCTCCTCCTCACCTCTCTCAGGCTATTGCTATGTTGGCTTGGGAGAGTAGTACAAAGAAAGGCCTGAGAATTAAGCACCATGTCTCAAGTAGATGAGATTGGCCAGTGGTGGAAATGGAATGTAAAGACCTTTGTCTAGAATTAGTGACACATTTTGAGCATATCCCTTACACACAGTTGCAAAATGCATTTCTCCTCTGCCCCACCCTATGGGCTTATTTATTGAAATAAATTGTTAAACCCCTCTATATAATTCTGGGCTTATTCTTTACTGGCTAGTTAATATGTCAGTGGCATGCCTCTCCAATTCAGTGTTTCTCAACCATGGGAGCTTGAAGGTGTGTAGATTTCTTCTCCTGGAATTCTCTAGCCACTATGGGAACTGAGCTTCACCTGTCTTCAAGCTGCCAAGGTTGAGAAACACTGCTCTGTATGTTTTTCTGCCATGTGCCAAGTTCTATCCTGAATGCCCCGTCACACATCACCATATCTGATTGGTAGTGCTACTTTTCCCATAATCTCCCTCCTTGGTTTCCCTGGGAACAGACAACTGCAAACTGAGTTTCACTGGCTGCTGCTAAAGTAGCAACACCCAAGTGATACATTAATTAAGTATATTAAAACAGTTGATGGCTTTGTATATTAACCATAGCCTAAAGAAAGTAGGGGTGGGGATAAGCACCCTCTCTCCCTGCCAAAAAATAAAAAAAATCACCTGTTTAAAGTTCTGATATCTTTTTCAAGGGAAAATTCTAGTGTTATCAAAGGGAACTTTGTTTGAACTTCAGATAGCTGCTTCAAAGGAAAACTTATGAAGGATTGGTCCAAAAGGAATTACACTTCCCTTCCCACTATCGCTTAGATTTATTCTGGAATTTTATCAGTGCCATGCCATGCCTGCTCTTAAATATCTAAAAGTGCTATTGGTATTCATTCCCTGAATGTAAGGAAAATGAACGAAGTTTTGTGTGAAATTTTGATAGACACCACAAACGTCAAATTATTTAATTGAATGAACTGTTTGTTTGTTTTGTTTAACATTATGGTAACCCTAGTCTGTTCTTTAGCAAGTTCTTCATTTCATCTGGATCTACTTAATTGTGGAACAGCAATTAAGGAACCAAGGCAGATTGCTGACACATTATACTTTTCTTTGTATTTGTTGCCTGCTTCTGCAGGGAGCTTGCTAAGATGCCTCATTCAGCAAGGACCAGACAGGGCAGGGTGGGTCATCCAAGCCACTTAAAGTTCCCTTTCCTCATCTTAGTAAGGTGGAACTCCTTTCCTCAGCTTCTGTTGAGTGCAATCTTTGGCATGCTTGGCATCTTGTAGCTAATGGTAAATAATTATATAATATGTGCAGCAGTGAGATTCATTTTTTTTTACGACCGGCTCTGTGGGTGTGGCTTTGTGGGCATGGCAGGGGAAGGATACTGCAAAATCCCCATTCCCTCCCCACCCCTACTAACCTGCTTTCCTGTTCAGGGCAACAAAAGAAGATCAGCTGGGAGGCTAGAAGGCAGTGGGGGCAGGGCCAGCCTATCTGCCGGTTCTCTGAACTACTCAAAATTTCTGCTACTGGTTCTCCAGAACTGGCTGAATACCACTTCTAAATATGTGGTGGATCAATTTTTTTAAAAAAATCAGAAATGAAATTAATTTAAGGCTTCACATGAAAAATGTCATGCAAAATTTTTCGTAGAGTCTTCTTATTTGGGCCTATTCTTTAATTATGTTATAACTTTGAAGTTTTTATAACCTTTTCTATTGGAGATGCTCTATGAATACGTTCTTGCTTTGGGCATCCTGTTGGTCTAGATCAGAGCTGTCAAACTCGTGGCCTACGGGCTGGATGCATCATGTGCGGGTCACACCCACGCCCAGTTTAGCGAAGGAGGAAAAAGTCACAATACGTCATGTGACGACACCATGGTTACAGAAGTTTGACACTCCTGTTCTAGATGGATCTCAATATACCTTTCATATAATTCCATGTTATAGCGATTAGAAGGTTGGTTGTTGTTGGGTTTTTTTGTACTTCCTAGAATCACTTCTAATTTTTGTATGTCCACTATTAATCAAAAAATTCAGGCTGATGCTATCTTTTCTTTCTCTATTTCAGAAACCATTACTTAAGCATTTTGGTCTCACCCTTATACCAGCGTATAAAAAGAAGAGCAATTCTTAATTACTGATTGGCCAAAAGATTTTCCACTCCCAGAGAAATCACAGATCCTGCTGTTTGGTTTATGACAGAGGGATGTAAGTTCCAAGTTACTGCATTCCAAGAATGGCGCAAGAGTCTCATTAACGATACATATTGCAGCTTCTACTTAAAGAAGAATGTGAACATGTCAATATCATGGGAAGGGTGGTACCCTAATCAAGAGCAAGGCTTAGATCAGCTACTTGTTCTTTCTCAAGTCTAATATATGGAGCACTTGAGAGCCTTGTACTTTTCTAATTATAAAACCAAAATATATTAGCTTATAGAAGCCATTCCATGCTTCTAATTTTAGATAATAATTCAGACTAATTTATGTAGTTGCCCATTCTCACTAACAAGCATTTCTAGATGGCATGGAACAAAGTCAAAAACAGTTAAATGCGATAATAATAAATAAAAGAACAAATACATATAAAAATAAAGTTAAGAAATACAAAAACCAATTAAAACCAAGAATAATAGACAGAGAGATGTTAAAAACAGCAGAATCACCACACAATTTCTCCTATTCCCTGGAATCCCCAGGCATGCTGGCATAACCATATCTTGAGGGACCTCCAGAAATTCAATAGTGATGAGGCCAACCTCACCTTTGTGGAGAGAGGGGGGGGAGGGTATTTCATAGTGCAGGTACCAAAGCAGAAAATGCCCACCTCCTACAGCTCAGCAAATTAGCTCCCTAGGCAACGGAACACACAGCGTGCCCTCTCTGTTGCATCTGGTACGTTGAGCAGATGAAATTAGAGAGAGAAGGTCCTTCAAATAACCTGGTCCCATGCCATGAAGGGAACCAGATCCTTTTGTTATCTTTTGTTTACATAGCTAACTTTTTCATCCTCTCCTAATATCTATCTCATCATTTCCTAATATTCATGGCTATCCAGAAGGTGGGGTCAATTGACATCTCATCTATCATGATGCCAATTCTGCACTTGCATCAGGATGTAAGTGCATCATTTGCATTACAATGTCACAATATCGGGAAACACCTGGGCTTATTTTGACATCATTGATTCTACTGGCAGCAATGCTAATATTGTTTTCTTTCCCTCCCTGATTAGTGTACTGATCTAATTAAGTGATTATATATGTCCATTGATTCTGATGTAATACTGTCAGAGGGATCACAACAATATAATTAATATAGTGAAAAAGGTTTAATAATAATTCATGTATTCATTTTTTTATTCTGCCAAGTTCCTTAAAACTACCCAGACAATTACCTGTAGTTTTCTTGAGAAGATTTTTCATAAGTGGTTTGTTATTATCTTCTTCCTAGGGCTGAGAGGGAGGGAGTGACCCATCCAGGTGGCTTTATGCTTAAAGCAGGACTAGAACTCATAGTCTCCCAGTTCCTAGCCTGATGCCTTAGCCACTATGCCAAACTGGCTCTCCATTTCACAGATAGCCCACTACATGCATGCATGCATGCATGCATGCATATCCCATTTTGTTGATTTATTATATAGTCTAAACTACTGATTACACCATCCAGTAATATATAATGATAATTATATATTATATAATTATAAAATTCCAAGAAAATCTAACGAATCGTTAGATTGCATTTAAATATATAAAATGACAATCCCTCCTTTCAGTCAACCTTTGTGAATGAGATCCTGTCATTTGTTAATAGCATAGCAGATTTCAGAAGGCATATAAGCAGCTAATCATCAATTTATCAATTAGTATCAACATTTAATTTATACAGTTTTATACAGTGATTTTAGGCTGCCCAGAACTACCTTGAGATAAGATTGGGGGCCTATAAATTTTACAAATAAATAACCATGCCTTAGATATTTTGTATATGACCTTCCTGGGTTACCCAATATTGTATGTTTATGCACAATTAAACTTGAATTTATTCAGAATAAAGTAAGCCAGAAAGCTTTTACCTAACTAACTTGCGATAAAAATTCTACACTTGTTTCTGTGTTTCATTTTTCTATCCTCAGGTGCTTTCAAGTTCCCTGGATGAGCTGCATAATGATGAGTGGGTCATTATTCTCCACCTGTCATGGAGTGAGCAGAGAACTATGAGATTTGCTCTCCTGCCTGGTCTGCTTCTGTTTCAAGTCACTGCAATCACTTAATTTCCTCCCAAATGTCAGATTTTATACACCCTTGGGGCTACCCTTGCACCAGGAAGAAGCACGAAGAGAAAGGGGGGAAATTGAGATACTGCTAAAGCCTGTCTCAGTTCATGGGCTGAGGAGGAAGCAAAGGCAATGACACCATGATATAAAAAAGGTATAATTGCAAGAGAAAGCTCATAGAATGTGTTAAAGTTAATTCCTCTTCCTGTTCAGTGTGACAACTTTTGATGTTGTTGGATTTATGGCAAGGTGAACCAAGCCCATACAAGCAGAGAGCTCCAAAGATATGTGCTCAGAAGGGCAGAATACGACAAGCCAGCACAGATGTAGCAATATCTATTGAGCTGATTCTGTGTAATTTATCTAATAATTCCAGAAAGCCACTAAGATTCCATAGCAAAGCTGAATTGCTCAATCAGAGGACAAGTTCTCTTTATTCAAGAGTGAAGTGCTTTGGGCTGGGAAGTAAGGAGATCTGAGTGCTCTGATTCTACAGAATAGGGAAAATGAACGAGTAACAGTAAGATCCCATTCCCAGGAGGCAGCACAATATAGTACTCTCTTAAGAATTGTAGGATGGAATATATCTCATCAAACTGATCTTCATAGTTTTGCTGGAGTTTGGAAAGACAAGACTCAACAAGACATGCAGGCATTGTAGAGAAGCAGAGAAACCACATTCTAACACACACAAAAAGTGATTGCATGAAGTTACAAACAGGCCTGCAAAGCCAATAGTATGATTGCCTGCACTCTGAGATATTGGAAAATTTGCAAGATTCATCACAGCAGATTGCTTCAGAGTTTATTAAAAAAAATTACTATTCTGCACTGAAATTGGGCTATGCTTGCAATTAGTATAAGCTTGACAACTTTATTGTACTGAGCCTGAATCCAGAAACAAACTGCACTGTGACAGGATTTAAAGATTATGTATCTTTAATGATCTGACATTTAATTTACTTAATATAGATTTATTCTTATTAAAACCAGTATTTTATATAAATAGATGGTGGATGAAGCAAAATAAAAGACAAATAGCCAAGATCTAATAATTGATAACTGCCATGATATTTTATTTATGATTTGCTAATTAATCCCATTTTCAAATTACAAGTTAAATTTATTATGGCATACAGTAGCCTTAATGAAATATATTTGTATATATTTAAATCAACAGAGAAATGGGGGGCTTTCCTTGTAAATTTTCTTTTTCTTTTTTTAAAGTGTGACAGGTATTAATCATATTACATTTTAAAAGGAATAATAGAGGTAAGCAAATCAATTCTTGTTCAGATTGGTAATTTGGTTCTGATTTGCAATTTAATTCTGACCTCCAGTTCAGAATAGAAAATCAACTTGATCCAAATCACTGAAATTAAGTGGAACAATGCAGGCTTCTAATAACATTAAACACTTTTTACACAAGTGTGAAAGTATGGCTGTTGTAGAATTTTAAATTGTTGTTTTTATTTTATTTTTTGTATCCCCTCCCTTTTTTATTGTGAGCTGCCCTGAGTCTCTCGGGAATAGGGCGGCATATAAACTCAATAAATTGAATTGAATTGAATTGTATCTCAATTGCCCGCAAGTTTAATGCATACAATACTATTGATAAAGCCAGTTTAATTTAGTCATTTGATTGTATTGTTATCAACTGTCCAAACTGACATATAACCCCAATAAACTAAATTAGGTGTTGTTAACATGAAGTGATATTTATTTAAAACAATTTCTCAACACTCTGACTGCAATGCAAGAAAACATTGTAATAGGGAGCCTTGCTGTTTATAATACTCATGTCCCATTCTGCCTTCTGACTGGATCACCATTGTTAAAGCATCCTATCAGCATTTGGTGCCCCTAGAACCTTCCTAATACTGTTTTGTCTGCCCCAGCTCCTGCTGATTGGCTCTCAGCTAAAGATTTTTGAATGTCTGAAAATCTCAGGATTTTTTCTCCTGAATTTCCTTCCTTTTTGTGTCTGTTTGCTACTGCTTTGTCCATAACACAAAGACAATTTAAATCACTATTTGTTTAATATGCCAATGAGATCTGTAACAACATTCAGCTGCATAGAGAGAACCATTTTAATATTTCTGCCATCCATGCACTCCTTCAAATTGTTCATTGACTCCATTCTTCATCCTACCTTGTTCAAATGTTTAAAGTCACTGAAAAGATCAATGACTAGTTATATAGCTTTAGTACTGCCGTTTACATATTTTAGATGACCATGCAGTAGGCTTCAGAAGTGGGTATTAACAGACAGTTGTTGCTTATTAATTTTTGGAATTTGCATGGTAGTTTGCAGTCATTTGTTGTCCCAGCTTAGCCTGCAGCTGAGGTTCCTGGGTATTATAACTGGGAATTCTCATCTAAAACATACGGAATCAAATGATTTCTGAGAGGTAATCCTTTATCCTAAGAAAAAGATACAACAGAGATGATTGTAAGTGGTTTGAAATTGTTGATGCCACCAAAATTAGAGTTTTCAATATGTTATGGTGTGGCATTGACAGAGAACATCTTGCCCAGCACAGTCATATGATCCATTTGGTACGTTTACTGAGGGAGAGGGAGCTCCAGGTTTTCCTCACCATTGGACTTGATGTTAGCCCTGGAAGTATGGAACACACTCCCTGGACACGTGATTATCCTCAGATGCAAAACCCTCCCCTCTCAAAATTATTTTTATTTTAACAGACCGTAGAGTCCTGGAGTGTTTTGACGCCCATCTGTGCTTTATTATTTATAATAGTTTTTTAATATTGTATTGGCTCATTTTTACTAAAATCATGGCATCCGGCTCCCTCAATTCCTGGCAAATAGATCTGGAAAAAAAGAAAGTGACAGATTTTATTTTCCTGGGCTCCAAGATGGGGACTGCAGCCAAGAAATTAAAAGACGATTGCTCCTGGGGAGGAAAGCTATGGCAAATATAGATAGCATACTAAAAAGCAGAAACATCACCCTGCCAATAAAAGCGCATGTAGTAAAGGCTATGGTTTTCCCAGTTGCAATGTATGGCTGTGAAAGTTGGACCATTAGAAAGGTTGAGCGGCAAAGAATTTAGGCCTTTGAACTATGGTGCTGGAGAACACTCCTGTGAGCCTCTTGGACTGCAAGATGATCAAACCGGTCAGTCCTAGAGGAGATCAACTCTGACTGCTCAATCCTGGGAAGGATTGAGGGCAAAAGAAGAAGGGGATGACAGAGAATGAGATGGCTGGATGGAGTCACCAAAGCAGTAGATGTGAGCTTAAATGGACTCCAAGGGATAATAGAGGACAGGAAGGCCTGGAGGAACATGGGGTCACAATGGGCTGGACCCGACTTCACAACTAACAACAACAATAACATTAGCTCATTTTTAATATCTGGAGATCATATTAATCAATAATCCTATCTCACTCTCTGATTAGTCAATGCTAATTGGACATCTTCAAAGAAGCATGTCATATGTGAGAAATAGAAATAGGCTAGAGTGAAACAATACTTGTATGTTATCATTGAAGAACTTTAAGTGCTGGTCAGTAAGAGTTGAAGTGTGGGATGCACCATTTACGCAAAAAAGCAAGACAATCATTCTGATATACTATTCACTGCATGTGGAAAGTCACAGGGTTATGATGGTGATGAAATATTAAGAGACAGATAGTAAAGTAAATGTATAGATAAATGTGCATGGGGCAATTGATGGTATATCTTTTAGAGACAAGGAAGGGCCGGCACATTATTATTTTAACTATTCCTATCTTTGAAAACAATGTGTTTCCCAATGTGTACAACAGAGTTCTGCTTTGTTTTAGAAAGGCAGGGCAGATTAACAGTACAAGCAGTTATTTTTCTTTCTTTCTGTCCCTTGCAATGTTGTTTTATTTGGATGAAAACACTTTACAAATTTTGTCCATGTTCTAAAGATAAAAAATAAAAGCAAAGAGCTGTGCTAAGCAGCAACACTAACATCAGGGAGGGAGAATATCTGGAGCTTGAGCTTTAGAAAGAGGAATTACGTGAAAACATGGCTTGCAGATTTTCTTTATCTGTAAAAGAAACACCTGCTTTTGTATCCTATTATCAGAATTTTAAGGGATGCAGTGGCTCAGTGCACAGACACTGAGCTTGTTGATCAGAAAGGTTGGCAGTTCAGCAGTTCGAATCCCTAGCGCGCATAACGGAGTGAACTCCTGTTACTTGTTCCAGCTTCTGTCAATTTAGCAGTTTGAAAGCATGTAAAATGCAAGTAGAAAAATAGAAACCACCTTTGGTGGGAAGATATTCCGTGCACCTTTGGCACTGACCTCATGACCATGGAGACATCTTCGGATAGCATTGGCTCTTTGACTTTGAAACAGAGATGAGCACTGCCCCCCTAGCATCAGGAACCACTAGCACATGTATTTGAGGGGAACTTTACCTTTATCAGAATTTTTGAGAATGTCTTTCTTAATTGTCCCCCTGAACATTGTTGTTAGGGATAGCAGAGTATTCTTTTGCCAAATTAGGGTGTTTTTTTTAAAAAAAATAATCTTTCTTCAATCTTAATTCATCCCTGGCTATGGGAAAAATGTCCTTATAAAATTTTCCTGTAGGATTTAATTGAAATGTGAAATGCCATGTAGACTGCAGATTGCTGAGCAGAAGGTGATGCAATGAAAGCCACCTCAAATTTGAATAAATTGAAAATAAATGGAAGTTTTGATCCCACTCAATATCTCTTCCTTGAAGGGATTTATGAAAACAAAATGTCATCAAACTGAGTAAGAGGCTGTTCAGATGATTTTTCTGCATGGCATAAGAATAGATAGCTGAGGCAAGGTAGTGTAGCAGTTAATTTTTGGATTAGGAGTGGAGATGCTCCTGCTCAAGTCAAACCTCTGTCATGGAAGCTCATGACTAACTTTGGACCAATAAGGTAATGGTAAAGGTTCCCCTCGCACATATGTGCTAGTCGTTCCTGATGCTAGGGGGCAGTGCTCATCTCTGTTTTAAAAGCTGAAGAGCCAGCTCTGTCCGAAGAGGTCTCCGTGATCATGTGGCTGGCATGACTAAACACCGAAGGTGCACAGAATGCTGTTACCATCCCACCAAAGGTGGCTCCTATTTTTCTACTTGCATTTTTACATGCTTTCAAACTGCTGGTGGCAGAAGCTGGGAGAAGTAATGGGAGCTCACTCCGTTATGCAGCACTAGGGATTCAAACTGCCAAACTTCAAATCTTTCTGACCGATACGCTCAGCGTCTTAGCCACTGAGCCACCGCATCCCTATACCCAGCCCTAAATATTAAACTTGAACTGTTGCTTCAGAGTTTGAAAGGTGATTCGGTTGCACAGTTATCAAGATCATGATTTCCTCAGGAACAGTGATGATTGAGATGTTCTGACACAGTGGAGAAAAAGGCATCAACAATATATTATTGCAATTTCAAGCTCCTGACCTTCCTACCAGACAGAAATTTGAATACTAGGCAGTCCCAGCTTACAGACAGTTCCTGTTTAATAATCATTGCATTTCTGACATGCAAACAATCAGAGACAAGTAGGAACTTTTCAATTAAAAGGGACAACATTCTAACAGATAACTTATGGCAGTACGATCCCATTATTTGCTAGTGGATACTACATACTGTAGCAGTATATTAGTTCTTACTTTGTCAATACTCCTTTGGAAATATCCTTTCACCAAATTTCCCATCCCAAGGGTCAGACAGCATAAGGTTAACCACATTTCTTTGTGCAGTAGAGTGCTTGGTTGCATAACCTTTCATTTTTGGCTGCAGGGTGAATGGAAAGAGATTAGAAGAGGCAGCAATTGTTTGAAGTGCTCTACAAAATTAGTGAATGTTTAATGTGTAACATTGTTGTTTCAGGTAAAATCTTATTAAAGCAATAAGCCAAACACTGAAATCTTTTCTCCTTTTTCTGCCACCTACATTCTGGCAATTTTTCATCTAATGCCAAAATTGCGCCACCAATGGCAGAGCGTCACTATGCTCCTATGTCTTCATTTTCATTAACATAAGTGATGATGTAATCATCAACCAGGAGGCCTAGTTCAAGCACAAGCAGTCTGTTTAGTTTCATTACCTAAGGTATTGAGATTGTTTTTGTGATTCTTACCATCTTTCTTTATATCCCAAATTACATGTGTTAACACGTTGTGTGAAATTCACACCCATGCACGCACGCATGCACACATCCACACACACACACAAACAAGGAGATACTGAATATGACAAGCACAGTACAATTATTTTAAACCATTGAAGAAATCTACCATGTGTGTGTGTGTATGTGTGTGTGTGTGTATACATACATACATACACACACACCAATGGTGGGTTGCTCTTACAGTCACTACCAGTACGCTCACATGTTCTGTTCGCACATCCACCACCCCTGCGACAACCAGCTGATTGTTGTACTCATACAGGCACTGCACACTGTGCATGCGTGCGCACTTTGCCGTTTGCCATAAAAACAGGTATAGAGCAGGTGGGCCAAAAGAGCCACCATACTGGTATGCTCTCAGCTGCTCCGGGCACGACCGGTACAGCAACCCACCTCTCATACACACACACATATATGCACACAGATATAATATATAAATGGCTGTGTGTGTGTATGTTCCAGTATAACTCTGGAAAGCCTTGAGCAATTTCAACCAAACTTGGTACACAGATGACTTACTCTCTGGAAAAAAATATTGTGGGGTTACGACATCCCCAACACCCCTCTGGGTGTGTGTTCTGTTAAGATACAGCCTGTTGTGCCATAAAATGGCTTCTACTGTAGCGCAGTGAGTTGCCATGGTAATGGCTTCACTGTACTCCACAAGTGGGCTCCCTCTGGTAAGGGAGAAAAATCCAACATTAGAAATTACGTTTGGTATGGACATTTCACCCTATAAATAAATTCCCGGGCAATGCCTGGTTATCAATTAGTTAATTTATACATGTGAGCTCACTTGTGATTTATTCCAGTTGAGTGTGAGACCAAGTGGGAAGCTAGCAAAGGTAGTCCCTTACAGCTCGGACTTCTGTGGCTAAGCAAGGCAATTGTTAAGCGAATTGCATCTTTTTAACCACCTTTCTGGCCACAGTTTGTTAGGTGAATCACTGAAGTTGTTAAGTGGATCATGCAATCGTTGAGTGAATCTAGATTTCTCCATTGACTTTGCTTGTTGGAAACTGGCTGGGAAGATTGAAAATCACCTGAGCCTGAGACACTGAAACTATCATAAATACATACTGGTTACCAAATGCCCAACTTTTGATCATGTGACTGTAAGAATACTGCAATTGTCATAAGTGTGAGGACCAGTTGTAAATAACTTTTTTCAATACCATTGTAACTTTGAATAGTCATTTAATGAGTAGACTGTATTTTGCAAACTACAGTACACCAAAGAAGAAATTTTAGAATAAAGTATATATTATGCCAAATACCATTACCTTAGGGAAAATAGAAAAGTATCTATCTATCTATCTATCTATCTATCTATCTATCTATCTATCTATCTATCTATCTATCTATCTATCTATCTATCTATCTATCTACTTCAAGCAAGTAGAAGAGTGAGGCAAAATTACAATGGGAAAAACAAGATACTGAGAGAAACTATAATTGCCAGATTTATAAAAATGAGAAACAGAGAGAAGCAGAAATTGACTGATCCATCAATCCCGGTTATTATTCAGTCAGAAATCCAGGAAACTTAGAATGGCAAAAATCTACTTACCCTATGGTCAGTTACTGCTAACATCTAGTTCTCAGTTAGTTGTGTCACCCTAATTCCTGTTTTTTTCTCTGAAATATGAATACATCTAGTTCTAACTTCTCTGTTTATGTGAAAAGAAGAATAGTGTTCTTCAAAACTTCCATAGCTATGAATACAATGAAGTTTTATGTATCAGAAATATCACTTAGGTTTACATAAAAAGAATTTCATAATACTATTTATTCTCAATGAAAATGTTATCATCTGCATGATTGTCATACCCAGATTCTGAGAACAAACACTCATTAGAAGAATTTTCATTAGACGAAATTCATTTTAGGCCTTTTTTTCTCTCAGTTCCTTTGCTCAGCTTAAACCACAATAGATGTCGCTTCTTCTCACCCATCATCCACTCAATGGCCTACTAGCTTGTTCCTGGTTCATCATTTTTCTTCAACATTCTTAGCCTCCTTCCACTACTACTTACTCCATTATTACTGCTTCTGCAGTCTGAACATCATATCACCAAAAGATCAGATGAAGGGTTCTCAGGATGCTGCCATGACACAGTGAAAGCACTCTGGATTGACATTTGCTGCTCTACTACTGCTGCATCCTAGGACATGTTTACAATTTGTATACTCTATTGTGCCTCATCAATAATGCTCAATAGAGAAATCTGTAGAAATTGATGCTGTGTGTTTGTGTGTGTGTGTGTGTGTGTGTGTGTGTGTGTATAAAACCTCCAGACAAACATACACAAATGCAATACACCTCTGTATTTCTTTTTCTAGATTTGCAACTAGGGAGAAGAATGTGTAGTGAATTAAAAGGAATGCTTGAAGTTCTGTGAAGCTCACAAAAACATAGGCAAGATTTGATTATATTGTTATTATAACATCCTACATCTGATAAAGTCAAAGGGAACAGGGAAATATTCCAGGTTCAATCACATGCATTATTCATGTGATAATTAATAGGTTAGTGATCTGGGAAACTCTGACATTCCTGGCACTGTAAGCTGTAGTTCCCAAGAAGCAATCTTGACTATATCAGGAGAAAACTTGCACAGAGTAAATTTTCCAATATATTGGTATGAAAGATCATAATCACTGAATCAAACAAGCATTCTATTGCTTTTTTAAAAAAATTCTGATTGGAATCCTTTTTCTTTGATTCTTAGACCCACAGGGATCAACTGTGGGAATGAGACCATGTGGAAATGAAGGAAATATTTTAATTGTTTTTCAGAAAGTTTTAGAGACCTTCCTTTCTTCTGACTATCTACCTACCTAAAGTGTATTTTAACCTTTGTACAATTTTTGTCAAGTGCAATAAATCATGAGCTAGGATAGAGTTCAAAAGCAATACAAGTTTATTTCATGATACCTATATACCTGTGATGGTGAACCAGAAGTGGAACACAGAGCCATCTCCCCAGGTATGCCAGCCATTGCCATTTGCTCTTCCAGGTTTCAGTGCAGACATGCACGCTGTCCAGTTGGTCTTCTCATGTGCATGTGTACCAAAAGACCAGATGACCAGTTCGCATGTGCATGCCAGAAACTGGAAGCTCAGTTGTTCTTTCAATTTCTTGCGCTCCTGTTTCAGCACTTGGTGCCGAAAAGATTCGCAAATACTGCTATATACCATAATCTGATTCACTATGGCCAAGGAAAATTGACACCAGAAAGGCCTCAATGGACTTCAAGGGAGGCTGGACTTACAGAGATGTAGAGACTCCAAACTGATGATACAGTTGACCCTGCCCTCAGACTCAGTCTGAATATCTCCTACATCTTTCATTATCTCCTACATCTTATGACCTCAAAAAAGTAGGTTCCAGAAAATATAGAGAAATAAGACAGGAGTTTGTAGTAAGAACTATTTACATTTTAAAATTAAAAAAAAAGATAATAACATTTCTGCAATAGAATAGATTGCATTTTGCATGCTTCCTCTGTGAAGATTGTTGAACTTCATTCTGGGTAGTTCCAGCCTTTAGATGTGAGTATATGTATATAAGAGATGTCATTACAAATTTATTGGAAGAGAAGAAAGGGAAAAAAATAAATGAAATCTATATTATGCAGCATTTACGCTGCATAATGCTATGCTGGTCACTGTCTCATCTGACAAACTATAGCAGAATAAAGATAAGGATTTTAGAGCTAGGCTCTTTCAGATTATGCTTATTTGTATGTGTGTTTGTTTAAGATCACATGTACATATTTTATACTTGGACAAAATTAGATTACATTCCCAATAAATTCTACACTTATCTTCTCATCCTGGAGCAATCCAGGTTGAATGGAGATTGTGGGAAGAAAGGTAGCTGCACTCAGAAAGTCCAAATCATTCATGAAGCCTCAGGTTATCCTGACTCCATTTGGGAGGCTTCTTCCTAGCCAAGCTACAGATTTAACCTTATTAAAGAAATAGCTGAT
Organism: Thamnophis sirtalis; assembly: GCF_051295495.1. Lineage (NCBI taxonomy): Eukaryota > Metazoa > Chordata > Lepidosauria > Squamata > Natricidae > Thamnophis > Thamnophis sirtalis. The sequence goes on from NW_028261387.1 coordinate 60,972,764, forward strand.
GCACAACTATCAGTAGGAGTCAATATTGTTGTTAAGATAAGAGAAAGCAAGCAATGTCCTCTCCCATATTTACTGAGCCACAGTCACCATGAGTCCATCAATTGTGGTACCGCCTAAACACCTACCTTCTTATTTTACATTGTTGCTTACCTAAGCACAACTTACACTTCAGCCTTTACATTTCCTCACAAGATCAATGCACCACCTCCCTATTGCAGAGGTTCTTACATTGCAAGTCCTCCTGCAATCTTCTACCTATTTGTGTGTTGCAAAGGCTTAATAGCTAGTTATTGCCACATTCACCTCCCCTGAGATGCTTCCTTACAACTGGAAGGAAGGTCTCATGAAGCCAAATCAACCCAGGGAATTGGATGGGGGCAATTCTATAAGGGCTTCAATTGGAGCTACATACCTGCATTTCACTCAGTTTTTTAGAGTCCAAGCTACATCCAATGCTACATCAAAGCAACATGAAATGAAAAGCTGGGGAAAAGGCATATAAATTATCCAGATATCCTGGACTCATCTCTGTATACACACAGGCACACAGGCACACAGAGAGACACACAAATACACAAACACACTATAACTGTACACACACGCCAACACTGGTTTGCCAGGTGAATGTGGGAAAATCGTATTCACATCATGATGATTGTAAGATTTGTTTCTTACAGCCAGTTTTATGTAGGAGCTAAGGCATCAAGCTAGAAACACCTGGCCCCGAACCAGTCACTTTTCCCCAACTTTAGCAAGCAGGCAAACCATTTCTGAAAAACCTTGTCAAGAAAACTTCAGTCACTTGTCTCGTCTCTAAGAATGAATGAATGAGTAAGTGAATGAATGAATCAAATGTATGCAAAAATCAAGAGGAAGATAAATATTATTGTTATTGGATTATATTGCAGTATATATTTGGATACACTGCAATTGTTTTTGGATTTCAACTCGTATTATCAGTAGCTAGCATAGGCAGGTATGGGAAATATATTTGGTTGTATGGAGGCCACTAGATGCACATCCTGCATCTGTCAGTGCTTCCTTACTGGTGTCTTTTCTTGAGCTCATACAGTAGCTTTATGGTTCTAGGAAAATATGCCTTCATCTAAGAAGGTGCCAATAGCATGTCTACACACCCATCTCAGGGCACTTTGTCACACCCTATTGGGACCTTCCTAACTTCCATAACTACTGTGACAACCCAGAAAAAAGACACAGTGCCAACAGGTATGACACAAATGCCTGCAGCTAGTACAAAACATTGTTTTGGCTTATTTATATGTTTGCAGAGCTGCTGACATGTACATGCATGTATTGTATATATTTTGTCTGCCTGTATACATGTAGGATTACCATCCTGGAACTTTCAAAAAAGAAAACCCTTTGGAAAAGTAATTTTTATTTTATATATTGTTGCGAGCAGAACACAAGAAATGTTTTTACTTTTCTATTCGTAACCTGCCCTTTCTTGGAGAGTTCAAAGTGGTTTATATGAAAGTTATGTCCAACATATCTCTAAAACAAGAACCCTGTAGGTTGAGCTGAGAAGGATGACCAAAGGATGGCCAAAGTCACTGAGTAATTCCTCTTGTTAAGTGGGGACTTAGTCTAGTTCTTTCTGGTAAAAGCCCAACACATGCACGCTGTCCTAAATTCACAGTTTTCCATACACAGTACTTAAGTTATACAATTCACCCATCCCATTCCTATTTTCCATGGTGCTCATCATGAACATTCTCCTTTCTTCCTTCCCATCCCCCTGTATTAATATCCTCCTCTTCTTCCTCCTCCTCCTCCTCCTCCTCCTCCTCCTCCTCCTCCTCCTCCCCTTCTCCTTCTCCTTCTCCTTCTCCTCCTCCTCCTCCTCCTCCCCCCCTCCTCCTCCTTCTTCTTCTTCCTGTTGGTTGCAAAAGGCCACACTGCTTGGCTCCATACATATACTACATTATGATATTAGTTTCTTGAGAAGAATTTAATGTGTGTGAAAACTAAAGAACTGGCAGCTGTTGACAGGGTTTGTAAGGAGCACAGTAGCTGGATCCAGGCAGAGGAGAAGGACCAAAGAAAATGAAAAAAAGAAGCAATGATTGGGGGGGGGAGTGGAAATACAGGACAAAGAGGGAAGGCACAGAGAAAGGTGTTCCAATAAGGAAAGAGCTCAGTGTGTTTCATGTGCCATTCAACCTGAGGAGTCCATCATCCATCAATCAACTTACCTTTGCTATGTGATTTTCCTGGCAATACATAGGAGTGGTTTATCATTACCTTCTCCCACACAGTAAGAAATTATGCTTTGATGTTGTTGAAGAGATCATTCATCTCCACTTCTTCCCATAATTGTGTTCTGCAGTATTTGTTTGCATGAACTGGACAGCAAATATGATCTTCAACCCTTGGGTGACCTGCTGGGAGTATATATTCTTGGTTTACATTTCTGGCATTCTTCATTTTCATTCATCATCACTTCCAAGACCAAATCTCACTACAGTGAAGTAGTATAGTAGGATCATTTGGACATACTGAGTAAATTTAATCTGAAAAAGAGGTCACTGTGGGGAAATAGACTAGTACTCTCTGAAGGATTAGCATGTTGATAGGACAGATCATCATAGAAAAAAAGAGTTGACAGTAACATGATGGCATATAGTAAAAAAAATATCATGTAGAAGAAAGAATAGTTTCAGAAAAAGCCAGGACAAACAACAATTACATGGAAGAAGATTTCAGTTGGAAATTGGGGGTGGGGAATCTAACTAATTAGAGCTATCATGGGAGATAGTGGACTTTTCTTATTGATGGTGTTAGACAGAGGCTGAACCAACCATCTGTCAGGGGCACAGTGATAGTGGACTTGACTCCTGCTCTGGGCAGGAGTTTTAATGCTAGTAAACAACCCTGGAATTCCGAAGCCGTCACCTCTCCCAGGCAAGCAACTAACCACACTAAGCTTGCTTAACTTCTGAAATCAAAAGACATAGGGCCAGAGTGAAATAGGCCAGACTGTATCTAATCGGCCTCTTGCCCTTCTTGTTTAAATTAATCCTTGTAATGGAGAACCTCATATGCCATCATTACCATCATATAAACATCCTGTGGATCCTTTAAACAAGAAACTTTGTCTGATGCATGAGGTGTTATTGTCATTTGACTGCAATATAGATGTACACATTGGAATTGGTAAAGGTAATTATGAAGGGAGGGGTATTACTCAAAACCAAGGCAGCAATGCAAGAGATAGGAATGTCACATTACTATGAAGAGCGTTTGTGAGTATATTGCTCTGCATAGTAATGTGACACACCTACTTCTTGCATTCCTAGGCCTCTGGCCTTACTTTGTAATAATGCTTGTCTTGGGTTCCTAGTGGCTGTAGATACAATCTAAACGTGTATGATAATCAGGGGTGGGCTGCTGGGGGTTTGGGCAATTCTCTAGCTAGGATTCTGCCCAGTTGGTGAACCTCCAAATGGCTGGCCACACCCATGCCCACCCCACCCCTCCCATCCCACCCCATCCCAGGAGTCTCCACACAGCCTGTTCATTATGCCAGGTAAGTGCAGGGCCTGTGTGGAGGCTTGGGGAGGGTGAAAAATGGGCCTACCAGAAGTTCAGGAAGTCCAGAAATGGGTCTCTTTCCAGCCTCCAGAGGCCCTCCGGATCCCAAGGGAAGCAGTTTGCACCCTCCCTGTGGCTCGAGGAAAGCCCCTGGAACCTGGAGAGGGTGACAAATGCCCCCCCCCCATCATGTAGGAGGCTGACTAGGCCAGTCCCATCATGGCCAGGCCCACCCAGCAACGGGGCAGCAAACCTGTTACTACAATTTTTGAAGCCTTGATGATAATACTTGGGGCCTCTGACAGAATGAGTTCTGGACCACAATAAATGCATTAGGACACAATCCGTTGCTGTGGACTTCTGTTCCTTTGACAGAACTTTATCCAATTTAATCTTGCTTTACAGTTTCCAATCCAATTCAGATCTACTTTAAGTGGCCTCCCAAACCTGCAGAGCAGAGTGACTTCCATATAGGGCAGTGGTGGGATTCAGCCAGTTTGCACCTATTCAGGAGAACTTCTTGTTAACTTTCTAAGCAGTTGTTAGAAGAAATCTTATTTTGTTTTTTCTACTTTACAGGGCTAATCCTGTAAGGAAGGCAGGAAGGAAACATTCTGGTGTTCTTTCTAGCCTAATCTTTATTGCTCTGCTTACAGAAATTGCCTCTCTGGTTAACCCTTATTACATGGTAACAGCTAAGGCGAAGCGCCCATCAACGTTGAGTTGGCCATGCCCACATGGTCATATAACCACTGAGCCACATAATTAGGGCAGAGAACCGGTGGTTACATTATTTGAATCCCACCACTGATGTAGGGGCAGTAGAACAAGGCAGAGATTAATCTTTCATCAGCTTGATGGAAGCAAGATATCGATTGCATTCCAGCTTGAATAGTTAAGTCTTATTACAGATGCTTATTCCCTTTGAATCTATAGGTTGTACAGTGCCATAAAAAACTGAGAAGAGCGTATAAAAAAGAGTTGACACATTGCACAAAACCTTGTTTCTTTAATTGTGGTTCATTGGCTAAACCACAACAGTTAGTTTCACACATTACACTAAACTTTGAGCTCTATAATTTATCTGTGAAGTTATCCATACCCACTTCAGACCACTCTTTCAGTGACTGTTGCAATGATGGTGCTGAATGAGCAGTACTTATGACCTGCCTTGAAGTCCCAGCTGTTATAGTGCCCCTGCAGTCACATGATTGTAATTTAGCACTTGGAAACCAGCATACATTTACGATGCTGTGGCAGTGTCCCATGGTCACGTGATCACCATTTGCAACCTTCCCTGCCAGCTTCCCATAAGCAAATCAATGGGGAAGCTGGCAGAGAAAGTTGAAAGTCACTTTGGTAAGCTCTGCCTAGCCACTTGGCTTCCTGCACACTGCATCACACCCTACTTCCCTTGGTTTCTCTGTACTTCAACCAACCCATGTCCTTCTTTCTTTAGTCTCACTGTGCTCACACACACCTGTGCTTTCCTTTATGTAATCTCCTTCCCTAGGAGGGCCAGCACTGCTTGTGTATATGTGGCGTGATGCTGCAAACAGGAGAAAAAGTAGGACATCTTGTGACCTTCCCTGCTGTCTCTCACATTTTACTTGTGGGAAGCTGGGAGGGAAGTTTATAAATAAAAAATGCATTTTATTTGATAGTTTCTATTGTTAATCTGTGATCATAAATAAGCTTAAAGCCATATATGTGTACATGCAACACAAAAACAAAACCCAATAAACCACATTAGTGCAATGTGTGACTTCAATTTAGCAATTGATAATTTTGAAAATTCTCAAAAGGATTTTAGTATTCAGTGTTCTTGCATTTACACCTTATATAATATGCTAAAAACCCTTAATATTTATTGATTTAGTTATATAGGAACTCTTCTCATCCTTTGATACCATTGATTATCCTTTTATGCCCGCACTAATATCCACTGAGATAGCTATTGATCTAGTACTTTTACCAAAGTACATACAACATTAAATATGTTTACTTAAAGTAAATCTATCTTTATTGATCAAACTTAGCAAAATTATGGTTCTCCAATTAAATTCAGCTTTAAAAAAATATCTAAAAAGACCTGAAATTTCTTTCAATTTATTTAAATTCTTTAACACACACCCTTTTGTTGTTTAAGAGACTCTTTTTTTAAAAAAAAAATCTTCCTTGAGGAAAATTTCTGTTAAAATATTTCTTGGTCCACCTTAGTTTTCTTCCCTCCCTCAGCTGTTTCCCAATACTCTGAAAAAATAAGGGAGAATAGCTCACAAATAGCTTTGGCAAGTAAGAACACACTCATGTTCACTGAGAATTTCCAGGTTCTCTGTTTGCTCCGAGTTTAGTCAATTGTTAAAGTTTTTTTTTCTTTTGTCTTCCCCTTTAAAAAAAATTAGCAGTGTTTTAAAATATCTTTTCACAGTCAGAGCATATGCACAGTATTTATCCCATCGCAGTCTATTCTCTTCAATAAGTAGAACTGCACTTACATTGGGATACTTTAGTATCTAACTGTTAGCCAACTCTCTTAAAATATCCTATTTTTTGCCCAAACATAAATATCAGAAGAGACTGTGAATAAGAATGTTTCAATTCCCGCAACTGGAAAAGTTTTGACAAGTTCCAACTAAAGATCCCAAGCATCTTGGCAACAAAAGAGGACCAGTGATTGCCATCAATGCTTTGGCTGAGCCCCAAGAAACATAGAACAAAAATGCTTTGAACAAGCTCAGAGCTCAGGGTGTGTCCCCAGTTTTCAAGGTGTGCACTATGACTCATTGCATTATCATGTTGTACTGAGTGCACAACATGCTGTGTGTGTAAAACTGAGCACCTGAGCTGTGGCTTCCAAATTCCTCCAGTTGCAGTTTCCTATCACTATAGTTAAATGTTTTAATAGTATAATGTTGTTTTGCAAAATATCTGGAAACCAACCCTTCATTCCCACTTTAAGCACCGCCTATTTAGATCCCAGCTTTTCATGAGCCTGGGATAACATCAAATTGTCCTTTTTGATTATGTCTTGAATCTGAGTTTTCATTGTAATAGATTAGTATCCTTCCCAAAATGAAAAATATGATAGATTTTAAATAAGCTAATATTTAAAACTCCTGCAAACTACCTCAACATTTTAAACGGCTAGGCACTTCTAATTTTCCAGTTCCTTTTTATATATATATGTGCAGATTTGCATGGTTGTATAAGTTGGGGACATGGTGGCTCATTGGCTAAGATGCTTGTCAATCAGAAAGGTCGGCAGTTTGGCAGTACTAATTCCTAATGCTGCATAATGGAGTGAGCTCCCGTTACTTGTCCCAGCTTCTGCCAACCTCGCAGTTTGAAAGCATGTAAAAATGCAAGTAGAAAATAGGAACCATCTTTGGTGGGAAGGTAACAGTGTTCTGTGTACCTTTGGCATTTAGTCATGCTGACCACATGACCCCAAAAACGTCTTCAGGCAGCACTGGCTCTTCAGTTTTGAAACAGAGATGAGCACCGCCTCCTAGAGTCAGGAACGACTAGCACATATGTGAGTGGGGAACCTTTATCTTTACTTTATAAGTATGTATGTTGAAAGAATGACAGCTGCCTCCCATAAAGTACTAGGAAAAGATATAGATCAGTGTTGTCAAACTCCAGGCCCACGGGCCAGATGCATTACACACTGGTCACACCCACGACCAGTTTAGCATAGGGGAGAAAAGTCCTGATAAGTCATGTGATGCTACCGTGATGATGTGAGTTTGACACCCTCTTATATAGATGAATAAGTGTTGTTGAAAAATGATAATGTTTACTGTCCAATGCATCAAAATACCACAAACTGGAGAGGGCTGAACTATTTGATCATTCTTTTCTAACATCAAAGCAACCATTTAATTAAAAATTTTGAGTGCAAAAACTCTTTACCTCAAAATTTGATGTTTTTCTGTTAATGGAGAAAGATCTTGCTTTGAAATAGATATGCTGGATCACTGCTCAGAAAAAACAGTAAAACTAGTTGTTGTGAAAACCTACTATTTAAATTGATCATGGTGTGGCTGACCTGGACTGAACTTGAAAAACTAAGATCCATTTGAAATTTGGATGGAAGACACACCATATACACACACATGTACATATACATATCTCTCTCTGTGTGTAAGTAAAATATTTAGAAGAAAACTGTCTGTATTGTTACAAATATGTTTGTATCGTTACCAAAAGAATCTTACAGTATACGGATGCATTCATGGAGTCAACAGTTTTCTTCAGCCTAAAGGAGAATTTCCTTTCTTGAAGTTTGGAGCTAGAGATAATATGATGTACCTGTTAAGCCTTTCCCTTCAGTGCAACTATTAGTAAATCTCTTAGCTTTATTGGTTATCTTACTGATATGAGGATTTTATGGATTTTCCTCACAGCATAGCTATTGAATCATTTTCATTCCCAAACCAGACACCTTTTCCTTTGTTTTCTCAAAAAGAACAAAGCCCTCCAACCCAAAAAAGGACAATTGGGGAAAAAATAAATGAGCATCTAAAACAGCACAAAACCAACAGAATAAAGTTGCTTACATTGGAGCTGGTTCCAAAGAAACAAAGAGTACAAGTATTAAAAGATGCCAGAACTGTAATATCAAATATAGGGAGTGATTCACTGCAAGAAACAAATCAACCAATGCACATTATGGATGCAGTTATAAGTGGATACTTGGGTGCAAAATCAAAAAAGATGAAAGTAAAGCCAAAGAGTGCACCACCAAAAGGGAAGATTAGGCTGGAAAATAAGATCAGCATGCTAAAATCAGACCTAAAATCAACCCCAAAAACATCTGAAACACCACTTGAATATTATCAGCACTGAATAAATCACCATCAGTCAATTGCAAAAAGCAGTAACATTTGCTTATCTCAGGTCCTTGGGAAGAACATAATAAAAATGCCAAATCCAGTCTAAACATCCGGCTAACTGTGTAATGAATCAATAATAATTTAGAATAATTTAGAAAGAGAGATATGGAGATGGAAATAAAGGAAAACCACTAATTTAAAAATCATTCATCATTTATTTTCATGGGCAAAGAGCCACACCTTCAAGGGCCTTGCAAGTACCATCAGAATGAAGGCCATTTGTATCTGGGGAATGGGAGAATCTTGTTTAGTGCTACTTAGAGAGAATTTTCACTTCTCTGAAACTTTCTTTGGGATTGTGTTACAGGTAGATGCCATTGTTTAACTGAAGGCACCCAGATCATGTCAATCATTCCAGATCAAATTGGTCCAGCAGATACTATGAGAGATAGGTGGTCCCTCAAGTTACAAAACTCTATGCCATGCAGGTATATTACTTCTTTTATACCTATAATAGAAGCTGCTTACTTAGCCATATTCCTGACGTTTCAGCAGTTAGTTACTATATACTATGGTTCTGCTTCTGAGAGAGAAGTATTGCAAAATGTGGTATGAAGTCTGACAAGCAGCCATAACTATCTCATTGTAGATCTTGAAAGGGCAGGAAGTAAGTTCAAAATTTAAGCACTCAGGTCAAGTTCCATGGAAGAAAATGAGAGCTGAAAGAAGAATTCTACAGATAAATTGCAGAACATAAATGCTGGAGATAGATGGGGTTATTTTTGGAATCATTCTGGATGAGAAAATGGTTTGCACCTATCCAAAAGAACATTGGCCTGAAATATGCTAGGATTTTTAAGTTGTATCCTGTATGAATTGAACATGACGTTTCCAAAGTACAAACTTCAGATACTATAGACCCAGACTCATAAATAAACTTCAGATTTATAAATAAACTTCAGACTCATAAATAAAGACTCATATACTTAAATATAAGTGCCTGCAGCTATTTCTTCTTTCAAATATTTCTTTCTGTTTATCTTTTAACTTTGTGGAGGGTTTTATGAAAATAAATACACATTTCTCCCCCCACTCTCTCTCTCTTCTCTCTCCCCTCTCTCTTAAATGGACAAATGAATAAAAACCATATTGATTATTTGTATTACTTTCATCTATTCAACCAAGTAAAAGATAACTTACTTCCCAAAAGCAAATTACACATCTTCCAAAAAGTAGAAAATAATAACAACATTGGACTTTAATTTCCACAACATCTGTGGTAAGCTACAGAAATAATAGAAACTCTAGAAGAAAATGAAAAAATAGTACTCAAATTCTTGATTTTACTTGAGTTGTAGTTGAACACAAATCTTGAACTTCAAAGAAGTGAGCAGGATTCTGAGAAACTAATTTGAAAAGGAGTTCAGACTGTTTTTCCTACTGAAAAAATAATTCCAGTGAATGAAAATGAAATAAATCAGCATGATTGAACAAAGATTAGTGATGACTTAAAATGAGACCCTCAAAAAGAGGGACTGATCACCAAAGAATTGTATAGTCTGGAATTGTAAAGATGATATCAAAAGGAATGAGGTTGGCAAATGATGTTTAAAAAAGCAATGATCTTTTTTTTTTTTGCATAGGTTCCAATTAAACTGAAAAAAAGAATCAGAGATCAACTGCTGAAGCAAGATGGCAAAATATGGCAAACAAACAGCCACTAGGGCAGGGGTGGGTTCCTACCGGTTCGCACCGGTTCTTGCGATCCGGTTCGTCAGTGAACCCGGAAGTAATTAACTTCCGGGTTCCTAGCCCCTGTCGCTGGGTGCCTGCAGGGTTTTTCTTTTTAAAAAACACCTCTCCGGAGAGGAAGCCCTGTCAAAGGGCACCTTTCCTGCCTTGGCGGCTGCAGGGACCACCCCGCTGCTTTATCTTCCTCCTCCTCCTCCTCCCCTTCCGCCCACAGCAGCAGCAACGGCAGCCAAGCTGGGAAAGGGGCGCTTTAGCAGGACTGTGGCAGCCCTGTCAAAGCGCACCTTTCCCGCGTCGGCGGCTGCGGGGATCGCCCCGTTGCTTTCTCTTCTTCCTCCTCCTCCTCCCCTTCTGCCATGAGCAGCAACAATGGCAGCCGAGCTGGGAAAGGGGCACTTTTGCAGGGCTGTGGCAGCCCTGTCAAAGCGCACCTTTCCCGCATCGGCGGCTGCAGGGATCGCCCCGTTGCTTTCTCTTCTTCCTCCTCCTCCTCCTCCCCTTCTGCCATGAGCAGCAGCAACGGCAGCCGAGCTGGGAAAGGGGCGCTTTTGCAGGGCTGTGGCAGCCCTGTCAAAGCGCACCTTTCCCGCGTCGGCGGCTGCAGGGATCGCCCCGTTGCTTTCTCTTCCTCCTCCTCCTCCTCCCCTTCTGCCATGAGCAGCAGCAACGGCAGCCGAGCTGGGAAAGGGGCGCTTTTGCAGGGCTGTGGCAGCCCTGTCAAAGCGCACCTTTCCCGCATCGGCGGCTGCAGGGATCGCCCCGTTGCTTTCTCTTCTTCCTCCTCCTCCTCCTCCCCTTCTGCCATGAGCAGCAGCAACGGCAGCCGAGCTGGGAAAGGGGCGCTTTTGCAGGGCTGTGGCAGCCCTGTCAAAGCGCACCTTTCCCGCGTCGGCGGCTGCAGGGATCGCCCCATTGCTTTCTCTTCCTCCTCCTCCTCCTCCCCTTCTGCCATGAGCAGCAGCAACGGCAGCCAAGCTGGGAAAGGGGCACTTTTGCAGGGCTGTGGCAGCCCTGTCAAAGCGCACCTTTCCCGCGTCGGTGGCTGCAGGGATCGCCCCGTTGCTTTCTCTTCCTCCTCCTCCTCCTCCCCTTCTGCCATGAGCAGCAGCAACGGGCAGCCGAGCTGGGAAAGGGGCGCTTTTGCAGGGCTGTGGCAGCCCTGTCAAAGCGCACCTTTCCCGCGTCGGCGGCTGCAGGGATCGCCCCGTTGCTTTCTCTTCCTCCTCCTCCTCCTCCCCTTCTGCCATGAGCAGCAACAACGGCAGCCGAGCTGGGAAAGGAGCGCTTTTGCAGGGCTTCCGCCACGCCCCCAAGGACCGCTGACCTCGCGCCTCCGTTTCTTCTTCTTCCCCAGCCTTCCCAGTTAGCTTGCTTGAAGCTCCGAGGAGGCGGGAGGAGGGTCGCAGGAGTGGAAGTGGGGGGAGGTCTTCCCGGCCGGGAAGAGCTGAGAGGCTGCCGGCCCCTTTCGCAGGAAAGTTAACTTTTCTTGGCGAAATCCTGCCCCCCCCGCGTGGTTGAGTGGTCGGCTGTCCTCTTCCCGTAAACCGCCCGGAGTTACCTGTGTGTGAGGTGGGCTGCCCTATGCATTTGCGTGTGTGCGCTGGAAAGAGAGTGAAAAAGAGAGGGAGAAATAATTATATGAATTAGATAGATCAGTCTTTCTCCACCTTGGAGACTTGAAAGTGTGTGGACTTCAACTCCCAGAAAGGGAGTTGGGAGAAAGGGAGAAAGGAGGAGAGAATGAAAGGAAGATGGGGGAAAGAAGAAAGAGGTAAGGAGAGGAGGATGGAAAGGAGAGAAAGAGGGGGAGAGAGGGTAGAAAGGGGAAGAGGAAGAGCAGGAGTAAGAGAAAGGGAAGGGAAGAAGGAAGGGGAAGGAGAGGAAGAAGGAGGAAAGTAGAGAAGGGAGGGAGGGTGAAAAGAAAGAGGTAAGGAGAGGAGGATGGAAAGGAGAGAAAGAGGAGGAGAGAGGGTAGGAAGGGGATGAGGAAGAGCAGGAGTAGGAGAAAGGTACAGGAAGAAGGAAGGGAAAGGAGAGCAGGAAGGAAGAAAGTAGAGAAGGGAGGAAGGGAGAAAAGAAAGGGAAAATAAGGTGGTGTTATAACAGGAGGAAGGGATGGTAAACAAAGCAACCCAAACTGTAACCTATTAAATGAATTAATAAATGTATAAGAATGATAAATGTTAAAACACTTGTAACCAAACGACATGCTATATGTGATGATGGGTTTTTTTCTTTTTGTTTTGTTTTGTTTTTATTGTTGTGGGTATGTGTCGTCTATGTAACAAAAAAAATAAAAAAATATTTTTATAAAAAGGTGGAGAAACACTGAGATAGATGATAATGAGGGAGGGAGAGGGAGAGAGAGAGAGAGAGACCATAACTAGATAGACAGATAGGCAGGCAGATAGACGGATGGATAGAGAGAAAGAGAGAGAGATAGGTAGGCAAGCAGATAGATGGATGGAGAAAGAGAGGGGGGAAAGAGGGAGAGGGATACCATAACTAGATAGGCAGTCAGATAGACAGATGGATGGATAGAGAGAGAGAGAGGATGTATATAATTAAGGTGACCAGACATCCCTAGCAAGGTCGCAGGCTGGCAGTAACTGCCGCGGCCTAGCTCCCCCCCCCACGGTCAATGGTGTCCCTCTTTACCAATCTGAAAATCTGGTCACCTTACTTGTTTAGGTAATTCTGAGGTGGTTGATGGTTCTGTGAGCGCCTGTCCTTTATAATTTTCCACATTGCCTTGATGGTTTTTATTCCAGTGACTTTGTCTTTCTTTGTCTTAGGCTTAGGAAAAAAAAAACTGGTTTCATTGGCAGTCTTTCTTTTTTGGGGGGGGGGGATTTTTATTTTTTTGGTGTTTTCCTAGCACTGTCATAGTTTGTGGGTGTGGGTGGGTGTGTAATGTCCCACAGTTATCTATGCATTAATAATGATCTAGTAATATTAATAATATCTAGTAATTAGTAATATCTAGTAATAACATCGTCTTGGCCACTCCCACCAGGTCACATGGGTGGCAGGCCACTCCCATCCGGTCACATGGGCGGCAAGCCACTCCCATCCGGTCACATGGGCGGCAAGCCACTCCCATCCGGTCACATGGGCGGCAAGCCACTCCCACAAAGGAGGCCACGCCCACAGAGGTGGTTCGAACAATTTTTGAAACCCACCCCTGCACTAGGGCTTATATCTGATCGTTTCTGAAAATTATGAAGTGGAGGTGTGTGAATGTTTTGAAAGGGGAAAAAGGAGGATCCAGGGAACTATAAGCAAAGGCTGATGTTAATACCTAGGATTAATATCTAATCAGTCTATACCTTGAAAATAATAATTATCACTCTGAAAACAATGTGATAGTTAATGTATACTAGCATAGATTTATTAATGAGAAGTCTTGCTAAAGTACGTTCCTTTCATCTTTTTGATTAATTCACTTAGTAGATTGTGAAGAATGTGTAAATGTGATGTATCTTGATTTAATTTATTGAGAAAGTAGGTCATGATATTGTGATTAACAAGATAGGTAACCTTGGGCATAATTACGTCAATGCATAGCTGGATCCAAATTATACTCAAAATTCTATTCAAAGTATGCTTATCAATGGTTCCTTATCAAATCGAGTCCAGTTTTGGGCTTGGTATTCATCAACATTTTCATTTAATCTATTACATAGGTAAAGAGATGGATAAAATAGTGATCAGATTGCAAGATGGAATGGATAATAGAAATAGAATTACTAATTATCTTGATAGCTTAGAAAAAGGGTGTAAAATAAGAGAACTGTAAATTCTGCACTTAGGAAAAAGAAATAAAATAAGATATCTTATTTGAAATTTGAATTGTAATTGATCACAAGGTGAATATGAGTCACCAATGTGATATGATAGCTAAAAAGGAAAAGCTTAGACTTTGCCAAGTAAAGTAATTTCCAAATAATGGGAAGTTATAGTTTGCTATGATTTGAGAGTAGCATTAAGTTTTCCTTCATTGCACATATTTAGTAAATGATTGGACAACCATTTATTTTTGATGCTTTAATTTAAATCCCTACACTGAGCAGACCTGATGACCTAACTCTTCCTTTTCCATTTTATGATTCTAAGAAAAATAAAAATGAGGTGTTTTAGTGCTATTTGGAATTAATTAAAGAAATAGACCAGACATTTGTTGTAATGTTGATTGTCTGACATCAACAGGAAAAGGCAATTGCTGGAATTTACAAAACAATGAGATAAGTTGAATATAAAATTGATAGTCTTTAAAACTATGGAAACACAGTTTGTACTAATGTCTTAAGGGAATGCAAAGGGGAGAAGAGGAAAACAAATGGAGAAGCCTGTCTTTTACTTTCATCTACATAATTGATTTATTTTTCTTTTTTGATTATAAATAAAAGCATGTTGCTCACCAGAAAAGCTTCAAGACTTGGTGTGGGAAGGAAAGGTTCATTGGAACAATCAAAAGAAAACAAAAAACAAAAAGGGATACTCCAGAGGTATTGCAATATATGCTTGAAGAGAAGGGGAGAAGGTATCTGTATCTGCAAACTCTATTAAAAAGTGAGCTGGTTGCTTTTGAAATGAGAATGGAAGAAAGGTTTGTAAAGATGAAAGAGGAAATAAAGGAAGTTACCAAAAGTTGAAGAATGTATTTATTTAACTTCTTCTGCAAGTTGCAGAATAGGTTAAATAAATTAATGACGAAAGTGGACATTTTTAGAAGGTAAAATGGAAATAATAAATAGAGAGCTGAAAAAGGACTTAGACAATCTGGCATTACTAGAATTGAGAGGAAGAGAATTTTGCTTGAGGCTTAGAGCAATTCCAAGTATCCTGGAGAAGATACAGAGAAAAAGTGGTTCAATCTTTAAAAAACTTTATGGACTGAAGATGATATGGAGGTAAAAATTGACAAAGTGTATAGAATTAACATACAATTTTTGAAATAAAGAAATGTACCCAGGGTAGAGGTGGGTTCCTACCAGTTAGGACCAGTTCGGCCAAGTAGCTAGTAACTTGGTCTACCATGCCCACGAACTGGTTCTATAGGTGGCGCTGTAGGTGCCGCCATCTTGTTTTTTTGCTTCTGTGCATGCGCAGAAACATTTTTTTACTACTGTGCATGCACGCATAGCGTGCATCAAGCACAAAGTATACGCGCACCCAAAGTGCATCCCTGAAGAAATTGGTAGTAGCAGAATCCGGAACACACCCCTGATCCAGGGATAATGCTGAGCACTTTTAGCAGGATGAATACTTGAGGCCAAGTGTTGCAGCAGCATTTTACTACCAGATTGAAGACTAATAATGCCTATTGTACTTAAAGAAATCCTAATTTGAATACTGCACAAATGAAAATAGTTTTTTTTTTTAACTAACAAACTGAAACAGAAAAAAAAGCTATCATTTCAATGGAATAAATTAGAAGGAGTGATCTTCACTTTTAAATAATAGAGGTTAAGTTGAATTCTGTTCAAAAAAGCAAGCAAATTTCTAGAAAAAAATAATGGAGAGTTGGAAGAAATGCAAATGGATGGAAATATTAATGGGAAAAGTAAAGGATTTGGGTGCCTTAGCTGATTTAAAATTAACAAAAAAGATAAATATGTAAATAAAAAATATAAAAATGGAAAACTAAATGAAACTGTTGGAAATAAATTGGTTTTAAGAGAAAGAAGTAAAATATCTAGGTATTACTATGACTAATATAAATGGTATGCTATTTCAGAAGAATTAAATTAAAACAGGGGATGAAATTAGAAAAGACATGTTAAGATGAGAGAAAAACCAAATTATTATTGCTGGGAAGAATCTCTGTTATAAAAATGAATGTCCTGCATAAATTGATGTTTTTGTTTCAAACAATACGTATTTTAACAATTGATGAACCATTTATGTGATGGCAGAAATATATATCTAGTTTGTATGGCAGGAAAAGAAGGCAAGATATAAAGTCTTCAAGATGCAAAGGGACAAGGGGGATTAGGATTACCTGCTTTAAAACTGTAATATCTGTACCCAGATATTTGGGTTGGATAAAAGAGTAGGTATTGCTGAAAAATAAAAGAATTTTAGAAGTGTACAATTTTAGAAGTGTACAATCTGAGGTTTGGATGGCATGTTTTTAATGGTATAATTAAGCTATGGCTAATTATATTTTAAAAATCACTCTGTTAGACATGCCATATTGATAATATGGAATAGATATAAATCTAGACTGTACCCAAAAATTACTTTTAAGGGTTTCAGCACAAGAAGCATTTTATAGGAAAATAACAGCAGGTAAAGAGAATTTGTTAACTATTGACAATGTTAGATCATGGAGAATATAAGATGAAGTCAAAAGAACAATTCACTGAAGAGCAACTTATTTTTCAGAGATTTTTGTTCTATGACAAAAATTCAAGGTAAATTACAGGAATTTTGGAAATGAACAACAAAAGACAAAATTTCAAGTTGAATTATATGTAGATGATGAACATGTAATCGCCAAAATGAGCAAACTCTTGCTGAAGTTTGAAATGGAGGACAAACAAGTGAAAGAAGGTATGACAAAATGAGCTAACCATATTAGACACAATGTATTGTTGGGAAAGTGAGAAAATGTGTTTGAAAGGACTGAAATTCACATTATTGTAATAATGAAAAAGAATATTTCTATAAAATGATGTACTATTGATATATGACTCCATAAAAATTAGCCAGACTATATAAGGGTATTTCAAATTTATATTGGAAATATGGGTTATTTTATCATGCCTAATACACTTGTTAAAAAGCCAGATAATTTTGAGCTTAAATACATACACTGTTAATTTTTTTTTTAAAGATTAAGATTTAACTGAAACCAGAACTTTTCTTGTTGGGATTAATGAACAGACAATTAGAAAAGAGCCATGGAAGACTATTTTTATATATTATGTCTGCTATAAGACTACCATATGCACAAAAATGGAAAGACTTTGATATATCATATTCACAATGGAAGAATGCTTGGCAACAATGATGGAACTAACAAAGAGGCAAACTTAACTTGTTTGCTTAGAGAAAAACCAACTATTTTATCAGTGTCTGTAAATCTCTTATAGACTTTTTGCTGAAAAGGAGGAAAAGATAAACGTGATTTATGGCTTGGATGATTAGAAAGTTGTCTATTTCCCATTATCACATTATTGGGAAAAATACAAAATGCTCCTCATAATCAAATCAATCTTTGCAAGAGTTCTTCCTTTTCCAACTTTGTTCATGCTACAAATGTCAAGAAGCAACTTTTCAGAATCATTTATTTCTTCTTTTCCAAATATGGTTTTATTAATTTGGTTTAAATATAATGAATTATATTTTTTATATTTTAATTATTTATATATAATTATATTTCCTTATACATACACCAGCAAACAATAACACATCAAGGGAAAGTGTTTAAGTGCAGATTATTTAAAGACTGTAACAGAAGGCAGATGTTCAGATATCAACACCATCTCTCTAATGGTTTATAATCTCCAGTTTTTTGATCTGATCCCCCCAAATACACATTCTTATTTTTTCCCAAATCTATTTAGAGAATAAACAAACCACTCCTAAGCCACTATTTTTGTTCGTTAAAAAGAATGAGGTAAAATACTGAAACTAATGAGACAGTTATTTTTGTTTTTGAAAAATGCTTACAGGGATATCAAGTGCCAATATACACAGAGCTGAACTCTGTATATAGCTTCTGAGATCATGAATTTTAAAGCCTGTTGTGGGATTGCAGCATTCTGAAATTAGGAGTATTTTGTAGAGCTTTTTTGATATGGAATAAAAGAAGTGGGTGGCTTCTTGTCTCACATTCTTCTCTAATATTTGAGATTTTTAACTTCTCCATAAAGTTCTTCATACCCAGCTGTTACATTTTAGTAGCTAATGGGCAGGTTCAGCTACAGCTCTTAACTGTCCATTTCTCCCACTCTGCCTCCCCACCTCTCATTATTTCGAATAAGGCTTAAGAGCCTTCTAGTAAAAGCTGCTATCACTAGATTTTGCTTTTCCTGAAAGATGAGTTTTCAAAAGTGCCTAGTTCTCTTACAAATCTTGCTGTGCTGGAATTCTGGCTATTCCAACCTTCTTAATAATGTTCTGGGACTCTAACCTGTATGAAGTTTTTGCTTGTGGTAGCTATGGAGAACTGGCAAGGGTAGATTTTCCGAGCCTGCTCTCCTAACATTCGACAGTGGTCCATGTTATAAAAGGAATATTGAGCTACATGAGGGGAGAAAAAACTTGTTTTGAAAGACAGAGAAACCATCTCTATCACAGAATTAATAGGCAACTTATGTTGGGCTTCATATTATTCCTCCTTTGCTTTGCTTTCCTTCTGTTAACAATATGTCTGAAATGATTTTATGCATTAATGTTCAAGCAGCCGATTTCTACTTAGGAGCCCATTTGAGAGCATATAAAGTAGGAAAAATGCAGGGTAGAAACCCTGGTTAGAGAGCCAAGAATTCATTTTAAACTACTAACTCTGGGTACCAATATCAAGGGAAAGATAAAATGACAGAGGGTATGAATTTGACTTTAGTGGTGACCTTTGCCTCCTACCTACCTGCCACCACAGATGGTATTTTAGCTAAAACACAGCCCTATCCCGAGGAGCCAAAGGGCAGTAGCTTGGCAAGTTTGTTCTGCTGTTTTGGGCTCTGGAAGTAGAATACAGCAATGGGTGTGTGCAGACATAGACAGAAGGCTGTATATCCAGTCTAGCAGAGGGCGTGCCTGCTCAATGATTCACAGGAGAGCAGAGTGTGGAGAAAGAGCAGCTGTCAGCAGAGGACCGTATGGCAAGGAGGGCTCCCTGAGATTCTACACTCCACTGAGACTGTTTTGCTGCTGATTGCTGTTTTTGCCTTGCTTTGTTTTTTAAAGTTTCAAAGGATAGGTGACATTCATCTTGGCACCACCATCTGCAACCATGCTTCACTCTCCACTGAAAACCGCTCTGGCATATGAGTGCTTCCAAGATCAGGCCAATTCAACTTTAGCTTTGCCTTCAGATCACAAGTTAAAAACAAGAGGGACAGGAAAACAAAGGGTCCAGGAACAGGTGTTGATGACCGTCAAGCGGCAGAAGCAAAAGTCCTCCCTTTCATCAGCATCAAATGCGGCAGGTCACTCCAACCGAGGTAAATATCTACCGCTACTATGAATTACAAGGGATGCTGGCTGGGGTGTGATAACTTTGGCTAACATGGTCACTCTCCGTAGAATGCCACTGCATATTTTAGGATAATTGGAATTCACTCAAGCACTTTATGTAGTTGCTTTTGGTTCTGCCTGCAGAATTGTGTGATGAAATTGGAGGAATGTCTTGCACTGTTTGGTAGGATGAGCGTACACATAAGAGTTTTGAGTCCTTGACTTTCTGCTTTGCAATTTAATGTTTGTGATGTTGCAGAAGCTCCAAAGCAGCTCCAGTTAAATTTATTAAGGCTGAAGGTTTCAATCTGGACTGCACAAGGTGATTCTGAGTGCAGATGCTTCTGTTTGAAATAGAAAGTTGGGAGTACCAAAATCTGCTTAGCTTTATCAATATCAAGCTTCTGTGATACTATTGTTCTTTGGCTGGAATGAAACCAACAGAGTAATTACAGGGACAGTTGGATTGATTAAGCTTTTCTAGATCTCACCAACTTCAACAAAAGAATAAAGCATTTCCAAGTTTAACATTCTCCATTAAAGTTAATAAAAATGTAATGCATAATTTTATTTCAATATTAGGTTTTGAGACTGATTGTGATTTCAATTGGACTTTGTTTATGTTTACATGGGGAAAAAGTATGTGTATACAGAAAAGTTGTATAAATTGCACATCTATGGATGTATTGCTGAGAGTCAGATTAAATGATTCTGATGTTGTTAATTCTTTGGACCACCCTCTAAATACATTTTAACATTCCATTGATGTAGGAATTTTATATCTTATGTTTTGTGTCTATTATCATGAAACACAATCTGTAAAACCACAGGGGGAAAGCTTTATTGCCCAGAAAACACACAATTAATAATAGTCTGCACTGTTTTGTGTGTATGTGTGCCTCTTTCTAATTATAGCCCAAACCTGAAAACCTGGTCTTTGCTTCCCAGACTCCTGACAGTTATGCTTAGACTTGGAAATGTAAAGTCTAATTCTGGTGCACATTAAAACATTGTCTCTGTAATTTGAAACTGTGAAGTTTCATGGTTTCAGGCTTTTTTTAAAAAAAAATGCATTTAAAATATAAATTTTAAAATAATGTTTAAAATATGTATTTATGGCAGTTCATTGTCCTGGTTCAAATATATATTTATAAGGTAATATAGATTTTCACCACTCAAGTTGTGAAGAGCTTATGCTTAAGTCTTTTCACGCTGCTGATTACAAACACAAAATTATAATAAGCAATAGAGTTAATTGAAATCCTAGCAAAAGGCAGCCTGCTTAATGTTAGCATAAAAGATTGCTAGTGATCCTCAGGGAAAGCCAATAAGATACTATTTTCTACAACACAGGACTGTTAACTGAATAAAATAAGGATTGGTAACATTTGTCTGAATGTGGGATTGGCTACCTTCTCAGACTTGAAAGTTTTTTGCCTGCCAGAGTAGTCACCTTGGGAATTTATTTATTTTTTTTGGAAGGAAGGAAAACTAAGAATCTATGCCTTTTAAGGCTTGAAGATGATTGGTCATCTTGTTACATAATTTTCAGGATTTTCCAAAACACTTTAGCCATTCTCTTTGAAAGACAATTTAACCTTTATTCAAGTCATTTTCCAGATGGAGACCTCTGATTTTAAATCTTATTTGTTTCCAATCTCTCAATACCGCTACTCTGAATTTGGTACAAGGTGTGCTGGATCTTCTGCAACTATAGCTTCAAATAATGCTACCTCAGAATAGTATATTTCACTCAATAGTGAATTTCCTGAAATATAAAACAAGGAATTTCTGACTAAAGAAAGTCTATGGTAGGCCTTGAGTTATGTGTGGTTGTTTTAATAAACTGGATCATAGTATTTAGAAGATATTTTTTTGTTCAAGAGCCAATTCTGTTGATTTAGAGAACAGACCTTTTTTCAATTTCAATATCTTTGCTGAAGCAGAAATAACTTCTGAAGAAAATTTAGTTGCTAAATAGCATAAAAATATGGGGAAGTAGCAAGTCAGCAAGACATGATGAGGAATGGAGTTTCTTGAATTGATTTGGTTTTTCATTTCATAGATGCTACTTTTGCCTGTGAACTCTTTATTTTGGCTAAAAAAAAATCCAGTAGTAATATCATCCTGCTCTTAGTAGTTGTTCTACATTCAGCAAAACTTCCCAGAACTTTTTATTGGGAATGTGACAGTTTCATATCACCATTCATCCAAAAACATATTAATCCCAAACTGAACAAAAATGTGATTCATTCTGGTTATGAATATCAAACTTTTATTATTTGCTTATTCTGGATGAGCAACAGGGAAGGATTGCAGACACCATCAAATATCAGGTGTTGTCAGCCTTGGCTTTGGGTGGCCGGATTATCTCTGAGTTTACCTCTTGATGTAATATGGTGT
Organism: Thamnophis sirtalis; assembly: GCF_051295495.1. Taxonomy (NCBI): domain Eukaryota; kingdom Metazoa; phylum Chordata; class Lepidosauria; order Squamata; family Natricidae; genus Thamnophis; species Thamnophis sirtalis. Next base: position 60,994,504 of record NW_028261387.1, read on the forward strand.
CAGATAGCAAAATTACACACAACACAGATTCTTTCTTCTTCTCCCCCTCCTCACTCTCTTGCAAATGAGTAATAGGCTTTGAAAGCTAAAATCAGAGGGAAGGCTCCTTAACCTAAAACAATCCTTTGGTTATTCCACTGAAATTGTGAAAATCACTTCCCCAGTGTCTTTTCTCCCTGGCCTGATAAGTTAAAAGAGGGGATCCATGCATGTTTCCCCATGGGGACCTGAGCAGGGGTTGTGGGATAGGGTGGGAAAGGATTTAAACAGCCCCATTTTCATCACTAGTCAACTTACAACTACCATATACCAGTGTCATGAATCACTGGGGTTGTGGGAAAGGATTTAAACAGCCCCATTTTCACCACTAGTCAACCTACAACTACCATATACCAGTGTCATGAATCACTGGCATTGAATGTTTGTCAAGCCCACACATTGATTCCTTATTGATCCTGGAAGCCTTTTGTTTTTGGGTGTGCATCCGTCAACCTATTGCCATTGTGTGATTCCTGTTGCTTCCCAACCTGCATAGATAAATATTGAGCTAACTCAGGTTTCTAAAAAAAGGACTGAAAGGGGAGAGAGAGAAGGAGGGAGGGAGGGAGAGTGTGTCTACTCTATAGTACAGTTCTTATTTTCAGCTTTGCTAGAGGACATTTTGATGTCTTCTTCTCTATAGAAGAGAAGCCTAGTCTCTTCTTAGAAGAACCTAGAACCCTAGTCACCAAGTTAAAAGCCATTTGGGACACAATTAGAAAATTATCAGAAAATAATTTGATATCACAAGTGTTTTTTTAGTAAAGTTTCCACTGCATTTATAAGGCACATTTGGAAGATGTTGGTAGATAAGTTTAATTCTAATGCTTAATCATATAATAAACTTACAATTTTTATCTCAGTTGGAAAATTGCAGATATTTTTGTGGTGTATGTGTGTGGAAATAGAATGTTGTGAGCTAAAGAGTATTTAGACTTCAGAACAATTAATTGCCAATCACATCTTTAATTATTTGACTTATTGCAAGAGGAATTTAGATTGTCAAAAGCTGTGAAATACTGGAGATATATATATATATATATATATATATATATATATATATATATATATATATATATATATATATATATATATATATATATATATATATATATATATATATATATATATATATATATATATATATATATATATATATATATATATATATATATATATATATATATCTCCAGTATTTCTGGAGATTTCTGAATATACATTATATATATTACTTATATAATGTATATATAAGCCCTTTCCTGAAAATAAGCCTCCCCAAAAATATTACAATGAAGCAGCAATCATGAGGTAACCACACTTGCCACCTCCTGTACCTCAAAAATAATAAAACCTCCCCAAAAATAAGGCCAAGTGCTTATTTCAGGGTTCAAAAGAAAATAAGACCCTGTCTTATTTTTGGAGAAACACGGTGTGTGTGTGTGTGTGTGTGTGTGTGTGTGTGTGTGTATTCACACACACGCACACTGATATAAAAATGTTTGATTTCTTAATTTGTTTTAGAAGCACGAGCAGTATCTGGAATTCTCTAGATTCCAGATACTGGAAACCATTCAATCACTTTTTTAAATATTCAATATATTGAACATATATGATCTTAAAATAAGGTTAATTCAGAAAAAAGATTTGTTTCATGTCTATTGGCAACCTCAGAAAATATTTCTAAAGGGCTGGCTTCAACTTTGTTATGACAGAAGTACAAAATGATTGTGGGAGTACCACCACAATATAATACGGGGTTGCCCCAGAATTATCTATTTAGGTTTAATATTCATTTAGATAGTCAATGTGATTTGGGGAAATGAAAATACGATTTAAAGATGCAACACTATGAATTATATATCAAAGATTTGGAATTTGTCAGTTTAAGAAGAATTGTGGTTCCTGAGCAAAAAAATAAAAAACAAACATTTTTTATGATGGATAAATACTGCTTCCCCAATATACAATCGGGTTCACATTGTGCTCATAGTCCATCGATTAGCATAATGAAAAGTCATATGGGTATTAAAAGTCTGTGTGGTTAAGGTTTAATACAATGCTTAAAAATGTCTGTAATATTTTTCTTGTTTTTAATCATCTTTTTTCTATACAATAATACAAAAAGGCATTTATATACCAGAAGGAGCTCTGAATATATGCTTCAGATCTTGAAGACTAAAGACTTTCTAAGACTGATTAGCTTACATTTTCAAGCTATTATTAAGCACATCATTTTGAAATGTAGACTTATCTCAAAAAGAACAGTATCCCAAACTATTTATTTCTGTCACAGAATGAAATAATTTATAGATATCTAGTCTATAGTCATTTTGAATATAAATATATATTCCTTCCAGCTTTTTCCCTAGTTGTTAAATCTTACAAATATTTGCATTTAAATCTATGAACAATTTCTATTGCACATATTTTTCCCTAAAATGTTCTGACTCTATATTAAAAATGTATTTTGATCTTGATATTAGTCTTAAAAATATTATTGGCTGTTTTGCATAAAAAAATTAAAACTCAGCAGAATCTTCCTGCATAACTCATTTTTATTTAAATAATAAAATAATGAAATGAGAGATTTGCCTCATTTAAAACTATTGCAGTCACAATCAAAATCAGGATAGAATAAGTCTTTTTAAAAGGCAGCCATCTACTTTGTATTTCATATTACAGCTACTTGTGAGCTTTTAAAATACCTCTATAGGTTTTCCATTGCCAAGAAACAAAATTAAATCTTTCTGTAAGTTTCTAATTTGCTTAAAAAGTACCAAAACCAAAAGACAGAGGAAGAAGAATTTCAACTGAACTGAATATTTGAGATGTGTTATTTATGACAGGCTAGCATTTTCCACATTACAAAATATGTTGTACAATTTAAAAGGCTCTTATCAAGTGAACTTACATCTGAGGAGCAATAAATTACGAAAACTGGATGGTCATTTCAGTAGAATTCTGATGAAACTAATGATAAGTAACTACAGAAAATAACTTTAAACAGCTTCTCTGCCTGAAAAATTGTAAATGTAATACAAGAAAGTAGAATTAAGTTGAAATGGTAAACAATGACCAAAATTATAAGGAAGAAGCCAAATAGACCTGTTATCAGGTATTTTTATGCAGAATGTAGTCTATATGTTTCTTGTCAGCAGGTACATTAATGGGGTAAGCACGTTTTTTCATCATACTTCCATTTTGCAATTATTTCATATTAGTAAGCATTACTGAGCATTAATTTTGTACTCAACAGTAACTTATTAAAAACAAGAACAAATGACAAATATTAACTGATGCACAAAAATATATACTCAATACATTAAAAAAATAGCAGTTCTCTCTTTCCACATAAAAGAACAATGTAATATGTAGGCCAGCTTTAAGATAAAAAGGACTGAAAATGGGTAGATTTGTGGTGGAAATTAGCATATTTTAGGAAGTGAAAGAAAGGTATTGAGAATAAATTAGGATTTTACATTTTTTATAGTTAAATAAGATATAGAAATAAAATAAAATGTGTCAATTATAGAGCCATAAAATAAAACACTTTACATAGTTATAAAACAATATCAAGCTAAATAATGTGGAATAATGCTAAATAGTACAAGGCATACGGTTTTAAAGGGTTTTTATTTTTTCTCCTTTTTAGCTAGTCACATGTTTTGATAATATTGCTAACTTTTGTTAAAGATTACCAATCCATAATTAGAACATATTGAAGTCACTTTCTATATTACACTCTGGCAATTTTGTGTTCAGCATATTTCTTTTTTTAATGTCAAAATGTAACCGAGATGCAGCAATCTTCCTTTACTGGCACATACCAATAACACACATGAGTTTAAGTTGACATGCATATACATAGCTCCAAATAAATGGTTATTGTGCTTCTTTGATTTTACAGAATGAGCTAAACTCATGCTTGAATCTCAACTATTGAAATAAAGGGAGGTTAAATGCCATTAATTTTTGTTAGAACTTGTTGATAAGGAGAAAGATCTCTTGTTTCTTCGACCAAAACCTTCTTGTTTCTGTGTATAAATTGCAATGTAATATTTAGTCATGCATTATAAGACACAGAGTCATAAAAGAGATCAAAATGAGGTATAGATTGATATATGAAATCAGCATTTCTCTTGTCATTGTCTTTTTTTATTGTACAGATTTGCATGATTTTAGTGCTGGACAGACATTTTTCTTCCCATTTTGCTTTATTTTCTTTCATTTCTCATTTGGTTTGAATTGAAAGAATTTTTACATTCTTTCAAAGAAGAAAAGAATTCTGAGAAAGTCCTCAAGAATGGATTGTGGTATCTTTGCATGTACTGTATGTAATTACAAGATGGCTAACAGGTGCATGAGAATGTTCTGTCTCTATTTGTTCAATCATCCCTCTAGCAATGTATGACGTCCCTGACTTCCCACGCTTCAATTAAATCCTAGGGATGAGGCGACGAAGGAACTCCTCTGTTTGAGTGTTTTCAGTAGTAGTGCTTGAACATTTGGGAGGCGTCTTCCTCTTAAGAAATTATTGGAGTCTGCCCAAAATTTAATGGAATATTTAAAAATAATATTCATGCCTACCTCTATTATAGATGCTAATTAATAACATTACTGGTAATATAGAAATATTAATGATATAATAATGTTGATGATATAGTAATATTGCTATAATACATTTTTCAGCCCAAAGCAATAAAAAAAGAAAAAACAATAGAACTTTTGGTCCCATTCAGAAGAGAAAATATAAGTAGACTACTAATTTCAACTGGTTTTCAACACTGTTGATGAAGAATCTTGACAACACTTGGAGGTATAATCGAGTTCTTTTCTCCATGAATGTTTTTCCCAGGAAGAATCACCTAAGGCTACTATTTTGTTTTGGCTAATAGTACTATTAGTAGCCTTTTAAATATCTATGGAAAGTAAATTATAATAGCTTTTTTGTGAACAAGCAGACAAGAAGTATAGGTTTTAAAAAGCCCAAATTCCTAGCTCAAGAAGAATAGGAAATGTTGAAACTTTTTACATTTTTTGAACTTTATGAATGCTGCTTATGACTTCAGCTGCTAAGGTGCATCTCTGGATGCAATGTATAAAGTGAATTTCTTTGTGTATTTGGAAACAATCTGGCATAATGATCTCACAGTGCTTTGTAAATTGGCACATTGTAGAGGGCTTTATTGGTTTATATAGAACACCTGAGTAAGTAATATAAGTCCAGGACAAGATAAAGTTAAAATAACTGAATGTATGAGGGGCCAATCTGGATCAGTCACTGGGATCAGACAAAACCTCTGGTCCCAGTGACTGCCCCAAACTGGATCCTGCAACATTATCCTGGGGCAAGTAAATTCATCTTCATTCGTAAATGTATGAGACTCAGCATCGGTTGAGTCTAGACATACAGGCCTAGAATAAAATAGAAATTATATAGAATATGTATAACATTTGATTTATAATATTTGATTTCTTTTATACATTAAAAATTGTGATCAATGATCCAGTCCTAAACTGTTAGAACTGTTAGGTGCTCCAAAAATCAGCCAATGTCATGTGTTCATATAGGGCTTTTAAAAGTAAATAAAAACTGATAACACTAACCTGATAGCCAAAAATGCGGAGTCTGCTTGCAAATGATCTGCTAGTTATAAAAGTCAATGGATGCAATGAAAAAAATGGAACTAAAATTAAACATAAAGAATTCCAAACTAATGACATCAGTATAATAACCAGCCTGAGAAATGACAATGAAGTTATCAAAGTGAGTAGTTTCTGCTTTTGAGGATCAACCATCAACAATAAAGGAACCAGCAATCAAGAAAAAAACTGCAGAACCATAGACAGCCAAGAAGTCAAACAAATAGATAATGAAAAAATCAACTTGGGTTATCATTCAAGGCACAAATGAACATGCTTAAGTTTTCCTACTTTGGACACATTACGCAAAGATTTATCTCTCTGGGGAAGGGTCTAATGCTGACGAAGAGGAAAGGTGGATAGATAAATAGTTGGAATAGGCATTGAGCAAATACAGAAAATCTAAGCAATGAGTCAAAGGGAAGGACTTTGGGAAACAGCATGGAGAAACATACCTTTTCAGAAAGTAGAAGTAGATGCTTATCTACTTCTATACCATATTAGGGCTTCTGAATCAAGTTAGTATATTGTTGACTTTTTTAACCTATTCTCCAAATGCCATGCTCTGAGATGCCAGAAAATGAGATAGTGATGGCTCATAGTCTGATTTTTTTTCTTTAGAGCTATTAAGCAGTATTTATCATGTATCTGTAACATACTATATTAGCATTTACATGCCCAATTGATCCTGTCAAACATTTTGGGGACCTGTGCCAAAGTTTTGCAAAAGTGTTCTGACCCCTGTGTGTTTGGAGATATAACTTTCTTATTTGTAGTAAACAGGTTTAACATAACTGTGTTCTAGAAACATATTTCTCCAAAGGCATGGTTTGAAGGAATGGTGGTAGTTAGATGTGCATCTACAGATGTAAATTATACAAATGCAGGAGAAAAAACAGGTACAATAGTGCTTACGGCACAGGTAAAGTTGTCAGCCTATAATAACCTCAGGGTTAGGTCATTCAGTTCTTTGATGGATGTCTTTATTGTTTTAATGTTTTTAAATTGTTTCAATTGTTTCATAATTTTAGTTCTAGAATTGTAAGTCATATAGAGTCACTTGGTTGAGTTGAAGAGGGAAGAAGGGAGAAGTTAGAATAAACATAATTAAAAAGTAACTACAGGGTAAATTAGTGTCTTCTTCTTCTCTCCTCCTCCCCCTCCTCCTCCTTTTTCTGCATCAACAACCCCTGAAAGAGCAGATCCACAACATAGGACAACTCCTGGCCTCAAGTTACTGTCAGATAGGCAGATAAAGTCTATGTCTATACCAGTTACCCAGATTAAGATGGTGTGAAAATTGTGAGTCTCCTGCCTTATCACTACCCAATGGAATAATACATGAGCTAGCTTTGAAGATTATTTGAACACTGCAAATGGTTCAAAGTGCAGTGGCCTGCTTATTGGTAAATCTGATGTGCCAACCACATAAGACCTGTTTTGTGGTCATTGTTTTTCTTACTAACAGCTTTTCAAGTGAAATATTCAAGTGAAATATTCATTTTAACCTATTATGCCCTGCAAAACTACTTTAGTTATTTAAAACTCGATGGGGAGATGCAACTAAAGTTTTGCCATTTCAGTCCCCATATTTTGAAAGGTTTCTTTCATAAGGTTAGGTTAGCACTTACACAGGTGGCCTTCTGAAAACTGTTGAAGACCAAATGTGACAGCAGACTTTTGGTGGATGAAAATTGTTCCATTGAGCCTGTTCGTACTTACTTATTTTTATTCTGCTTTTACTGATTGATAAGGAGCCCTAGTGTTGCAGTGGTTAAAGTGCAGTAGTGCAGGCAAACCCTTCACACAGTCTGGAGTTTGATCAGTTGAGGAGATGACGAGGCAGAGCCTGAGAAAGGAGTCAAACACGTTTTCAGCCTTGAGTCTCTTCGTGCACACACGAGATCTAAATTTAGCCCAACTTGAATTCCACTGACTCTTATCTACTGCCAATTTGCTTTGACCATTAGTAGTTCAGATTCTTGTAGAGAGTTTAAACTTGTAATAAAATCTTATATCAGGGGTGAAATCAACTTACCTTCGCTACCGGTTTGCAAATGTGAGCACATGCGCGCGCCACCTTTCCACATGCACGGAACTTTTCGCACATGTGCAGAGCGTCAAAAATGGGACATGATGACGTCCAGGTGGTGGGCGGGCATCACGCCACCACCGCTACCGGTTCACCTGTACCAGATAGAACCATCTGAATTGCACCACTGCCTTATATACATTTGAACTGCCTGAGTTTCCTGATTTCCACACTTGACACTCAGCCTTCCATCCTTATGAAGTTGGTAAAATGAGGGCCCAGATTGTTGGGGCAATATGCAAATAATGCTTACATTATAAAACATTCAGAGAGTGTTGTATATAAGCCTAAATGCTATTGCTATTGCTTTACAGTGTGTAGGCACAGTTGCTATTTTTCTGATAATGAATTTTCAAGAGTTGTTAATATTGCGATGGTATCATAATATAATAAATATATTATAAACACAATATCTATACAACACACCTATAAAACAGCCAGATATTGTAAATTACTTCACTTTGGAATTCTTGTAACCTTTGATGGAAATTCATTGCTTAGAAAGTTCATTGCTTTAACCTTTAACCTTAAATGCTATTCATTTCCTTTAATCAGATTTTGAGTGTCTCCCACTGAGGCACATTGTCAGTGAAATTTTTGGAAGTCAAAAATCATTTTAGACATTATCTCTGTAATTAGCTATTAAGGATTTATTCAAGTCTACTCTTTATTGCTGAGGTGACGAAGACTTTGATTCAATATTTCTATATTATACTTTTCCATGGCAGTCAAGGTGGTATAGTGGTTAAGCTGCTGGACTTCACTGTGAAGCCAAATAAGTGATTTTAGGCCATTTACTATGACTCAGCCTAGGCTGGGAGAAAAGATATATATATATACCTGACCTGCAGAATCATAGATAATGATCCATAACAATCAATAAAAAGGCCTTCATCTTGTAGTGGATGATAATGAAGATTATTAATAATTATTAATAATGATAATATTGTGCTGCACATAGGATCAGAAAAACCTATTTAGGATAAAAGTGGTCAATATGTTATTCATGGGCCTATAACAGCACATCTTAATGGTATCTATGAAACATCCACATGAGAAAAGCACACTAACTATAAATTAAAATAGCTTGCATATTGAATATTGTGAAATTTTAGCAAACTCAATATGACATTTAATGAGTAAGATTATCAAAATCTGATATGATTTTTCTGCTTTTAAAATGCTGAAAATTGTTGAGACCTCTGGCATTGTCCAACATTAATCCTGATGTCCATTGTTTGAAAAATATGGCTTTCCATTGATTTAGGGACCATTCCATGGACACTGTTTCCTCATAGTGAGGAGTAGTGGTGAGCAGATGAAGACAATTCACCAAGATTCAAAATTGTTTCAATAAAAAGACATGTCTTTGTACCGGCTTCTTCGTATAAGATCAATAGCTAACATGAATATAATAAAACAGTTAAATGTAATAAACGTCTTTGATTTTTGTTTGTTTGTTCTTTGTTTCTCCTATTGCTAAGGCTGCCCACTTGCCAACTAATGGGCAATTATAAAAGGATTAAAAACATCTAGCAGGAATAAAAAAGAATTATAGCAATGAAAACAAATGGAGGCACACTCCCTTGAGGGATGACGGGCTCAAAAGACATAACATAGGTTTGCACATCATACTTCCCCCGTTTCTGTGGGTAAAGCCAGGTTTTCAAGATACCCTCAAAGACTGCAGAATTAGGCCCTACTGACCTTCAAGGCATGGCTATTCCCAATGTATTACTTTCTTTTGAGGGGCTGGTTAACCCATGGTTATCATATTGGTCACACTGGCAGAATGCTACTTAAATAAATAATGGAAAATCCCACTTGACAGTATATTCAGAATTCAGTAACATAAGCATAATCAGTTTAATATAAGTAAGTGGGCTATGTTGAGTGGTAAACTGAATCATTTGTCTAAAACAGATAGGATCATTTCATTACATTATCTGCTAAAATGTGGTAAAATTTCAGAATTCAGTTCATCTCCTTGAAATATGTATATCTTTAAATTTATGCTTCATATAACATGTGTCCCATGAACTTTGCCAATAGCTTCTTATGTAGTTTTTTTTTTATATCATAGCCACATGTACAACATGGTAACATTTCATTTACGTCATTTGTTCACTGATTTTTTTAGCACAAAGTGGGCAACTGGGTCAAATACTAAATCAAAATCAGAGATAAAAATTTTTTTTTCCCATTCATAATATTCTTGCTGTGTTTGCAGGTTCGATGTATGATGGTTTGTCTGATGGCTATAACTATGGAACAGCTCGTGGTACCTACTATGCCAAAGCCCACACAGGAACAAATAACTGGGGCAATACGGTAAAGTTTTATGTTTGTTTGTTTGTTTATTTTGGTCATTTGGTCAGGAATAGGAAACTCAAATCCTTTTTAGGCTTATTTAAAGCCATGTTGAGAAGGACTGGAAGATGGAATGGTTAGTTTGTTTAAAGACATAATCAACAGTTTTCTGATGATTGAAAATTTGATTTTGTATACTATTCCAGTAACCAGAGTCTTATTTTTCTCTGTAGAGAATCTTTACAATTCTCTGTGTATTATATGCTGCATTTTCTAGTTGTAAGGCCCTAATGTAGATTAAATTAAGGCATTACTTTATAGAAAATAGAAGGTTTTCAGATAAGTTTCTCTTAAAAGCATTGCAATTCTATACTTTTCTTTAAATGCATATAAGTACAGTCAGCATGTATAAGCAAGGTGTTAACTATGGAAATCTATAATTATCTTGCTGGCTGAAAATCTTAGTGATTATAGTTCTAATGCATCTGTAGAGTGGTAAATTGGGGAAATTTGAAAACCAATTCGAAGACCAACAATAATCCCTTTGTGTTTCTTAATAATTCATTTCTAACTGGATCTTGGAATAAGGTGGAACTGGGGATGTTTAAACATAATAGACATTGAATTCTTTGTTTCTCTAAGCAAGCCAAATGACTAGATTTAAAGATATTTTAGGGAAAAGAGATAGAAATTGATATCAATGCAGGTGTATTGTTTCAGAGAAATTACAATGCATAAGATTTTATTTCCTGATTAATTATAGTTAGTCAGTTAAAATATTAAATGACTAAAGGCTACATCAAAATTGACCAGACTTCTAGCATAAGCTGTAGCTTATGTTAAACATATAACATAAAATATATAAACATATAGATGACATTTGTAATTTAAAAAACCATTGAATTGAGCATAGTAGCTGTCTTAGATAGGCAGCTTAGATAGCAGATGCTCGTATGAGGCCAGTGCAAACCTGTTGCTACTGTTCTTCCTTTGGTGCAATGGAAAATTGTATCAGTAGGTTTGAAGTCAACAGCTTTATTCAATTAGACCAGCCTATTTCTTCTTCTTCTTCTTCTTCTTCTTCTTCTTCTTCTTCTTCTTCTTCTTCTTCTTCTTCTTCTTCTTCTTCTTCTTCTTCCTCCTCCTCTTCCTCTTCCTCTTCCTCCTCCTCCTCCTCTTCCTCCTCCTCCTCCTCCTCCTCCTCCTCCTCCTCTTCTTCTTCTTCTTCTTCTTCTTCTTCTTCTTCTTCTTCTTCTCCTCTTCCTCCTCCTCCTCCTCCTCCTCCTCCTCCTCCTCCTCCTCTTTCTTTTTCTCCTTCTCTTTAGACTGGCTCTGGGAAATACTCTACATCAGGGGTGTCAAACTGGCAGCCCACAGGCCAGATGCATCCCACAAATGGGAAAAACATCATGAAACATCACATGACAGCAACCTGGCGCAGCGAGTTTGACACCTGTGCTCTGCATTGTAATCTAGGATTTTTCCCCAATGGATATTCTAATCAGGAATACAGGATGGCTGCTTTGAAAAGTCAACAAGCCATCTGAAGCTTTTAAGACTTTGATGTATTAGCTTGAACTTTATACTAAAATAAAAAGAGGATGAAAACCTCATGCATAGTTGATTAAAATATAAGGCCGATCAACTCAAGATTCATTTAGATTCAGAAAGAGTTTTCATGCTTATACATATGGACACTACCCATCACCCCCAAGGGGCTGGAAAACTTTGAGTCAAAGGCAACTGAACAGCTTCCAGGTATGAAAAAGGAAACAATTCTGTCTGTCTAGAATTAAGCTGTCAGAGAAAATTAAGCTGTCAGGATATGAGCCTGTGAAAACTATTTGGTAGACTAAATACAATAGGAGATGCCTTTACTGTAATATGAAACATCATGTGTTAGTCTCCTAGTGAAATGTATGTGGAACTTAATGTCCAGGATATGCTCTGATTGCAAATAGTTGAACAAAAATAGCTTTTTGGGTTTGGTAGGAAGTTGCAAAACTAGGATGTATGGCAATCAAAGTTAGAAATAGAATGTGCTAAAATAATTGGAATATTAGGGTAAGCGTGGTGTAAGTCTGTGTGTGTGTGAAAGAGAGAGAAAGAGAGAGAAGAGGAAACAATATTAACTTAATGTCCCTTCAAGCCACCATCTTTTTAATCAATTCAGGAAGAAAAAACAAATAAATGAGTATATGCTAAATTGTCCCCATGTCTTCCAGAACTGAAGTAGAAAAGTTATCAGTTCAGTGAACAATGTAAAAGATAGGTATGTATCTAGCAGAACCATGGTATTTAGTCTTATTTTTGTTGTTTTTTCAAGTTTATGTTGTTTTTTCAAGTCTATAGCACATTGGTGTGCTATAGACTGGGATGAATTCTTTTGGCAAGCAAAGTCAAGGGTGTGTGTTGTACTCTGGTGGTAAGCCATCTTATTTTATTACCTTGGTTTTTCCCTCAGGCCTGCTAGACACTCCTTCTCAACGTGTTCGTGCAAATGTTTTAACCTTCATACCATCTGCTGCTGGAGAAACAAACCAGGAAGCTTTTTTAATCAAATATTTCTGAGAAAAGGCTGCTGGCCTACCTAAGGGAATTAGAAACACTCAGCACAGTTTTCAGTTGACATCTTATTTGATGATCCGCTGAGTTACCCGAGTGGTGTGGCACTTCACTTTCTCAGTTATACAGAGTAGAGAATGAGAGCAAACTGCTTCCAAAAATACATAGTGACCATATTAAAACAACATTAAAATGCTGCATACAGCATATGATTATGTTTCGTAACTGCTTTGGGAATCATATTAGCCTTGTGAAAAATCACTGTAGTCATTATCTACTGAGGTGTTAAGTGAAGCTTAATTCATGAGGTAAAAAAATGCTGGACTCTATTTGGTTGGGAAAGTGACCTGGATTATTTAGATGTAGTAGATAAAGCAATTTCAGCCTTACGCAATATATCATTATTGTTAATATCAGTGGTGCGTTTCAAATTTTTTTAGAACCTCTTCTGTAGATGTGGCCTGTTTTGTGGGAGTGGCTTGCCAACCATGTGACTGGGTGGGAGTGGCTTGCTGGCCATGTGACCAGGTGGGAGTGGGTTGCCAGCCATGTGACTGAGTGGGAGTGGCTTGGCAGTCATGTGACTGGGTGGGTGTGGCCAACTTGTAAAATGTCGTGAAACTCACTTAACAATGCTCTTGCTTAGCAACCAAAATGTTGGCTCAGAAACTCTGGCATTTGAAACACGCAAGTCTTAAAGCTGTTAGGTTACAAGACCCTTGCATCCCTAACCCTTTAGAAAAAATAACCCCCAGGGGTGTTCAAACTTGACAGCTTTAAGACTTGTGGACTTCAACTCCCAGAATTCCTCCTCTCGCTCTTCATCTTGGTGATGTGCAGATGGGCGGGGGGGAGGGGCTGGAACCAGTTCTAAACTGTAGATTTGTGGAACCTCTTCTATAGAAGAGGTTAGAACTGGCAGGAACCCACCCCTGGTTAATATATTACTGAACTCAATGTTCCAATGAAATCAGAGGATTTCAAAGAATGCACACTAATGTTATGCTGATTAATTCTCTTTGCCGTTTGGAATATCCCACTTCAAGAAATGAGGTGGGGCCTCACTTGACTGGACTTTTGGAAGACCCAACTTACTTGGTGCTCATATAGAAGTAGGCAACCATGGAGTCAGTGCCATTTCTTTTTAACTTTAATTATTTTATTTCTGTTTTAATTGTCTCCTTTATACAATATTTATAGGAGCAGGTTGTTTACATTTTAATTATACACTTCCCAGAGTCACTCTGGGAATGAAAAGGGCAGTTTCCAAATAGACTCATATTTGGCTATATAAATATATTTATAGTTATATAAATAAAACAAATAAATAACTAAACTAATAATATCTCAACACTGCTGGATTTCTCTGCTTATGATAAATGTGCCTTGTGATAAAAAAAGTTGCATTTTTGTATCAGATTTTATATTTTAGGTTTTAATTTAAAAATGGGCAGTAAAGAGTATCTTTCTCTGATTTTTTAAATAACAATGAAATCAATAGCATCCATTCAACAATGCTGAAAGATGCCTATTTTTCAGAATTATGTTTCCAGCACACCTTTCAACTGACAAGCACAATCCAGTTGGCCTAGAAGTTATTACATTTTATAATAAGAAGATACTTGCATTCTAGTTTTAAAAAGTAGGTAGATATATCATAGCATCCATATCAACTGATCATTTTACAAATTGACAATTGAATTCAACTTCAGAAAAGGAAGCAGATTCTGATTCTCCTCTGCACCCTTTCCCTACCTCCTCAAAATGCCCTTGAAGACAAAGTATCTTGGATTCACCCACTCCAGATTGCTTCTTGATGTAGTTTCTTCAATATCAGATATGTTGAATATCAGATACGAGTAACAGATGTGTCCCTTCCTTTAATTTCATTGTTGAGCCTTTTCTTCATAAACTGGGCTGCAATTGGAGAACTTTTGGTAGCAGCCCTCTTTCTTTCTTTCTTCTTTCTTTCTTTCTTTCTTTCTTTCTATCTATCTATCATCTATCATAATCTATAATCTATAATCTATAATCTATAATCTATAATCTATAATCTATAATCTATAATCTATAATCTATCATCTATCATCTATCATCTATCATCTATCATCTATCATCTATCATCTATCATCTATCATCTATCATCTATCATCTATCAACTATCATCTATCATCTATCAATCATCTATCATCTATCATCTATCATCTATCATCTATCATCTATCATCTATCATCTATCATCTATCATCTATCATCTATCATCTATCATCTATCATCTATCATCTATCATCTATCATCTATCATCTATCATCTATCATCTATCATCTATCATCTATCATCTATCATCTATCATCTATCTATCTTCCATCTAATTTTAAAACTGCCGATCTCCCATACAGAGGGGCTCATTGTCTGGAGAAATGGAGCACTGCAGTCTACTTCTTAAACTTCCTATTACCTTGAAAAATGTGCCTATACTTTTCCAATTGTTCCTGACCACATTTAATCAAGTTTTTATTAAGTCTTCATGGGCCAGCAACCAACCATTTTGTTGTTCCAGTTTATAATCCATAATTTTTCTATCGCCACCCCCTTCCACTGTAAGTCTTGTCATGGACATGAACTGCAGCATTTCCTTCATGCTGATGTTTGGTATTGATGAGGACTGGGTCTTGCCAAAGTCCTATAAACCAGTTCCGATTGCTGCAGGTGCACACTCTCCCTTCTGGTCATTGTGCACTGCCCTCCATGGTCATTTTGGCTTTAACTGGAGAGAGATTCTGTGTGCCAAGGTTTTTGCTTATACAGTGCTTCTCTGGTGCTGGTCAGACATGATGCAGGTGTAGAGCTCTTCTAAATAATATTCAGCATGTTTTCTTTTAAAGATAGATTTACATATGATTAAAAAAGAGGACTAATGCTGTGCTATACAGTTTAGTTGAGACTACAAGAGAATCAGATTGTAACACTTGTATTGTGGATGTTCTAGATACTTTCATTACAGATTTTCCTTTTACCAGCAAAGTTTTATGTGTCGCTATACTCATTTCTAGCATTATTTGGTGGATAATAATATTTGTGCCATTTTATCTTCTGCTGACATTTTCATACTCACTAGTGACTTTTGAGTGATGTTGGCCACAATCACTAATTTCCACTAATTGTCATTCTGTTCCCCTTTGTTCAGCTGTAAATTTGGATGCATAAAAAAAAGAGAAGGAATGAGAGAGGGACTCTGACAATGTACCTAGAGAACTCTCTTTTATTTACTTCCCCATGCATACGATTGATTGGCTGGTCTTTAAAAAAAACACCATGGTTTTATATTCCTCCGGTGCTGATGTCAGAAACATCCAGGATGATAGATTGCTGCCATGGAATATTGTAGCTGAGCTGTTATTCAGGGGACTTGAGTGGTGGCTATAGCCTCTCTCAAGGGAACCTGCCACAATCAGCCCATTTCTCTCTAGAACGTGTTAAGGTGACCAATTAGTGTTGGGTTTCCTATCAGCAGGCGATGCTTAGTGGGAAGAGAAATAAATCCAGGGAATCACCAATGACTTTCTTCAATTTATCCTGTATGAAACCTGTAAAGGCAGCATCATTGTTACAGAGCCAAATTAGAATTGGGTTGTCAGCACAGTCCAATTAACCTTGGAATCCTTTTCTGCTGACTCAAGAAGAAGAACACAGATGGATAAAGCCATGAAGAAAAGCCCTATATATTGGTTGAAAGAGATTAAAAAGCAGTGGCAGCTAGGTTTATTTTATAAGTTAACATGTGTTTTTATTCCAGTAACGAGGGATGTCAGAAACAGCAATTTGGCAGAGATGTCTAGTCCCTGGGGCATTAACTGCAAACAAAAGCTAGCTATTATGTTCACATTAAAGGCTAAACATATTATTTGTGTGCAACTTCTGTTTTCTTTTGCAAGTATCCACATCATGCATCTGGAAAGAGAACAAACAAAAAAAGGTGTGCACAGATATGTATGCATCTACATAGCTTATTTTGTGTTTGTGGGAAGAGATTGCATTTTGGAATGAGAAACTAGTTTTCATTACAAATGAGATATTAATATATTCTTTTTCCCAGTAAGTCTTGGGAATTGTGGATGCCATGTTTTGAGTTTTGGAAAGTCATTTTTTTTGTTCAACAAAAAAGAGGCAAGTCAGTGCTAGTACAGACTGGGTGGGGTGCAACACTGAAAACATAGTTTGTAGAGAGATGGAAAAACAGCTTGGTTTGTGTGAAAAGAAGCTCATTATCAAAACCCTTTTAGAGTTCTGTGTCTCATTCTTTTTCAAGAATCAAAGTGGCTTTTTGGTATTGTGTATTGTAATATGTCATTATTGGTTGTTGTTTTTTTTCAATATTTGATCTTTAAAATGGGTTACTTAAGATTTTTGAGTGTATTAAGGCAGACCACTTTTCTTTCTAAGATTTTCCAAAGTACAGGGGACAGTAACATTTTTGTGTGCTTCCAATTCAGTGTTAAGTTTCCTTTTATGTAGAAACATGAAGTGTATCCTGAAACCACTACTCTGAAAGTTAAGCATAAACTCTGAAGTTCACATAGCTCTTCTTTCAATGGATATGTTAGGTTAGATTACAACTGAACTTCTCATTGACTGGGGGTGGGATGGGGAGTATGGATGGATATATTTTCCAGTAACTGGCAGGTATCAAAATTTCAACAAGGCTACATTTTTGCCTACAAAATGTAGGCAAATTTGAATGAGCAAATTAGGCATTCATTAACAAAAACATTCTTCAAGGGGTAGATTTAAATCAGATCTTCCTTACCAGATACCTTCCAGATGTGTTAGAAAACATCTGTCAGAACTGCTAGCCAAGCAGCATGAAATGTGTAATCAGATACAGCTAAGATATAAAGAATCCTATGAAACCCCCTCAGACACTATTAAATACTTGTAGAATTCTTGTGCCCGTATGGCAACAGTTATTATACTAGCATTCACTTATCATTGTCAGCAGGGGTGGGTTGCTGCCAGTTTTACTACCAGCTTACAACCCACACGCAACATGCATGCGCTGTTCAATGTAAATTGTTCTGCACATGCACAGTCACTAAAAACCAAAATGGTGGTGGCCCAGCAGTGTGAAAATGGGCATCACATTATAGTAAAATAAATGAACAAAGTTAAGACTAAAATGGATCCATAAAAGATGATTTACAATTTCCTGCCCTCAAAACAAAATTATTGATTATTATCATATGCAGAGGATCTTGAATACTTGTGGATATTGCTGAAGTATATCCCATAACAATTGCTCACAAGTTAGGGCTGACGAGTCTTTAATGGCAATAGAACATATGAAAAGACACATTTCATGTTTCTTTGAGGTTCTCTAAAACCTGTGATAAATTTCTATAAAAGTAAATGTAGAATTTTATTTGAAGTTTTTGGGAAGTTTGCATTAGATTTCAGTGATAGGAAAATAAGGTGAAAACTGCTTTGAGCAAGTAAATGCATCCCCATTCCTATTACACTGACATAAAAATAGAGGAGTGAGATGGATCTAAGGATAATACAATGCAATATCAACAATATTGGCAATCCTTAGAGGTGGTAAGAAATAATATATATTCTTATGCAGGATTGTCTCTGCCAACATGGAAAGCCATATTTTGCGGGGGGGGGGGGTGAAGACAGCAAGAAGACTAGATTATGACAAGAACTAGTGTTTGAAAGATGCAACAAAACTTTGCCAATTTATGCTTCTATTGCAACAACCCCCAACCTTTGGGCACCAGGGATCAAATCCATGGAGAGGGGATTTTTTTCCGTGGACTGGAGGGGATGGGGTTTGCGTGCTGCCTGCATCCCACAGATGGGGCTTTGCTTGTTTGCGCAGCCCATTTTCTGGCATGCCATGGACCGGTGCCGGTCACTAGACTGGGGGTTGGGGACCCCTGCTCTATTGAGTGCAGTGACTATCCATCATGGAATTGTATTTTGAAAATATTGACTCTCAGATACCATTTCTAGGAGCAGCCTGTTTTTGACTGGTACTCCTTATTCAGCATGATTCATTATTGTTCCTATGAAATAAATGTTAATTTCGTTGAGTCCAGCATCCAATTTTTCCCAGTTTTTTTCCTTTGTCAATCAAGTGAAGAATAACATTAATCAAAGACATTTGCTGGTTTTCCTTCCCTTCTGCCTTCTTTCTATGTCCATCAGATGTACAATGGAACACTCAAAAGAAATGCAGCTGAGAACAAACGCTACAGTTCCTACAGCCAAATGGACGGTTGGGGTAGCAAGCATTATAACAAGATCTGTAGTCCTACACATGCTGGCAGCGACTACTGCTTTGTGCAGAACATGAAGAGTAGTCGGAGCGAGCCAGACCTCTACAATGACCCTCCACGAGGCACATTAAGGAGAAATCAGAGTGGAAGCCGGATGAATCACAAGGCCAGTCTACATCGTAACAGCCTCTACAGCAATACATGCAACACCCAGGAAGGAATTACAACCCTAACAAGGTCAAATAAGAGAATTCCAATCCGCACCCCCTCTTGCGCATCTAACAAGCAAGATGCAGTCTATGCCCAGCCTGTAGCCAGCAAGCCTGATGCAATCTACGGACCAGGTCGTTCCAAGTAAGTCTCTGTGCATGTTTTGTCTGTGCGCCCCATGATGTAGGAAATTATGTGCAAGTAAAGACAGATAAACAGCATAAGGAAAATTTCAGTTGGAGCATTTTGGTTTCCATCACCTTGAAAATAATAATAATTAATAATAATAATCACTTCAGAACCTTCATATGACTTTAATAGAATTTGTCTGAGATAGGAAGACATTTGGACTACAATCCTAAGCACACTAATTAGGAAGTAGTTCTATCAGAATTACATGGTGTTGGTGTCAGTTATGTATAAAGAATACTTGAGTAAGAAAACAAGTGGTATTCATATTTAAGAGTAGATCAATACTGTTGTTGTTTATTAATATATTACCCTGCTACACCACTGATAGCTGAATGTTTCGCACCATGATTCAATGTCTAATCAAGGATTGAGTTCTTCCAAAGAAAAACTACTTATAAAGATCTAAAAATTCCAACAGGATTTTTATTTTTATTTTTACTTAACAGATATTTAAAAGACCTCAACCATTAGAATAAAAAGAAACTCAATAATAATTTGTATACTCTTAGAATGTTTAACCAATTCTGAACACTAACTACTCATGAACATTGGATAGTGAACTATATGGTTCAGCTTCTCTTGTGGAATGCCCACCTAAACAGAACATAGAGTTTACTATAGTTTTATGTACAAATGGAATCATTAAAGCAGCTATGTCTTTCTCCAGGTTCACATGACAGTGTCTAGGGGACTGTATGATTATGTTTGAACATATTTCTAGAGACAGCTGGAAACAGCTTCTGAAGAAACAGTGCATACTTGAAAATGGTTGCTTTAACTATTTGGAAAGAGATGACTTTAATACACTCATATATGTTCTGCAGCAGTTCTGTGAAGTAATTGCATGCTAGATTTAGTTTCATCTAACTATTTTAAATTAGAAGATGTAGAGACATGCATATATGAGCCAGCATTGGAAACCTTCCTGAAAACGAGGTGGATGATAGTAGGCAAACTGTTCTGTTGTAATAAAGTGTATTAGGACTATTCTATGTGCAGTAGTGCAAGTGGCATGCTAGGATTTAAAATCGAGCAGCCTTCCAAAACCTCTCCTTAAGAAATGATGATTACAGATCCAGGTTCCTATAAGAACAGAGTTGCTTTCGTCTCTTAAACTACTGTGTGGGAAACACTTTCCTCTGCCAAACATCTTTCAGGAGTGGCCCCTTTGGAGCACCCTTTCCAATTGGGTGTGGTTCATCTTGTGAAACTGGTCCAGATTGGGGAGTTGTTTGCCTTGAAGCACAGGCCTGGCTGGTGACTCTTCCATCCAGTAGAACCGGTTCCTCTTTGGGAGCTGTTTCACTTCTAGAACTGAGACTGCTTGGTCCTGTACCATAGTGGGAATGGGATGGAATTAATGTGATTTTTTTTTAAAGGGCATTGTGAGTGAGTCACTTTTGAAATCAGCCAGAATGGAAAGTTCATTTCATATATTACTTTCTGTTGAAATAAATAAATAAATACTTAGAGATGTGCACCCACCCCAGGGATTGACAGTTTAATTCTTGACAGCCAAGAGAAGCAGGAGGATTTTTTAAATATGTATTATTTTCCAGGTCAGTTGAAATTTGGAGGTTCTATTACAGAGATTTGCTTAATAGATGGAGCAGGGCACAACAAGATTAAGGCTGGAGTAACGAGAAACTGATCAAAATTGAAATTTACTCAACTCAAAGCCTTGCCCAACTCTGAGTACAGAATCCAGATAATGAGTCTAGCAGTTTCTGCATGAAACATATGATTCTACTACTGAACTGTGATTACCCTGCCTCTTGTACTTTAGCCTTGCCTTTTTCCTCTGTGGAATCATCCTATTCATCAGTCATGCCTTTGAATGTGCTAACGCATTCTGATTACTGTTATGAGTTGTGTCAAATAGTGCTCAATAATTCTAACAACAACAACAACAACAGTAAAAAAGAGTTCAGAGCCACTTTCATACTCTCAGGCATTGTTTCAGTCATTCCCTATTGGCAATTATTAATATGAAGAAGCATTATATATCACATCAGACTATCCCAAATATCGGAAATCCTATGAAACTCTACAATTGTTATTTCCTCCAAAATCTCTTTTCACAGACATGGAGAATCATAGAAACCAATACCAAATTCTGGGATTTACAGATTCCTCAATTATATGCTTTTTAATTGAATATGATTGAATGCCACATTTATAGCAGCATAATTTATTTCTGTCCGTAAAAAATATAAGAACCTGTCTTTATGGGAACACTGATCAAATATTCATTCTGACTGGATAGTCAAAATAATACCAGTGTTTAAGTGATAAATATGAGGAATTCAAATAATTCAATTCTTTAACTTTTAAGTTCTATGCTTTACAAATGCAAAAGTTGGCATAGTAGTCTTGACTTGTTGTTGCTATAAAAAGATAATTAAAATGTTGCAAAAGGTGCAATCTATGTAATTTTTTTAACCACTTTATAATGTCTTCATAAGACCATACTTGAAATATAGCATCCAGTTTTGGTCATCACGATATAAAAAAGATGTTGAGATTCTAGAAAAAGTGCTTTTGCAAAGGAGATGATGAGTGGGGGCGGGGGGGGTGAAGGCTAAAACATATGAAGTAAAGTTGCATGAATTGGATATGTCTACTTTAATGAAAAGAAGGACTAGGGGTGATATGATAGCAATGTTCGAATATCCAAGGGGCTACCTGAGAGAAGAGCAAGTCAACCTATTCTTCAAAGCATTTAAAGGCAGAACAAGAAGCAATGGATAGAAACTAATCAAGGAGAGAAGCAATTTAGAACAAAGGAGAAATGCCCCGACTGTTAGAACATTTAATCAGTGGAATGATTTGCCTTCAGAAGTTGTGGATTCACCAGGTTTTTAAGACAAGATTGGACAACCATTTTGTCCAATGATACAAAGCTTCATGCTTGAGCAGGGGATTGTACTAGAAGACTTCCAAGGTTCTTTCCAACTGTTATTCTGTTATATATTTTATCCTTAGGATGATTTTATGTAATCATGATACAATTATAATTTAATAGTATGAAGTTAGAACATATATCAATAAAGAGCAGAAATCAAAAGAGTATCATGATCAGCATATAAAAAGGCTGACATATGACACAAGAAATCTGGGAAGCAAAGCTTTAATTTAAGAATAATTCTGTAGTAAAAGAATAACTTTTAACATAATGATGATCTGGATACTTAATACATCAGTATCAAGTAGGGATGAAACAGTGGTGGGTTCTGGATCCCGTTGCAACCGGTACAGTGCAACGGGGCCCAGCATCCCCCACATGAATGCATGCAGCACACACACACATGCGCATGCGTCCTTATCTACATGATGCCTCTGCGACGTTCAAGCTGCTCGGTGGAGTGTCGTGCAGCACTGTATTCTCCATGCACATGTGCGGAAGCGCCGAAGAGCTAAAATACAGGCAAGAAATGGGTGAGTGAGCCCTCTGGAGCACTGTACTGGAACGTTACCCGGTGCTCCCAGCAGGCACCGGTACACACATACCGGGGCATACCGCCTCCAACCCACCACTGGGATGAAACTTTAACATACCAATGCCCCCAACTTAACAAACCTCTCCAAAGGTTTCTTTCATTTATTTAATTAAATCGTGACCATTTTCAAATCATGAAAACTTAGCTGATGCCTGCTAAAAAGTCAAAAGAATCACACAACTCATATTTCTTTTAAAATAAACCACCCTGCATAATGACAAAGGCAGTTTTGAATGTTTCTTCTTTTTATATTCAGAATATGTAATGATGAAGTGGATTATGGAGCAATGACCATCCAGAAAGCCATTCAATTCCTGTGTTCCTCAGATGAGAAAAATCAGGCCATGGGTGCCTACTTCCTCCAGCATACCTGTTTTCAAGATGAATCTGCCAAGCAAGAGGTAAATATGTTATTTCAGCTTTATGGTGGAAGCTTAAAAATGCAGAACTATGTCAGGACATTTTTTTTCTATAGCTCCAACACGAAGCTCAAATTAGGACCCAAAAACTTATCATTCAATACCAAATAAGTTACTAAAGCATATTGCATGGATAAATAAATGTGGTTTTACATTCATATTTACTTAATATTCATAACATAATATTTGTCCACAAATAATTTTTATTTGAGAACCTAAATGTACAGCTATTAGAAGTATCCCTGACTGTAATATACTTAAGTACTCTTATTGGAATAAAGACAAAATATTTATATAAGATTTAGTATATTCAGTTAACGATTCTAAAGATATGGTTATTTTTATTATATTCATTATGAATTCAAGAACTGTATCCATGAAAACAATCGAGTTTGGAATACTTAGCCATTACCTCCTAAGTAGCCAACAAGTTACCTGTGAAATTCCAACTGTATTCAATTTTATCATTAAAATGTTCCCTTAGAACAGTGGTTCTCAACCTTCCCAGTGCCGCGACCCTTTAATACAGTTCCTAATGTTGTGGCAACCCCCAATCATAAAATTATTTTCATTGCTACTTCATAACTGTAATTTTGCAATTTTCTGATGGTTTCCGATGATCCCTGTGAAAGGGCCGTTCGACCCCCAAAGGGGTCGCGACCCACAGACTGAGAACCGCTACTTTAGAATATTTAGGTTAATATCCTCCTATACTAAAAATGTCATTACTGATCAATGAGAATATAATTAAGCTCTCAGAAACAAAAATAAATACTGCCGTTTGAAATATGAGTCAGAAAGTTCATCAAACAGTTTAGTAATGATCTATAGTATGTTATAAATGTACACAGTATTTAAGAATTAGTCTAAACCTTCTGATTGTATGAATATTTATCTTTTCTAGAACCTACTAGAATAGCGATAGGGCGATTAATTGTGGTACTATTTAGCAGATTTTGGAAGTGGCGGCAATATAAATATTTAGTACAATCTATCTGTTATGACACCTATGTGCTGGACAATAAAATTGAGTTGTTTACGGAAAAGCACTATGAGTGTTTGGAACTCTGTAGCCAGTTTGCAAAATAAATCTTCTTCTTACACTATTGTAACCTCACTTCACTCACACAATAAATAGTTGAGTGAAATATGATAGTACTTTAGCATTCTGGCTTATTCCATGACACTGATTGTGTTTGACAATGGACACAATACATTTCTGGACAGCTATGATATATTTGAAATTCCAGTAAAACCAAAGATGCTGCTCACTGTGAGGTCCATTTTCCTGTTTACAAAAACTCCTTTCTCACCCTGATTCCTGAGCTTTAGGCCTTTGAAGGGTTTTTTTCCCCTACTTCTTTTCAGATATATAAATAAATTTATTCTGTATATGTCCAGACAAATACAATGGGAAGTAAAAACAATATTGAGTTAAAATAATTTATGGTATTTAATTTCCCTTTTGCATGGCGTGAGAATTGGGGAATGTTGTCACTGTAGAACTAGCAATTGGACAGAGAGAAAAAAGTTACATTGACTGTTTTAAGTATTAATTAAACTAGACTTTCTTTTAGGTAAATATAGTAGTTTAAGCTCTTGATAACTTTAGTTGGCAGAAAAGAAGTGGGCATTATAGTTAGGTATGCAAGTCCAGCACCATCACTTCAAATTTGTTTCCTGGATAGGATCCTTTAAGGCAGGGGTCTCCAGCCTTGGCAACTTTAAAACTTGTATATTTCAACAGCAAGCAAAGCTGGTTGAGGAACTCTGGGAGTTGAAGTTCACAAGTCTTAAAGTTGCCAAGGTTGGGGACACCCCCGCTTTAAGGGACCTAGCCACTTTGAGCTAAAAAGATAAGAAGCATGAAAAGATATAGATTAAAGCTAAACTATAAGTAATCAGAGCCCTTAGCAATAAAATATTCTTAGAGGGAAGTCGGATTAACGTTGGAGATGGATTCAAAAGAGTTATACCTGCTTTCTAAATGTCTCCCCTATCCCACTGAAGAAAGAGGTAAAATGTATTTTCTATACTCTCCATGTATTACTCAAGGTAACTGATAGCACATTGATGATTGCTTGGTGCTTGGGGGCTGCAGTTCAGGCCAGGAGATGGAAATTTTCTATATTCCCTCCCTAGCTCAATACCATTTTATTGAACATTAAAAACATAGACACTCAAAATATTTCACTTAAATGCAAGCAGTGGCTATTATTCATACAATGTAATAAATTTGTTTCCTGAATACGATGAGTCCATCCTTGAGTCACTTCAGTATAAGTGCAGTTCAGCATCAGTCCTTAGTAATAGCAGAACTAAGGAACAATTTTTATCGTCAACATCACAGTTCTGGTTCATATAATTCAAAACACCATTCTCAAAACACAAATAGATTGATTTTACAGCCATTGCTTAAATTGTGTAAATCCTGTATTTATTAAACTACTGAAATAATTTATATTCAACGGTACATTTATCTTTGATTTGAGAACTGAATAATGGGAAGACCAAGACATGACTCAATTTTTTAAGATCCTTTTTAACCCCTGGTATTAGGCACTTGTTTATCAATCAGAAATAATTCTACTCTGTTCTGTTCTGTTCTGTTCCGTTCCATTCCGTTCTGTTCTGTTTCACTCCACTCCATCCCATTCCAAAGAAAACCATTGGGGTCTCAAGAAACTCTCATATAGTTCTGAAGGCCTGAAATGGAGACAGCGGTCATTACCTCCACCTCCCTGGTATATGTGCCAAGGAGGATTATATATGCATACTTTCTGCAGTAGAGCCTCCTTAAAGCATATATTTCAACTTACCATCAACTTTTAACATAAAAGTTTTGTAGTGACTGATAGATCAGCAGAGCTTTATGAGCAGTTTTGTTCCATGAATATTTCAATTATCTCTTTTTTAGGTTTACCGACTTGGAGGCATTGCCAAGCTGATTGAACTTCTGCGCAGTTCAGATGAGAACGTGCAGCAGGCTTCAGCTGGGGCCCTTCGAAACTTAGTCTTCAGAAATCCAGCTAACAAATTAGAAACCCGCAGGCAGAATGGAATTCGAGAGTGTGTGAATCTCCTGAGGAGGACTGGGAACACCGAAATACAGAAGCAGTTGACAGGTATTCTTTTGTTTTGCAGCAAGGTGAAACATCAGTGGCAATGAGTTACAGAATGCAACTAAAAGGATACTTTGGACACCAAAAGATACACCTCTTCAAGAAATGGAAGCTAGTTATTAGGATGGCTGACAGATTAAGTAAATGCCTGAATGTAGCCCTTTAATTCAGTCAAGAAATTCACTATGCTTCCACTGATTTGTATTAGGAAAATTTAACACAGCCTCTCTCTTTTTGTGAATTGGAGAATTTTGCAAATATATCTTACCACTTAACAGGAAAAGAACGGTCACATATTTTCTTTTTGGTTCCATATTTCAGTAACATTAAGATAAGGCTAAATGTGATCAGAAAATAGGCTTCTAATATCATCCTTCAGTGATAATTTACTTGGAAGACCTGCTTGACTTCAGTGAATATTTAGAGATAGATTTTCACATCACCTGTCTTGCCTGTTTATATGGAAAGAGTCACACTGCAAACTCCAGCAACGAACCTCTTTAACTTAATTTCTAGGATTGCTCTGGAACCTTTCCTCCACTGATGAACTGAAAGAAGATCTGATACACGATGCTCTTCCAGTACTCACCGATCGTGTTATTGTACCTTTTTCTGGATGGTGTGATGGTATTGGCAATAGAACAAGAGAAATTATTGACCCAGAAGTTTTCTTCAATGCCACTGGCTGTTTAAGGTACATCATTGGACATAAAATTAATATTTTAATCACATTGTTAAAAATAACAGAATGAGATTAAAGTTATCTGGAACTATCCTCCAAAAGAGCTATATGTCATTTTGTTTTATTTTTCAAATATTTACAAAGACAGTGAGGTCAATAATATAAAAATAAACAATCAAACACTAAAAAGATGGAAGAAATCTGCATCCTTTTGCATATAACTGGAATTCTGTTGTTTTAAAAGGTTGCTATTTAAGCCTTACCTTCAGTGGAGTTGGTGATATGAAGAATGGTTTCTGGGACCTTAGAGAATTGGATCTTGCATGCTAGCAGACTGGTGTAAGGAGGCATTTCTTCAGTGTTGGTTTCCAAGCCATTTACGTCTTTGAAGAAAAGCAGCAATACCTTGGAATGGCTTGGAAGGAAATAGGTAGTTACTAAGCTTCTTTAACAAACCTGGTCAAGGAAAGAATGTCCATCTAAACTCTTCAATTGCTGTAATCAAACCTCTGAATTAGATAATGCAATCATCCATGTAAATAAATATATTTGGATGTTGCTGTTGCTTAATTAAATGACAAGTAGGTGCAAGATCTATGTTATGTCACAGACAAATGTCCAACTATATTGTTAAAATGCAATCCTTCCTGCTTACTTTTTTGAGAATTTAAACAATAGCCCCTGGCTACTGATTTCCCATAAAAAGTCCTATTGTATTGACTTTCCTATCTAAAATACCTTGAGCTCTTGTCAGTCACTCCAATTTACATTATACGAGGCAGTTTGTGGGCAGAGAAAGTTTTGCTCATGCTTGCGAAAATCAAACCAACCTTGGCATGCAGATATGAGTTCTGACTTGTAGCTTTCAACTACCAGTCTCCTAGCTGCCAGCAACTAGGAACTATTGGATGGGCAGATGAAACATATTTGCAATTAGAAAATTTAATCAACTGAAGCAATGCCTTAGGACAGGGATAGGCAGTCGATAGATCAGAAGCTACTGGTACAATTTTGGGAAATCTGCAGAAGATTAAGAAGAATGTTTGACTCTTAATTGAATAACAATAGCAAGTATTGAATATATTTCTTCCTTAAACTAAACTGCTGAAAAACAGTGTTTGGGGAAAACCAGGGATCTTGCAAAAGTGAGATTTCTTCCATATTTTGTGGTTTGGTTTCAACGTAACATTCATACCATGTGTTCATATTAAGTAATTTGTTATAAATAACTCAAACATATCACATCCGTACTCATTGAAGATATGGTATGACATACTCTGTCTTCAGTTACTTGTATCGTCCCTTTTTGCTCCTTTCTGGAGCAAATTTACCTCTACAATAGTTAAGACCATACTGTATGAGCAACTGATTTCTACACATATGTGTTGCTGCTACTCCTTTTTTAAATGCTTTCTAAAACCCAACCATGGGCAGCTTTATTAAGATGTAGTGTAATCCTGTCTAAACAGTTGTCTATTTTATCCAAATGTCTAATCAAATAATTTATTACCATTTGCCCGCAGAGATTTTCATTGAAGTTATTTATTCTGTTATGAAACATAGATTTAACTATAAAGTAGCTGAGTAGAAAGGAATGCATTTGAGTGTTGTTCTGTGCCCTCAATTGCCCAATATTGGAGGTTTGGTTTCCAACTATCATGATTTGGAAAACAGAAAATATAAACTTGCTTAACTCCATTTAAACCAAATGCAAACCTGTAGTCTGTACTTACAAAAATCAAGGTAGAGGAGAAGATAGGGAAATCTTAGCAAAACCTGCTCCTGCTGACATGTTTGATGAACTATAACCCATTTTTCATAATTCTTCCATGATTTCTAGTTGTTCCTTCCCTGGCCATGATAAACTTGCTCACTCATTATCTATACCATTCCTTTCCCTGATGCTTCCCAGATGTGTTGGACTTCCATGTCCATGATTTCCATGATACATACAAGCTATACCATTCCTTTTCCTGATGCTTCCCAGATGTGTTGGACTTCCATGTCCATGATTTCCATGATACATACAAGCTTTCAATACTGGCTGGGTATAATAGACAACACACCTGGAAAGTTACAGGTGAAGAAAGAAACAGTTCTCTGATACTTTTTAGTAGAGATTTTCCTAGCTCTACCTACAACACATCTGTACAACAGATGCAGTCCTTTTGCACATAAAGTCATGTGCTAGGCGAGTGCTCTATGGAATTTTTTCCCCTTCACTAAGCCGGGTGTGGTGCAGCCAGCACATGATGCAACCGGCCTGCGAGTGGTGAGTTTAACACCACTGGGTTAGCTGATATGTGATTGTTTTGTGATTATTCTTTCAAATCTGTAGAATACAACTGAGGTTTAATCAGCTTACATTTTCAAAGCACCTCTAAAAATTCATTATCTAAATTAGTGTTTCTCAACCTTGGTGACTTTAAGTCCCGTGGACTTTAACTCCCAGAATTCAGCAGAGCTGGCTGGGGGATTCTGGGAGTTGAAGTCCACAGGACTTAAAGTCACCAAGGCTGAGAAACACTGATCTAAATCTTCTCCCCCTTAAAAAAAAGATTTTCTTAGATGTTTAATGATTTTCTCTATGTCATATGTCAACTGAAGTCTTTATAAAATCAATTTTGTAGGAACTTGAGTTCTGCAGATGCTGGACGTCAAACCATGAGAAACTACCCAGGATTGATTGACTCTGTGATGACATATACCCAGAATTGTGTGGCAGCTAACCAGCCAGATGATAAGGCAATAAGACCTTTTTGTATGCTTTATGAATTGATAGAGTTCTTGGTTCCATGAAAAATTAGCCTTGGACTGAATTCCAGTAAATATATAAATATTATAGAATAGCTTTTTTAACTCTTCCTCACTTAGTGCCCCTTTCTGTAAAAACTACATCAAAATATTGTGAGTTATAATGCTCATGATCACATTGTAAAGGGAAAATTAGTTTGGATCCAGTCAAGGTGTCTTTCACCTTTGGAGTTGCACTTTAGCAAGATCCTTGTTCAATTTCAGAGGGGTTTCTTCATTTTCCAAATTTCTTGTAAGATGGTAGCTTAATCATTGAAAGCACAAAACCCTGTTGTGTAACAATGTAAATAGGAAAAAAAAGAAATGTTCATTTTTACCAAATTCTATATATTATACATTTGGAATACAGGTAGTTGTCAACCTATGATTAATCATCTATTGACTGTTTGAAGTTGTGATGGATCCCCGATATGGTATTTTTGGAACATTCCGTAGTTCTGATGGCTGTCCCCGGGGTCACATGACTGTCTTTTGAGTACTCAGCAACTATTTGCAGAGTTCTGCGGTCATGTGATTGCAATTTACAATGTTTTTGCCAGATGTTAGCATTTACTTCAGTTTCTCACAAAAACTGCCCATGGCAAGCAATGAATTGGCTTAATTAATACAGTGTTGCTTAATGATTGTAGTGCTTGCTTTGGTGTTCTCTTAAACATGGTTGCAAAAAAGGTCATAAAATCAGGTTGGTCATGAGATTATCTATTTTACTGTAATTGCCAGGCTCAATTACAGTCACAAGTCAAGGACTATCTGTACCATTAGGTTTTGCTCTAAAAACACACTCAGTACTAGTCTCATTACTTTTTAAGCCTTTGTTGATTTATTATTTCCAAAACTTAATTTCTTCATAATCTTAGAATCATTTTGCTTTCATTACCTTCCCATTTCTGTCCTTATGTAAACAATTCAGACAACTGTTACAAATTCCTTTTGTGTTAAGCATTTCCAGAAACACATGGTTTCTGTAATATTTTTCTCATCTTCTTTCTGGAAGAATCTTTATGGCAATTCACTGGGAGACCTTTTGTAGGGATAATAGAATTTAAAACTGAGGAAAAAGTTTAATTTCTAAAGCAAGATAGCACAATAATATGTAACCCTGTCTATATTCAAAACAATGATGGCAAATGTAATGCAATTACATTGTATTGTAATGCAATTATATTGTATTGTAATGTAATTACAAATTAGTGCTATCTTACTAAAGCAAGATAGCGCAATAATATGTAACCCTGTCTATATTCAAAACAATGATGGCAAATGTAATGCAATTATATTGTATTGTAATGTAATTACAAATGTGTTGCCCTAATAAATAATTAATTATTTTTATTCTTATAGTCTGTGGAGAACTGTATCTGTATTCTTCATAATTTGTCCTACCGCCTGGATGCTGAAGTGCCAAATAAATACACTCATCTTAACCACTTGGCCAGGAACACTCACACGGACAAAAGTTTGACAGGCTGCTTCAACAACAGAGGAAAGCTAGAGGTAAGATGTGAGGCATTCATTTACAGAGAGTGCCATTCAAGTGAATGCCCTTTTCTTTGAAATAAAGATAGGTATCCTACATCCCTTCTCTAGAATGGGAAAACCACCTTCACTAGCAGTTGCAGGTGTCAGAGCAATTGTTCAATTCTCATATCTTTGTTTTCCCCTCAAAATATTTTAATGAATTGTTGAAGCTTAATGATATTACCAAATGTCATGCACCTTTGGCATTCTTCATGAAATCTCACCCAAGATGTCCTCAATTTCATGAAAATTCATATAAAAATGTCAAAACCTTAAAGAAGTCACTGAAACCTGATGAAAGATTGATTATCTCAACTAGATTCCATCAATTCCTGCGGCAAGATTGTCAAATGCATTAATTTGGGCAATTATCAGAATTACTGAATGTTTATTTTTAAATTTGAACCTGATCCACTGAACAAATTCAGTTCTGATGATTGTAAAAGAGTATAAATGGTGTTTTAGAAAAACAGATATCTGTCAAACAATATCTCTATATGTTTTCAGTATTTTATCCAAGTGTGCCAATTGTATAAGATTCTGTAAGCTTGTGCCATGATGGCACAAATCTATTGAGCCACATTTTGTACCTTATTTAATTAGCAAGGTAAAATGATAAATTAGGGTGATAAAATGTGGGCCTTTTTCACAATCTGAATGTTTTAGATTTTCCTTTTGATTTATCCTTAGTATGATGAATATAATCTACCACTTCCTGAAGAGGACTATAAACCTAAAGGTTCCAGCTGGCTGTACCATTCTGATGCCATCCGTACCTACCTGTCTTTAATGGAAAAGAGCAAAAAGGATGCCACCCTGGAGGCATGTGCTGGAGCTCTGCAAAATCTGACTGCAAGCAGAGGAATGGTAACTATTATACTTTTCCCTTACATGCTTGGTTGGGTTTTAGGGAAAACACTCTATTTCCTTCTTGTGAAGAAAATAAAACTGTCAGAAAAATGAAATTGTGAGTTCTTAGTGCTCTCTGAGCTTAGGTGTTTGCTTGAAGACATTTGGTTATTCTTTATTACTATTCATTAGCCCCTGCACTGATGATGTTACCTAGTCAGGTAATGAAATACCTACAAGCAAACCAGTGGTGGGATTCAGCCAGTTCGCACCAGCTCGGAAGAACCAGTTGTTAATTTTCTGAGCAGTTTGGTGAACTGGTTGTCGGAAGAAATCATTAGGGCAGAGAACCAGTTGTTAAATTATTTGAATGCCACCACTGAAGCAAACATTCAACCTTAGAGAGCATCTGTGGCATTCGGTTCTACCCTGAACTACAATATTATCTTCTATTGAAAAATACATTTATTTAGAGGATAATCCAAATCCACTGGAATCTGAAGGATGTACTCATTTTTTTCTGTTTAATCAATCTACACTGTCAAATTATCTACTAAAACAGTATTACTATTATTCTTCTCTTTCTTCCTAGTATCTATCTCTTCCCACTTATGTCTATAACCATGTTGCTTATATCTTTACAATTATATTTTTATTTGTTTCCTAGTATAATTTGATTGCTTATTAGTAACCTATGACTATCACGAAGTGTTGTATCTTATGATTCATGATTAATGTATTCTATTTTATTTTTCTTTATGTCCACTGAGAGCATATGCACCAAAGACAAATTCCTTGTGTGTCCAATTATACTTGGCCAATAAAGAATTCTACTCTATTCTACTGATAAAAGTTAATACTTCTGATATGATCAAACTTCTTCCATCAGAGAAAACATTTGGTATTAGCCAAATCTTAATTAGGAAGATAAATCCTTAAAAAAATTTCAGTGCAATAAAATATACCAAACAAGCAAGAGCAACGATAGAAAATAAAAAAATAGAGAAAAAATAAATTGAAAAAATAAAATAAAAAATATACAAATGTCTTCTGGTCTTCTTTCTAATGAATAATTATACACTTATATTTTTCCCTAACCTCTTAATCTCGTTTAATCCCAAAATTATAATGTCAGTGTTTTCTTCCTTCAGCAAAAATTCCATTTAAGGATTCCAGTCTTTAAAAAAAGACTGCATTTTTTCTCAGATCAAAGTGGTAAAATTCACCTTTTCTTCAATTAATTTTGTGATATAGTCGTCCACTTGTAATATGTTACTTGGACTTAATGAGTTTTACTTGCTTCAATGTATGGAATAGTTAATGTGCATGCAAAGAAGTTATAAAACAAAGTTCACCACAAAACAAAAACATCTTCTTTTCTCTTTTATTAACAAAATCTTTAAAAGAATAAGTACTCTAAGAGAGTAAAATAAGGAAATAATGAATTATATAGAAATTAGAAGCGTTAATGATACATACTAATTTTTAAATTCTAAGCCTTAAATTCTACACCAATGTATGCATGCAAGTAGTACTCAAGTTACAGTGGCAATTGGGACCAGAATTTCTTTTTTTAAAATAAAATTTTTATTTTCAAACAAACACAAACACACAAAACATACAACATAAAAACCCCTTCAACTGCATAGTGTGTTGATTGGTCACAAGACTTTCTCCGTCCTTTCCATAGTCATCACTTGAGCTTTATCAAAAATCACATATTGTCAATCAAGTATCTTTGTATACATTATTATACTTCATTTGTTTGATTATCACTATTGTTTCTCCATTTTAAACAAAATATTTTAAATATGTATCCATTTATATTATAATGATTCATTATATCATCTTCAATATATCCGATAATAAAGAATTTTTTAATATCCTATTCTAAATCATTCTATTATTTTAGCATTGATAACATTCTCTAATAATTTTCAATTCCATGTTTTTTCCATTATTAGTATCATCAATCTAATATACATGTATACAAATTGTTATAATTGTTAAACATCCATTAAGGATAACTATTATTACATCCTTTTACATGGCATATTAAATTTGAAGTAAATTTGTATTATGGTGTTTCATTACATCATCCTGAAATCATCCAATGATATTACATTTTTATATTCTCTTCTATAGGGAATTATTTATCTTTTTTAAAAAGGTTTTTCAACATTATCTCCATCATCCTCACTTACAGTTTATATAAAATTTCATATTATCAATCTAGTATATATAAATGCTTTATTATCATTATTGATCACTTATTTGACGATAGCTATTATTACTTTGTCTTATACATAGTACTCAAAGTTTAACTATATTAAACTACATTTTATTGTAACATTTCATTTCATCATCCTGTATCCTTCCAGAAATAGTGCAGTCCAATATCTCTTGCCATTTGTAGAATCTGTATTCTAAGTGTTTTCTTGATAAGTCTTATGTGGACTTCTCTTGACAACTTGTTGTTCATTGCATATCTTATAAGGATTCGAAACCCTCCATCTGTTTCTTTCATCAGCTTCACTTTTGTTATCACTGGTGCTTCTGCAGAGATTACTCTCATTGTTTCTGTCAAATTTTCTCCTCTTTCTTCATCTATGTTTTAACATCTGATATAGCGTTCCAGTTCATTGATCTCTCCTTTCCATATTTCGCACTTATAATTTCCCTCCACACTCGATTTGCTGTCAGTGTCAACAATTTTGTTATGACTTTCATATGTCTCTGTGGTTTTTTGAACTCTGTCCTCAAATTTCATCATTGTTTTATAAGTATTCTCAACTCTTCCCTCCGTACTTTCTGTATTTTGATCTATAATTTCAAGTCTCTTTTCAATTCTCTCTGTGATTATTAAGACTTTTTGAATTTCTAGAATAATTCTTTGCAATATTAGTTCCTTTTCTTATTCAAATTGCACCATTTTTCCAGGTTATAAACATTGCCACTACTTTGGCAAATATTTTAAAATGTCTAACTCCTCGATCTCCGCTTTTCTGCTTCTCCGAGGGAGGAAAGGCTACCCCCTCCATCTTGCAGCCATGTGGTCTGTTGCTTGCCTTCTCCTTCAGCTTGTCTCTCCTCTTTTCCAAGTGAATCAGGAAGTCCCGCCTTCAAAGTCTTGTAATAGAAATCTCGAGCCTCCGAAACAGAGTTAAGACGAAGCTCCGAACTCTGGAAGAGAAAAAAAAATGTTTAAAGATTACGATCCGGCCGAGCCTTGTGAAGAAAGAGACTTTTAATCC